>NC_071441.1:46348016-46671974 GCF_017976375.1 Cuculus canorus
GGAGGAAGACATTTTTCTCACAAAATATTCAGTTCTTTTAATGTGCTATATATCAAGCTGACAAGAAGAAAGAGTTTCCATTCTGCCTAAAAAAGCTTTCCTGAGGGCAGAATAATGGATTTAGTGTGAAAAAGTGGGATCTTCAGATGACCGAATTTGAAATTCGTCCAATGTTTTAAGTTTTAATGGGTTGCTTATTTGAGCCTGCGCCTACATTATCGATGACAGGATTATAATAATTACAATAAAGCACAATGTGGCACATAATATCAGTCATATTAAAGTTACTTGGTATTCAGTAACTCTTTGATCTGTTTAAGCCAATGTAATTCAATTTGGTGCCAGAAAATTGCAGTGTTTTCATGTTCAAAGACACATCTTCAATCCACCTGACTATTTTAGAAGTAACTGTAACAGAAAACAAATCCTTGGATAAGGATAACTCACACCTGAAATAACTCTAGCCCTGAAACCAGGAACTGCAGTGTGAGACGGAGGAGGAAAACAAAGTGCCACATCAGCAGAAATTCCTTAATATTCTTCTCCTTTTATTATCTATAAAGCCTTTATAGTTATGACTGGTGTTGACCCAGAATAGATGAAAGGGTTTTCTTCAGAGGAAAAGTGTTGCTTGCTTATGGCTTCTTTAAGAAAAATATCATTCAAACAGATACAATGGCTCAAAAATTGTTTGCATGCTTGTCTCCTTAAGCCACACGTAATTGTGGAGATGCTATTTACTCATAGTGTTTAAGTATCCTTCCAACATCTATTAGAAAATGTAATTATCACACCGCATTACACTTCCTGTCACTAATGATAAGCATCAAATATGCTGCAAAATCAAGTATAATTACTTTGACCCTTTAAATTCAAAGCCAGACTGAAGCTGGCTCCCCTACAATCCCTAGCATGAGTTTCATCCTAGAAAGCTAATCCCCCAAATAAGATGAACAAAGACAGAGAAAGACCATGGCATGTGGAAAGCCCTGCTAGATCCAGACCTTAGAGTAGCTTGCAAGTCCCTTAGGGCAGGAACTGGGATTCACCAAGCATTGCAAATCTCCCACTTCTACATCTGATGTTGCCTGGAAGCTGAGTTGTTCCGACAATTCATTCTCCATCTGAAGAAAATGGAGTTACTCTGTACAAAACATACCTTCACCAGCTGTGTTCTTACCATTCCGCACACATGGATGTTATGTGGAAGGATGTAACATAGCACTGCTTGGACCAAATGTTGCAAAGCAGGATTGTGAAATAATGCCACAGCTGTGCTGAAGCATCATTACAGAGGTTTCTGACAACTTAGCCATGCATGTCCCAGCAGGTGAAGGAAGGAAGAGATGCTCCACAAGAGTTTTGCCAACAAATGCCACCATAAGTCAAAAGTACATGAAAAAGGAAGTATATGTGAGAATTTTTTTCCTATTATCCCTGATGCTGTTTCTCCTACCTTCTTTCACGCTTGCTTACAATCTCTAAGATCACTCCAGTGATCAGTGCCAGACACCAACTAACACACAGGCTGCAGCGTGCTGTTTTAATTTGCTGGGATAGATCCAGCACATAACAACATCCAGGAACACTACAGCCTTTGCTGCATGCTCTGGGTCCATCACTGACTCCAAAGGGCTCTGGAAGTTACTGGAGTAGGTCATCCTGCTCTTTGCACTTCTATTTAACAACCGTCAGTAGCTAACAGCATCAGAACTAATGCACCAGGTACTCAACGGTCCATACCCTGCTCCAAGAGATGGCACATATCAGCTGAATGAGGAACAGAATTGGCCTCATGTTGTTGTAACCTGTTACATGTAAACCAGGGCTGGGCAAGAGCCTCCTGAAGGCTCTTTTCACTGATGCAGGCTCCAAGCAATGGTGCAAAGAGGGCCAGGGAAAAAGAGAACTTTAGTTTCCTGTATGTCCTAATTAATTGCTCCTGTGTTTAATAAAATGTCATGTAAGAAATCTTCATAGACATTTGGTGACAAATGCCAGACTATAACAATACCTCTTCTAATACAATGAAGAACCATCTAGAAAGCTGCCTGCATTATTTGGGAGAGAGACTCAGATTTGATAAGTGGCTAAAATTTAGTTTAATGATCCCCTATTTAGCCTTTAAATCCATTCGTAACGTTATAGTGTTTCTAATTAGGGACTGAAAATGTGGATTTAACATATCTGTAATTACAGATTAGACATCACATGCTATCTCTATATTATTAAAAAGTTCATATTTTGAACACAAAAAGGAATTTGTAGAGTCAGGTTCAGGTTTAAGTTTTTATAATAAGCTATTCATCTTCAGGTCAGGTTTTATAAGAACTAATTGCTACAAGCTAGTTCAGTGTGTGGAAAATGAAAGAGAAATAAATGGAACTGCAAATAACCACTGAAATTATGTGTCGCATTTGTATAGACTGAAGCACAGTGGTATTTGAAATGTCCAAGCTGCTTGTGACACCTCTTTTCCACCACCATAGCTTCTTTGAATGCACACAGCATACTAGGCAGTTAGGTAACTGGGCAGTTAGCTTCCTTCCTCCTAGCTGTAGAAGACACTATCAGGAAGGGACTCTAGGTAAGGCTTCAAAAGGTCTTGGATGCTACTGCATGCTTTTCCCACATCCCCGGGGAAAGGTCAGTGCTCAGGAGCTCTAGAAAGCAACCATTTACAGCATGCACTACACATGCTGCTGCAGCACACTCAAACCTTTCCAAGATTTCAGTGGAAACAGAATAAGTCTTACACAACACTCACTAAGTATTACAGTTAGCCTTTCAACTGTTCTTAGTGCTTTTCTTGTAGAAAAGCACAAGTTGTCTAATTTGGGGCAAAGAGTGAATATTGCATCTGAGTTACAGGCAGCTATCTCCATTTCATCATGTAGATTTGATGGAAGATTCCATCCTCCATGGAAACCTGGAATTGCGCCACTTGCCAAGAAAACCATTCCAGTCTTATAAGCACAGGTAGGACATTCATTGACTTGGATAACGATTTTGGCCAGTCCAGCAGAGTTAGGATAAGTAAAAGAAGCACTAGAAAAAAATCAAATTATATAGCATAAAATAATAAGCCAATTTAAAAAAAAAAACAACCTGCCCTTAACAAAGACATGGAGCTGTACTCCATTTCGGGAACAACCAGTCCTGTAAATTTACTGCTAATCAATTCACAGCCCTTTCACTAGACAAGCTCCTTCATTACCCTGAAAAACAGGCAAGTCTTATCTACATCTTATGTTCCACCTTAACTTAAATTAGAGCTGAGTGCTGCTTCCTCAGCCAAATACCACAGGACTAGTTGGCAAAAATCAGTTAGAAGTAAGTTTTGAAAACACACCATCTAATTTTGTGTGCTTTTACCTAAGATGTGGCTAACTCATGCTGGAGTATTTTCAGGGGACTTGACAGCACTGAAAATGAAGGTGGATATTGTAGTAAGAAAGCATGTTCCTAACAAACAATATGGCAAACAAATGATTTAATTCCTGCAGGGCAGAGCAGTCTTCAGTGTAGGCTTGGCAACTGAATGCCGCACTCACCTCAACAAAGATGAAGCAGGGGATGATGGAATAACTTCTCTGGGTATTGTTTCCTAAAGCCATTTCTCATCACACTTCTCGGGGAGGCACTGTTCAAAACTTTGTTATCCTGGAAAAGAAAAGACAAAGGTATTTCAACATGCTTCAATTTTTTGCAAATTCTGTATTTAATACAAAGAGGTTCATTACATGGAGCACCGACATATTGGACCAGGGATATCGCCTAAAAAGGACATCAAGGTCTAGCTTGTGGTCATCCAAAATAACCTAAGAAAACCCTTTCAGCAGAAAAGCAAGAGACACACACAGGTTACAAGATACATCATCCACAGAGCAAAGAGGGATAGGGAATGCTACTGTTTTCCTTAATTACAATCCACTCCCAAGCTAAGGCTTCCTCATCAGAATTATAAAATCATATTTTCAGCCCACTGTCCTGCCTGCAGTGTGGTTTCAATCAACGGGTTTTGGTAATTGACTTACAAATTTGTACTTTAAAAGACTTATAGTACCCTAACTGTACACATGATCAAAACGTTTACCTCTATGAAGTATGACCTGCTCAAGATGACAGCATGTCTTATGCACAAAAAAAAACCTAAAAAGGGTTAAAATGCTAAAAATGCAATTAAGGACAAGGCCTTTGTCGCAGAGCCTTTCTAGCTTGCTAGAAATTTGTACATTACTTTGGGCTACAGGCTTTTTTAACTAACATAACCTTGTAACGCTCTGTGCTAAGGCAGTCATCTCCTTACAGCACAAAAGTAGGAAAGAAGAGAAAAGAAGACTAACATGGAGAATTTTTATTGAGAGTGCATGTGCTTGTCTGCATGCATGAGGTAAGAAGCAAACTCTGGCTTAAAAGATTTTAAAGAGAGAAACAGTCTAGTAGGAAAGAGGGGCTGGAAAAGCAGCATGTAGCTTAGAGCTGCTAGGTGCATGCTTGCACAGAGCATGAGACACAGAAGGCAGTGGAAATCTTTTGCTATCAATTTTAATGTGATCATATCAAGCAACTGCACAGATTTAGTTGGACCTGGGTCCCTTCCAACACTCAAACAGAAACCCTGCCCAGGACATAAGCGTCTCCTTAGGCCACAGCCTGGAGAAGGAAGGTAGTGAAAGCTGGTGTATATTCCACAGGACGCTTTTCACATCTTTTCCCAGCTATTTGACCTCAACTGGCATCTGGGTGGTTATTCAGGCCCTGGCATATGGAGCATGAGAAGTTTACAAAGGGGTTGGTGTTTTCCCACCAGCTCTTAGAAGGGTTACTGGAAGAAATACTGTTGTCAGAGCAATGATTTCAGCAGAGGTTACAAAGCCAGAGGAGCTGGACCCACTTCCAGTGCTTGCCACCAGCACCATGATGCAGGCTCTTGTCTTGCCAACTATGAACTACTTAATGTATGTCTTACCTCAGCTCTTCACAATCTGACCCAGAGCTGTAAAAGACACAAGGTATATGACGGTTTTGGTAACATGGTTCTTGGCACATCACAGCTACAGTGACTCCAACAAGGCCGTATCCTGTCCAGTATGGCTTCTGAACTATTAACCATTAAAAAATGCAGTTCCATGTCAAACAAAATACTCAGAAAATACCACCTGTGACATGCTTCAGACACTCCCATCCTATACTGTATCCCAGTAATGAAATATAAATATTTTGGATTTTCAAGACACCTGTTTGTCCAAACATACTTCAAAGTAATTCAGGACATAAAACGGGTTTTACCTTAGAGATTATTGTCCTTGTTTTTTTTTTTTTTTTTTTTTTTTTTTATTAAAAGATAAGCTAATACAACCTCATTTGGGACATGGAAAAAAATTCTAATAATTTATTTTTTAACATTTTTCATATCATCAGCTTTTGTGCCAGTTGGCTTTCCCTTTGGCTTGGCAAACACATGGTGTCTAGTAGAACAGTAGGTTAAAGAGTTTAGAGAAGCTTACAAAGCATTATTCCACTAAACTCCTTTTGAATCCTGGAGATACGCTGTCAGCATCTTTTTTTTGTGAATCCTGTTCTTCAAATGGCTTACTGCAAAGATGTTAATACCTCAGCACCTTCATTAATGTTTTCTCAGATCAAGCTTAGAAATAATCAATATTTTCCATAAGACTGTCCTGTATCTTCAAGCCATGCTGTCAGTTCCAACTGCTGTGACTACTGTGTGTTCTTAACCAAAGCAAAGAGTTGCAAGGAAATCGAAGAACTTAAGAATTGTTCTCAACAGACAATTGAATGTAACTGCACAGATTAGCAAAGAAGCTGAGAGTTCTTAGTAGTCATATACAACTGTCTAACTTAACGCTAGGGGACTCCTGATGTCTTAAATATGTATTACTATGACCGTTCTTGTAAGCTTATTGTGCACCAATTTAAAAACTGCATTGCCTATGGGAACGCATTTTACACGTCAGTGTCTCTCTTATACGATGACATATTTCTGTCAGACATAAGTAGTAAAAAGCAAAATAGTTGCCTGATCAGGCCAGCTAATTCCCAGATTGTGAAAATCTCTCAGCTATCCTCTGCTTGTCATAGCAGGTCTTTTCATCGGCTCACTCAACAGAAGAGGAAAGGGGATGCACAGCGTGATCTTGGTGGGAGCGCTATCTTTTGTCTCTCTCCAGCTGGCAATGAGTCCTCTAGGGACACAGACAGCAAAACACAGATTACAGCAATCCTCAGATGCTTTAGTCTGCAGAGCAGTCAGAGATAACCCACTTTTGCCCAAAGAATAAGGGAATCACAATAAGATGTAAAACAAGTGTTTAGTGACAGTCCTGTTCTATAATCTATGAATATCTCTTTTCATTGAACAAATTTTCATAGTGCAAAGCCTCTGACAAAAGCAATGGGAAGTAACAGCTACAATATCAGCACCTGGCATTGCTTTCTCCATCTCTTATTTTTATTTTTATCAATTTGGTTCAATTGTTAAGAAACCCAACTATAAGATGCTTTTAGATCTCACTGGCTTCGACCTTGTAAGGCTTGGTATGTGAGCACTGCATGACAGAATAGGTCAAACCTATTGTAACTAATTAGGGACCACTGTAGAGGAAATACTAACAACCTGGACCTCTAGTATTATGAGGTGCTTCTACTCTTTAAACAATATATATAGTTGCATAACACAACATTTGTGAATTAATTAGCATTAGTTAGTTCTCATCTTGCTCAATTTACCCCACATGCATTTTTCAGAAAGCCCCTGAACTACAGAATAGGAGGTTATTGTCTGACATCTCCTGGGAGTGCAAGCAGAGACATAGAATTTGTAAGTGAATTGAAAATTAACTGAAAAGGACAGCAAAGAAAAAAGAATTCAAGCTGAAGAGATTTTCTTGCTGCACCAAACTATCAAGGGGAAAATATAAGAATGAAAGGCAAAGAGGAGAAAAGAATGGTGTTCTGAAAAAGGGTATTTTCTTACAGATAACTAACCAGACAAGAATTTCTAAAAGCCTCATTGAGGTATGTTCTAAGATTTTTATGTGAGCACGTGGAAGGACATATCTAGGACAAACTAGCATTTGCCAAGCCTTTATAGTATAGCTCCTGCAGGAGACACAGTACAACTGATTGCTGTTCTGTGTTGTCAGTGCTCAAACCAATTAATTCCTGGTGGGCTCATCAGCAGACAGCACTCACCCTTATGTTTTTTTAAACTACATCCTACATAGGTGAGAAGAGAAGATGAAAATTATGGTCTACATATTGCTGCAGTGGCTATCTGGACTGTTGAAAATACTAAAATCAACAATCCAGAAAACCTAATAGGCACTGTTTAGTACAGCTTTTAACCTACGTTTCATTTAATCAATACCAATGCATGTGTCTTTTGCCGTTAGCTCTGACACTGTTAGTCTGAAATGCAGTAACTGCTGTTCAGAGTAAGACAGTTCCATAGCCACTGGCACACATAGGACATCACTTTATTGCAGAATCTCAAAAAATCTGCTCAGACCAGTGCTGAGAAGGGCAAACACTGACCATTTGGTACCAGGATGTGATGCAAGCACAAGAAAACTGATTGGATATCCTGTTCCTCTTAATCTAGATAATTTCATGGTCTTCATCTGCAGTTAACATTCTGTTTCAACAGAGAACACAACTCTGGCATTTCTCTAACAATGCAAGAGACATATAAAATATAAGGATTTCTCCACTTGTATATCAGTTTCACCTTGCAGTCTCAGTTTGCAACTTCTGTTGGCAATCAGCTTCAAATTATGAAGAAATTTATTCTCATTAAAATAAGAATTCTGTCTACAATTAATAAAAATATAAAATTCACTAAAGCTTCCACGCCAGTCCATCAAGGATCAATTTGCCCAACTGCAACAAAATTGCATATGTCAAACCTCCATTCAATTAAGAGAACAAATGCAAACTGCTGAAGATGATTATCCAAGCTTTTGCAGAGTACTGTATCATTATAACCATTATTTATTACAGTAGCACTTATATACATGTAATTCTAAAGCAGAGCCTTCCATTTCCAGTGGGGGAAACAGAGACAGAAAGAGTTGAAGCAATTTGCTAGACATCGCACAATGATCCAATGTCTAGGATGAAGAAAGACATGTTATTCCCAGACTCCTGTCAAGTGCTCCATCCACTTGACTATACAATCTCTAGATTCAAAATGTGCTGGCTAATTCCTGTATAATAATCATACAGTCTTCATTGTACATTTAAGCATCAGAGGTTTCCCTTAGCTTGCTACAGAAAACACAACAGAACGGACATCACAATTCTGCACAAGCACTGATCAAACATACACGAAAATGTGACAGCCTCACACCCTCTCTATGCAACTTCACCCCTGTTATGTCCAAAGGCACCTCATTACCCCAATGCAACCCCAGCATGACCATGCATGTAATTTTGAACAGGTTGCAGAAGGATAATAGAGGGTTAAAATTTCCCAATGATCTTTTCCACATATGCCTAACCAGTGTATACCAAATGGCCTAAGGAATCAAAGGTAAGATATTCCTGCAAAAGGCAGTCATGGCTATTTAACGTTTTACTGGCTGAAGCAGAGATATTTTTAGTGTTTTCAAAGTAATCAGAAACACTGACTAGTGCCATGAATCATTCCAAAATCCAAATTGTATGAGGAAAAGTCCAAATGACATTGTAGCAAAAAGCCCTGCTTGTGATTCAGTTTGTCTGCTTTGCATCCAAACATAACACAGACTGTTTGCTTGGTATTGTAGCATAAAAATAGTAAAGCTAAGAAAATAGCAGCATGTCTGCCATAATTAGACAGTACCAGACAACTGGCACTCACTGAGCCACTGGTTTTGACCTACAAATGAGAAAGTTATTCTTTGGATCAGGTTGCCTTTAATCTACGGAAAAGAGCATACAGACAATGGAGCTTGGGCAAGAGAGAAGACGCTCACCTCTGGCTTCCCATCATCAAAGAACTCTTTAGCCCATTGACCACAAACTGAGAGGCGAAAAGCCACCAAAGTCACAGCCATCAGTTCAGTAACATAGTGTTAGACTGATGACACTGTATGCCCAAACATAACTGACATGTTTGAGCCATCCTTGGTTTTCAGCTGTTAACTGAGAAATTGTCTAGTAGCCGACCGTAAACAAATGTGTATTCTAAGTTTCAAGACTTGGCTGGTCCCACAGCATCCCTGTACCAGCAGCACAACCCCCGGCTTCGCAAGAACACTGAAAAGAGGAGCTGAACAGATGAAGCAGTAGCTCAGTTTACTGGATCTAGATCTCATCACAGAATTAAATTTACTATAAAATTTCCTAGCAGCATAAATGCCTGGTTTCTATTTAATCTCTGGCCATCCAAAGAAATTCTACTAGCAGTGAAAGTGCATCTCACATGTTTCTCCACAGACTCGATAACAAGCAACTAATTACATATCATTAATGATAGTGAATAAAAGAACAAAAACCTGCCACTGATTCACAAAATAAACCCACATGTCCAGCATCACAATAAACAGTTCTGCAGCATTTGAGTATCAATCCAGAAAACCACTTTCTCTGATGAGAGTCCTGACCCTTTTCTGCTAGCAGACGTCACATTTTAATACTTCTGCACTCATACTAGCAAACTGTTTTATGGCAAATGATAGCCAGGTAATATAATCGAAAGCAAATCTGAAATAACATCCTTGGTATACAACTCACCTTGCTATGAAGAAAGCTATATGAATAGATATCTGGATTCCTAAAATATCAGTCTTTTAAATATGTGTTGCAGAATCCTTGGTGGCAAACCAGGATTTGATCAACAGAATAAAGTGATGCCAGAGATATTGGGAATTTTGTTAGAAATGTTTTCATTGCTATAACCTTCATGTGGAAATTATCCTGTGTCTGAGTGATAAGAAGCAGTATAAAATCTATAGACAGGTAGACCAATAAGGGATCTGCACCATTTACATCTTGAAGAAAGTTCAAGTGTTATGTCAACACGGCAGAGGCCTTCTAACAACTTTGCACTGCATGGAGGCAAGTGAAATCCCAATGCCACAGCTGCTAGTGACAAAGGTACACTGACGACACTTGGCCAGAATTTCACAGAAGTTGTCCAAGTACAACCTCAAAAATGACTGTGTAAACAGTAGGTATATGCAAGCTAATGCCCCAACCAGGGACCCAAACAAAATGACCACATGCCTTATTTTGAACTATCTCACACCTACAACACTTTCCTTGTCTTGAAGGTCTGAAAGTGTCATCATGATTGATCTGTTTCACTTGGCAAGGCAGTGAACTCCTTCTGAAAAGGTTCAGGGTATCACTTTATCAGCATTGCCTTGAATGATACCCACTAAAATGTGGTGCCACATCAGCTAAACCATATGCTTAAGTTTACCCTAAAGGATTCACAGTGCATGATAAATGAAGAAGAAATCTGACAAAGAGATTCATTAGGAAACTCTTAAAAAGCAAGTAACAAGCTGCCCATGGAAAAAAAAAATCCCACTGAATTTATCTATGCAATTAACAAGATTGATTCTGCTCCTAATTTTCATTTAATTTAAAAAAGTTCATTGCTCTAGCTCTCATTTCATCCCTTCAAACTTTATATTGAATCCACATGAAAAAATAGTTATGCATTACCTTGGACAAAAGAAAAAGACTATTTCTGGTCTTTACACATCTGCCTGAAATCATATCATCTTGATTTGGACTAAATAACTTGCCTTGTGATCTTCTTTAAACAATCTCAAAAGGCAACTTGTCTTTTCATTTACTACTAATTGGTTAAAATTCCATTTATCATTAAGGACATGCATAGCAATAAACTGGCAGGTGTAGTCAGCAATAAAGTAATGATTATAGACAGGAGGGACTCTGAATGCCACAGTTTAGTAATATGATTAGTGTAATGAAAATGTAGCAGTCTGTAGTTCCAAAAGTAACATATTTAAGATCCAGAATTCCAGAAAACATTTCTCCTTTTTCCTCTTAAGTCCCTCAAGGTTTTGCAGAAGGGATTTTATATTAATTACAATATTTTATTTTAAAATTATTAAAATAATTAATTTTAATACATTCACAGGAGAACCTGTACGTCATTCCAGAAAACAGTGGTGTTCTTTCATTTTCCTTTCAAAACATGGTCCTACTGAAAACTATTGAGCTATGAAAAAGCCAATTGGTTGCTTATGTGTTAGAAAGAATACAAAGTAATGGGGGTTTATTTGTAATAGAGTTCCACAGCTATGCACAGAAAGAATTTGAGGAATTCTGATATTAAAGACATACTTCAAAAATATATGCTGCATGGTCTTCCTGCATGCCATCCCTGCTGAGCCCAACTCCAAGCACGCTGCTAATTCATGCATTTGAGTGCAATCATTTTGTACCCTTTTACTTGCAGGGGAAACTCAGCAGTTACAGTCTCACCTTAACAGTTCAGCAGGGATTTCCTTGACTGCCTGACCTAGTGCAACCACTCCCGACATAGATCTGCTCTTCTCCCTGCTACCTGGTACTGCCATGCATCTGCTCCCTGCCAGGTCCCAAGGCTGTACAACTAATCCAGATGACAGAGGTGGAAGAAAAGTCTATGGGATGCTCTGATAGATAACTGAATCAAGGACAAATGAATGGCCCTTTCACACACCTCCTTCTCTAGCAAGCAACGGCACATCCTTCTTTATTTGAAGGAAGAGGCTTGTACAAAGTGTCAGCTACTACCAGGCTTCAGATGGAGATATCCAAGGAAACTTCCAGACCCCTCTCCTCCCACTTTCCTGCAACAACTTAGGAAGCCAGTTTTGGAACTGGAACACTTTTGGAGAGTGTTCATACAGGGCACACTGCAAAGATAAAACAGCAGGAATACTAAGATGAGCATGACAGTGTGTTACTAGAGTACAATTATGCTAGACAAGGGAGGGGAGGAAAACTGGGTGAGTAATATGGCTTATTTATTCCCAAGGTTTTTTCAGGAGATGAATGCTGCATTGAAATAATCAACTAAAAATCATGGTGAGCTAATAGTAAACACTACGCAAGTAACAGGCACAAGCTACTGGACTGTACACAGAAAGAAATACATTCATTTTGTCCCCTCAGGGACAGGCAAGCAACACTGTGTGGGTATTGATTGCAATCTGTAATATTATGAAAGTAAACAAGCAACTGCCTCACCACACTGGTGATCACAGCCAGAGGTACAACCTTTTGCTCCTCTGACATTCTGGTATTTGTACTGGCAGTGGAGCTGCCAGGGATACACAAGGATGACAAGGACTCCCATGCCTGCAAACCTGGCAGCAAGCTCAATCCTACATGGAATTTTTATCTATCCATCTGGTTTATAAACATCATCTTCATACCTCGCAAGGATATAGTACAAATGAATTTTGCTTTGCTCTGTTTATTTCTATGTCCATTATGTGGCCAAGGGAAGCAAGTATAACCTCTACAGGCTGCATACTGTAATTTCCACTTCTGAGGACAGTAGTGTGCTACAGGTCACGTAGTTTATGTAGGTCTCAGAAACACAACCTGAATGGAAAGTCAGGAATTGAAGAATTTACTGTTAGATCATCTGACATCTTAGCAGTCTAATGAAATAGCTGTTATTAGTCCAGACCCATTCATTACCATAACAAAAAAATTTTAATAAAAGACAAAAGAAAAAATTCAGCAAACTAAACCCAAAATATTTCAAAACAGTTAAAACAGATTTTGTACTACCTCTCCCTTCTCTGTGGTGTTATGCTCATCACAGACCTGCCTCTGAGACCTGTGGCTGATGTCTTTAATCTGGATGGGAGAGAGGATTATGGCAAGTTGTTGATGTCCTCAGGTCTTCTCTGAGAGGAAGGCATCCTCTTTAGTCCAGGATCCAATTAGGCTTATTTTTATACATTTCCTAACATACCTTACACCTTGTTTGTTTTAAACTCTTCTGCAATTCTGTATCACATTCAGATTTGCTATACATGTTATACTTCATATACTCTGTCCATGTTCTCTTTGTAATGCCTAAAAGCAGCTTGACCCACCCCACAGCTGAATTCCTTTAGAGACTAGCAACTGACCAGTGGTGGGTTGGCTGGTTGTGGCTCTGTTGGCTCTGGTACCACCTTGTGCCCACACTTTTAATGTCTTTGCTGTTATCTTGTATCTGTTCTTCTCCACTCTGCATTTTTATTCTCAGTTCAGACAGTACACTTTATATAGAGCAGCGACCTGTTATTTCTACCTGTTAGGTAGAGAAATATATGAAAATTATAACAATAGGCACTACATTATACAATCATAAAATCATAGAATCACTAGGTTGGAAGGGACCCACTGGGTTATTGAGTCCAACCATTCCTAACACTCCCTAAACCATGCCGCTCAGCACCTCATCCACCTGCCCCTTAAACACCTCCAGGGAAGGTGACTCAACCACCTCCCTGGGCAGCCTGTTCCAGTGCCCAATGACCCTTTCTGTGAAAAACTTCCTCCTGATGTCTAGCCTGAACCTCCCCTGGCAGAGCTTGAGGCCATTCCCCCTTGTCCTGTCCCCTGTCACCTGGGAGAAGAGGCCAGCTCCCTCCTCTCCACAACCTCCTTTCAGGTAGTTGTAGAGAGCAATAAGGTCTCTCCTCAGCCTCCTCTTCTCCAGGCTAAACAACCCCAGCTCTCTCAGCCGCTCCTCCTAAGACTTGTTCTCCAGCCCCCTCACCAGCTTCGTTGCTCTTCTGTGGACACGCTCCAGAGCCTCAATATCATTCTGGTGGTGAGGGGCCCAGAACTGAACACAGTACTCAAGGTGTGGTCTCACCAGTGCCGAGTACAGAGGGAGAATAACCTCCCTGGACCTGCTGGTCACGTTGTTTCTGATACAAGCCAAGATGTCGTTGGCCTTCTTGGCCACCTGGGCACACTGCTGGCTCATGTTCAGTTGGATGTCAGCCAACACCCCCAGGTCCTTCTCCTCTGTACAGCTCTCCAGCCACTCTTCCCCCAGTCTGTAGCACTGCATAGGGTTGTTGTGCTCCAAGTGCAGGACCCGGCATTTGGCCTTGTTAAACCTCATGCCATTGGTCTCAGCCCAGCGGTCCAACCTGTTCAGATCCCTTTGCAGAGCCTCCCTACCCTCCAGCAGATCCATGCTTCCACCCAGCTTAGTGTCATCTGCAAACTTGCTAAGGGTGCACTCAATGCCTTCATCCAGGTCATTGATAAAGACATTGAACAGAGCTGGACCCAGTACTGAGCCCCGAGGAACCCCACTTGTAACTGGCCTCCAGCTGGAGTTAACTCCATTGACCACCACTCTCTGGGCCCGGCCATCCAACCAGTTTTCAACCCAGGAGAGTGTGCGCCTGTCCAGGCCAGAGGCTGACAGTTTCTGAAGCAGAATGCTGTGAGAAACTGTGTCAAAGGCTTTACTGAAGTCCAAGAAGACTACATCCACAGCCTTTCCTCCATCCAGTACTCAAGTCATTTTGTCACAGAAGGCAATCAGGTTAGTTTGGCAAGACCTGCCTTTCGTGAACCTGTGTTGACTGGGCCTGATCACCTGGTTCTCTTGCCTGTGCTTCATGATAGCACTCAAGATTACCTGTTCCATTACTTTCCCCAGCACTGAGGTCAGACTGACAGGCCTGTAGTTGCCTGGATCCTCCCTGCAACCCTTCTTGTAGATGGGCACAACATCAGCCAGACTCCAGTCCAGTGGAACTTTCCCCAGTCAGCCAGGACTGCTGGAAGATGATGGAAAGGGGTTTGGAAAGGACATCTGCCAGCTCCTTCAACACTCTTGGGTGGATCCCATCCAGCCCCATAGACTTGTGGGTGTCTAGCTGGGCAAGCAAGTCTCTAATCGCCTCGTCTTGGATCATGGGAGCCACATTCTGTTCCTCTAATTCCTGGGTTTGTACACAGGGGGAACAACTTCCCTTACTATTAAAGACTGAGGCAAAGAAGGCATTAAGTACCTCAGCCTTGTCCTCATCCCTTGCCACTGTTGTTCCTTCTGCATCCAATAGGCACTGAATATTCTCCCTAGTCCTCCTATTCTTGTTAATGTATTTGTAGAAAGATTTTTTTATTATCTTTCACAGACTTAGCCAGTTTGATTTCTAGTTGAGCCTTAGCCCTCCTGACTTTTTCCCTGCACGATCTCACTTCCTTCATGTAGTCCACCCAAGACACCTCTCCCTTCTTCCAAAGCTCATAGACATTCCTCTTCTTTTTGATACCTCTCAAGATCTCTCTACTCAACCAAGCTGTTTTTTTTCCCCCACCGGCTCCTTTTCCAGAACATGGGAGTGGCTTGCTCCTGAGCTGCTAGGATTTCATTTTTTTCATATGAAAGTAAGCTAAAGCTAACAGTGATTAGGTAACAGTTACCACTTTGTTAGGCAATTACTGTTACGGTTAAAAAGACTGGAACAAAGCTCCAGGCAGGACATGACAAGCTCTGACCAATTGCACATGTGACAAAACCTTGTTCTTGCAGAGCGAATACAGAACTCAGGTTCTGTTCCTAGGAAAGGTAATACAGCATTTTGTCTGGCTACAAGGCCACAACAACATCAACCAGCCTTTGACAGACTGCAAAACATAGTCTTTCACTCATGAACCCAGCAAGGCTGTTGCAAACCCTTCTGTAGAGTTAGGCTTCTGATTATGGTCAGCTACTGATCTTCTTGGGGGCCTTTGCTCCTCCCTCTATGATTTTTTCTCATGACATCTATACAGCTCAAGAGCTCACATAGCCATTGTTCAACCTGTTAAGCATTTTAACATCAATATAGTCTGCACAAGCAACAAACTATTACAATAAAAATGACAACTATATCATACAAGACCAAATTCCAAAATTCCTCTAGCTGAGACAATAATGTTATTTCTAAGAGTGTGATGTGATTGAAATCACATTCTTAAACAATTTTCACTAGATATACACCTATTATCAGATGCATTGTATATAGATGGTTAGTTCTGTGGACATTTACATGTGCACATGAGTGTTTACATGCATAAGAATCCATATACACTTAAACACAACCAGAGCCTACAAAGTGTGTGACAGATGATAACTGGAAGTAAATGGGGCAATTTCATAATCAAACTTGGTCAAAATATGATTAAACAGTGATTTAAACAATAAAAGCTGGCATATGCATATAGACATGCACATCTTGTCCTGTGCATCTTGCTGCCATCCTTCTAAAGGGATCATCAGAAACTTTGTGCCTACTTAATAGCCCTTCATTACTCATGCACAGCTCTCACCTCTAACATTCTTGGATGCTAATTTTCCAAAATTACCTAATCAGCTCTTTAAAAATTTTAAAATCCTTTCCAACAAATTGGTGTAGGACTGATATCATTTACACCCACAGTGTTTTGCATAACAGAGGAAACTAGTTTTCATCATCTGTAATTTTCTGCCTACCCGATGCCCCATGGTAGGCTGACCTTGGCTGGACACCAGATGCCCAAAGCTGCTCTACCACTCCTCTCCTCAGCTGGATAGGGGATAGAAAAAACAATTAAATGCTTGTGGTTCAAGACAATGACAGGGACATCCCTCAGCGATTATAACCCTGGGCAAAACAACCTCCACTTGGGAAAATTAATTCAGTTATAATACCAATCAAAATCAGAGTAGGATAATGAGAAAATAAAAGCTAAATCTTAAAAAACTTTGCCCTCTTCCCTCTCTTCTTCCTATGCTTAATTTTACTCAATTTTCTCCCCTTGGAGTGGCACAGGGGGACATGGAGTGTGTGTTGCAGTCAGTTCATCACATGCTGTCTCCTCTGCTCTTTCCACCTAAGGGTGAGGACTCCTCACACCCTTCACCTGCTCCAGCATGGGTCCCTTCCACAGGGTGCCTGCACGAGGCTCACACCACGATGGAGATTCCTGCTTTCATTGTGCTTCACACTCAGCTCTCTTGGCACCAAGCCATGCTGTTACAAGCCCTTGGTTAGTGCAAATTTCAGACTAAATTGGTTTTAGTGCATTGCTCTCGACTTGCTTTGTAACTGTGCTTCCAGGCTGCTTCTCACACTCAGTGTGATCCTGCAGCTGTACCTTAGCAATCACAGCACACTGCCGCCTTCTTGTACGCGCATCTCTTCTTCCTTTGAATAGCTCTCCTAATTGCACATGGCACAGTCTGTATCTAACATCCAGTGTTTTGTATCAACGGACACAACAGTACACAGTAGCTCCAAGGCACCTTAATTCCTGATCAGCTCCTAATTCTACAAGTACTGTATGCTTTCCAAGGCTCCACATTCTAACTGTGTGAATCCCAGAAAGACAAGAGACAGCTGTAGGCTGAGAGAGGCTGGGGGCTCTGGGTTTTATTTATTTTCTTGTACTAATCTCCATGAAAAGGCCCAGTTTGACGCTTACTGAAGCACTGACCCACTGCTTCATCTCCCCCTGTGACCCTCATGCTAAACAAAGGCACCTGCCACAACCTTCTTCCCACACACATTCTTTTGACACTACTTGATGGAGAGTAGTGGGAATTCACAGTTTGCAAAGGTAGCAGTTTGTACTGCCTCTTTGTCTTTCCTAGCCCTCGGATTTTTCTTTACCTTACAGTCATTTATTTTCCTCCCAAAGACTATTATTTCTCTTACCAGGGTTCTGACTCAGTTCATGTAGTTCACATATTTGTAGGCCCTAAAATTAGATGCCCTCCTAGGCAAGACTGTTCACCACAGCTGTTCTATATGCAACCTGGTCAATATGCAGATCTTGTCCACAGCTTTTGTTTAAAATGGCTCTTTCCAAGTGTTTGTGATTGCAAATCCGTACCAGCAAAAAAATTTTGAGCACACCCCCTAATGTATGTCATTTGTAAACCGTACAAATGCACTTCTGTACTAACATATTATGCATATCATAAAACACAGAGAAACATAGACATGGAAAAGGGCCAGCTACAGATTGAATAAACACTGTTCTAAAAATGTATTAATGGTACAAAGATATTTTCTTCCACACCCCAGCGAACTGTCTTACGCAGCCCCTGCAGTGTGTGCATCCCACTTTGGAGATCACGGGTTTAGAAGACCACAAAGTACTTGACAATCTTTTCTGGCCCCAATATGTTTTTATTTGCTACATCTTCGCTCCTCCAATGTAACTTTTCACCTTTTGATATTCCTTTTAAAGCGTGCAGAAGTTAACGCACATCCTCAGAATAATGATTTGGGGCTGCAGGGGATACACCTAACCCAGTTTTTACAGCCACCCACTGAGAAGCTACAGAGGAAGCTTGCACAGCATTTCTTCATTCAGCCTCAGTAAAGCAAATATGTCCTTCTTATTTAAGAAGCTATTCAATGCACATATTTATATTTAAAGGGACTAATTTTGCAGCCAGGCCTGTTTAAATTTCTGGTTCAGTAATTGTAATAACTTGATGTGTCCCTTTCTTCCCTCCTTCCTCAATCTGCTCATCTTACAGCGGTTCAGAGTGCTCAAAAACTATGAAGATTCCCAGTGTCTCTTCAACAAGAGCACTGGGACTTGTGACCCTCTACTCCTTTCCCAGATGGATGAGCTTGAATTAGGTCAAACCATCGGTGACTGTTCACCCCATCACCCCTTTTGGAAGATGCTTTAGTAACAGCTGTGATTAGGCATTACATTGTCCCAGTGCTGCACTTACCATTTTCATTTCAGCCTCACAGTCTCAGAAGTCTGCATGCCTCTCTTTCAGGATATGCATTTGCTACACCATTATTTAACCAATTTCAGCTAAGGCTGGGCTTCCATATGGCTCCTCCTTGCTCAGATTCTCACTTTGTGTAATTGTCAGCTCACACTGCATAGGTCAACACCGAACTGAGTTCCAGCCAGATTAAGACCAGGAGGCAAATGGCATCTTTTCCTTCCCTGTGTTTTTCCTGTGATTCTTTATCATCTAAATTGTTACTACAATTTAGGTGGCATACTTGTGAGGATCACAGTCACACACATTACCTGGTCCCCAGTGATGCTCTAGCATGCCATGAAGGACCCCCTCATCATGCCTTGCCCAATTTCTCTACCAATTTGATGATCTCATGCCATCTATGTCAGCCAAAGAGATACGTCTTACATCAAGAGTCATGAATCTATTGTTGGCCTAACTGAAATCTTAAAGCTAATGAAGTAGTAGTTCCCCTTTACTATTTCTTAACAAGTTTAAGCCAGTAGTTCATAAATGTGGGCTTGCCCTTTCAGCTCTGAACACCAGATCGTAATTACCCATTCATAACTAAATCATGATTAGGAATATTCAGTGGATGATGGGATCGTAACAGCTGCAAGTTTCTTCTTGAAAAAGTCTAGTAGATCCACACAATGTTGTACCATTCCACCTACAACTCTAGGCATCAATCATACAACATGACCACAGCTTAGCATAAAAGCCACCATTATCCATCTACGTACCCTTGTATGTGGAGAAACAATCAATCAACACCTGTAATCATTGCTGGTATAGAGCCAACAGACCAGAGAACGACCCTGATTCCTCCAAAACAAAAAGTTCATTTAGCCTGCATCCACTTCTCCACAGCAAGTGTTGCAGAAGACACCCAATCTCTGTAGATCAGGCACACTAAGGATCTGTGAGACATATTTGGTTGGTCTCAGCTGCTCACCATTTAAAAGTGGCAAAACACAGACCTAATCATTGCCCTCTACTGCCAGTGGCAGGTGCATCCACAGGGAGATGCTTCTGCTCCTCTTGCAGTTGGATACACTAATGATCTCTGCAGAGATCACAGCTGCCAACAGCCACGGCTGAATTTTTCACAGTGCAGCCGAGCTAACTGTACAGTCACTGAAGGAAGGAATAACACTTCCATAAACTACAGAGTTCAGGAACAGCTCCGTGAAACTACAAATTCAGTTTTCGGTTTCCCAATAGTTGGATGAAGGGTACCAGAGCTGTGTGCATTGTTCAAGTACTAAGCATAGCTATAACTGAGAATTATTAAAAGGAAGGTCACTGGTTAACTACATTTTCAGGTTCTGTTCTGAATCAAGTATTGCCTGTCCCCCTACAGCTACCAGGAAGCCATAGGAAAGCTGGATTGTGAATTCAGCAGAATCACAGTCACAGGTCCACCACTCTACTCAGATGAATTTACCACTGCTTAGCAATCCACAGTGCACTGATCTGGTATTAATGAGTGTGCAACCACTTTCTCAGTGCTTACGAATACGAACAGGACCCAGAGGATCTTTGCTTATATGTAGCAGCTGAACATTTTTACCTGCTTCTACTGACAAAACTGGAATGTTTCCAAACCCCACCTCTCTCCACATCCCGGCAGAAAAAAAAAAATCAGCAGGAAATTGACAGAGAGATGGATGACTGGGGAGGAGGAGATTCACTGTAATGAGTTTCGTCCCGTGGAGCAAAGCTCACAATAATAATGATTGGCATAAAAGAGTCCCAAGATAAGCAATACAACAATCATCACAACAGGAGGTATTTGCTCATAAGAGAATGTCTGTGACAGCTAAGCATAGCCAGCTTTCCCCAACAATGAGGAACATATGATAGTGCTTTTCAGGTATTTTGAAAGTACAAAGTATGTCACAGCTTTCTTTGCTTGAGAGTTACTTGCAAAAGGATCTTTTCATTTCAGGACCTATTTGCAATGAGGTATTGGAGTCCCAAGATGCAGAACAACAGTGTGTCTCCTCTAACAAAGGAATGAAAGTATTTAGTGTGCTAGTGATAATGACAAGTAGCAGAATGGAATATAGGAAAGAACAGTTGTGTGGAGTATTGGATTTAATAAATCATATATTTCCATACTAGAAAACTTTGGAAAGATTCCAGTACACTTGCAACTGGTACATCTAGCCAATCACACAGCAGCAGTGCAATAGATGCTAATATGCACAAGCTAACAGCCTTTTCCCATCCTTCAACCTGAGTGATCAAGCACACAGTGTGACATCTCTTCAGCTTTCAGTGGATATACAAATAAATAAACTGAGAAGCAATCATGTTCACACCTCTCTTTGAATGCTGAAAGGACTACTAACCCTTTTTGCATACTGTTTTCACCACAGCAGTATCCCTATGAATTACAATGCAAAATAAGCCCTACTGCCATTATAAGCCATCAGCAGTTTCCCAGTCCAAATCTAAAACCTGACATTGCTTTTTCAATTGATGTCTGCCTGCATCAGTGCTGATCTATAGACATAGCAGGATTTACAGGAAACCAGAAGATACAGTAAGAAGGAGATCCACAACTTTTGCATTGATGCTGTGACAGTCTGCCTGCTGCCAGTGGCTGCCAGTGACTTCAGCTGTGTGGAATTTCACATTTGCTTTTTATCATGACACTGCTGTCAGAGGAATAAAATTCATCCCACTGTTGAAGTAGTATGTTCTCTATCATTGGGCAAAGTTGTATAGAAGATAGGAGGAGGCAACCTGATTTGTATCTCTCTCTGCCAAAGACCTTTCTTGGAGGAAGTCCTATCCTGTACAGTTTACAAAGCAAGAGATAAGAATAAAATGTTTGCTTACATATCACTGTTTTAGTTAGAAGGGCTCCTTACAGACCTTAGACAATTTTAGCTCAGCACTCTCATGGAAAAACATCACTAAAATCAACAAAAGTGATACCAGCAGGATGTGTTCCTTTGAACAAAACCTCAGCTTCTGAAGTTTGCAGTCTAAACCAGACAGGCATCAAAGGTATACACAACTTCGCTCTTAGGCCATGTCTAAATAGTCCTTTGTGGCACCACCTGTATGGTCACAGCAATGAAAGTGAATCCTTACTGATACAAATGTGCCAGGAAGGTCACAGAGGGTATAAAAATAAAGCCCTCTATACTGCCATAGCTGTGTTTCTGCCAGCAGCGTTGAATTTTTTTTGTCAAGAATAAATATGTACAAAGCAACTGGAATAAATTCTAATCAACAGAAGTTTGGGTTTCTCTGAGTACTTTGTTTTCGCTGGAATAATCTAGCAGGGTGATGCCAGTTCAGCTAACACACCAAAATAATTATAAACAAATTAACTTTATTAAAAATTAAAGTTTAAACAAATTAAGTTCTAGAAGCTTCTTCCTAACACTCATGTGAGTGCTAGCACAAGATCAGCCTTCTCCACTATTACTAACTCAAATCAAATTAAGGGTACTTGGGGCAGCACAGAAACCAACTACACATTATTTCTTAAGACAGAAGAGAGTCTTGTAGCTAAACCATAAATGAGCTCTGGGTTAACATACTGACTAATGGATTTAACAAAGCTATTTTGAACACATGGGTCAGCTTGATTCTTCTGACGCTAACATGATCTCTGCACGGACCTAGGGCAGGTAGAGGCCTGTGAGCAGACGATGTTATCATAAAAGTTAGTGCAGTAATGCAACTGTTAGTATTTGTATGAGGAAATTACTGATGTAAGTAAGTGGAGGGGAAAAGGAGGAAAAAGGAGGGAAAGCACCAGAAGAAACAACGGAAGAGTTAAAAAGAGAGGCATGCATTAATTGCCACACAGCACTATAAGCATAGTTTCACTGGAACAGAAAAGATAAGCCGCCAAGAGAGTAAAGAACAAGTCTGGAGACATTATGCACCCAGATAAGGAAAACGGGAGAACTGTGAAATTCAAGAACTTTGCCCATAAGACTTATAAGAAGGTTGGAAAGGTAAAAAAAAAAAAAAATAATGAGGTGAAAGATCAAAACTGGCACCCACTCCTAAAGATTATAACAGGAAAGTAGGTCTAAACTCCATTCACCATTGTTAGCCAAGCAGAGCCCCAGAGACACAAGAGGACTCAGCAGCTACAATGATAATTGGGTCCCTGCCCAATTTCCACCAGACCCATGCTGTTTAATATACTCATTAACAATGTGACACAAACTTGCCTTAGCCAATGCCCCACTACAGAGAAAGAGCTCTCCCATTAAACTGACTGAAAACATACACAGTAGTAGTAAGTCCTAACGTGCGTGTAACTCAACACAAATTTTCAATAAATCTACAAGCTTAGGAAGAGTTCAGTGAATACTGAACTATAATGACAGCAGGCAGTGTGAAGAATAAATTCAAAGTGGTAGAATTACAGAACCAAAGGGAGAAGTGTAGGCAAATAAATGTGATATTGCCATAACTAGTGACAGGCCACAGGATTTTTATGATCTCTGCAAGGCCCCAGTCTAGCCCTATCTTGCATAGCTGTTTCAGCAGGTGACAACCAGGCTAACTGTTCCCCTGGCCCACTTTAGCTCATCTTTGCACAGTTGTGTGGTACAGTGCCTATTAATACAACACTTTTGGTATATTTCTGCAACTAAGGGTCTACACTATTTTGTGTAAAGCAAACTGCCTATGAATCTAGAATAAAATCACAGCACAGAGCAAGTACAGTTGCAGAATGATGGCAGAGACTTTTACATCACAATATCACAGGGTGATATTGGAGATGCCAGGACTCTAAACAACCCAACAAGTCCTGAGCCATTAAAGCAATGCAGCCCAGTTTATAAGTGCTACAAGGGAACAAAGGAGAAATATGAGACACAGAATAAATTAATATGTAACATCAAATTACAGGCTAATAAGTAAAGGGGAGGTATTTGTGTGTTTGGAAAGGTATGACAATAACCTGAAGCAAACCCAAAATGAAAACATTGATGCCAATGTCCTTCTTTTAGCTGAGACCTGAGATGCTTATGGCTTACCCTGGCTTCCTCTTCTTGATAAAAATGGCAGCCACTGTACAACGGACCCAGAAGGTCCAGTATAACACAGAGGAAGATACAGGTACAGGCAAGAGTAAACATAATCATTTTACTTGAGATATTAAAGGGAATTAAAAAAAACCCAAACAGGTAATTTTAACTGCTAGTATCATTTCAACCACAATAATTACAACTGCTGTATGTTGACTAAACTTTTAAGATACAGCTTAGAAAATCAACTGTTGGCTTTGCACAGAAGGAATATACCCATACCCTACATAACCAACATAGTAACTAAGTGGTGTGACAAGGTTTGGTACTATCAAAACCCTTTTATCTTTTTCCACAATATTTTAACCTGTTTTCACCTCAGGAAGTTTTGTCTTTGATTTAAATCTCAATGTTATTGGTTTTGTTCCAAAATCACGAAACTTGATTAGTACAAATAAATCAAAATATTATAGAACAACTTTGAAACGTGACAGAGCAAGCTGGATGCACTTTCAAGGACCCTTAGCTAAGAAATTAAAAACTATATAGAGGCAGTTTAAAACAGTGAGAAAGTTGCTCATAACTTACAGCATTTACTTGAATATTATTATTTCTTAATGTAACCCCTGATCTAGTGAGAGGTGTCCCTAGTGAGAGAGAGGGGAGTTGGAGCTAGATGATCTTTAAGGTCCCTTCCAACCCAAACTATTCTATGATTCTAAGATTCTATACTGTAACACTCTTCAATACATGTTCTGTTTTTTCAGCTTTTGGAATGCTCAGCTTTTCATTGAAAGCATTGTGCATAGGACTTAAAAAGCAAGAGAGGAACAGGGATTATGTAAACACCAGACACTGGGAGCAAAGGCTTTAAGACAAGCACACAATATAATTCTGCAAACCCATTTTGTGTAATGTTATCATCATCAAAAGATGTTACATGCATGGCCCTTGAAGGATATAAGAAGAATGGAAATACTTTTATTTTCTTCTGGATGGTAATAGATCTCTGCCAGTCTTTCAGTGGATGCAATGCAGAAAGGCTTTTTGTTTTTTAGCCACAGTAGTGCAATTAGAATTTTTTTTTTTGTTGCAGCTCAGCAACAAAACCAGCCCCACACACAAATTCAGTGCTGGTGAATGCATAAAAGAATGCCTGTTTAACACCACTTTCACAAATGAGATTTTGTTTTGAGACACTGCAGAAGACAGCTCAGAATACGAGCTGCCAAGCCCAGGCTGCCTAGCTGATTTAAAACTAGTGGAGTGAAACACGATTATTATATTGTTTATCTCCGTGCAAATCAAATGCCTTCATCCTCTCATCTACTTTTATCAAAAGAGCATCGACTACCAAAACCAGCTGCCCTTCAGTTACGAGGATAAACACAATGGTCTAACTGGGAGGAGAGGCGTTAAGGGAAATGCCAGTCCAACTGGTTAGTATGACACTGCGTCAGAACAAATGATGGAAAATAAGTCCCATTAGCCAGACAATCTTATAAAATTATCACAGCATCATAGAATGACCTGAGTTGGAAGGGACCCACAAGGATCTTCGAGTCCAACTCCTATCCCTGCATAGGACAACCCCAAAATTTACAGCATGTGTACCTTTCTCACAAACAGAGCAAAAAAGCTATGGTGTGAAAGGAAAATGATTTAGTTAAAATCAATACAAGTTTTAGGGAACAGATGCCTTTGTTTCACCTTCAGTTTTGATAAGCTTATATGGTTTAAAAAGAGCTAATCTCTAAGCGAAAAGAAACAAAAGGCAGGCAGGAATAAGAGTATCACTATCATATACCTAAAAGACTTTGCAGGCTGAAGACACTGATCTCTGGTAACAAGTTGAATGGTGCTGTTCAAATAATAAGTTGCCTCCAACACTGACGGTGAAAAAAAAGGTTTCACAAGCCAACTGGTTGCCAGTCTCAAACTCGCTTGCTTTCTTTGGGTTTTTTTTGTCTTTTTAGGTGCAAGCATAGAATATGTGCAAGTGTAGGCTTGCGCACTCTAGACTGTGAAATGCTTTCCCAAAGGCCATGAAGAAACCTTACCTAAGATTAGATCACATAAAATAGCAGAGAACATACTGCAATTACACAATGTCATTAAAGTTATGAAGAATTTAACTCTGCAAAAGCTTTTCTTTTTTTCAAAACCAGAACTTTTTAATGGAAAGAATTTGGACTTTTAAATACTTTTTCACTACCCTGAGCTGACAGAGAGCACGTTTTGTGTGTGCTTGCCAGAGAAAGGAAGAGAAGAAAGAAGTCAGAAGGAATTCAAGCCTCTGGAAGTATTTGTTTTCAAAACAGTAATTTTAATTTTCACCTTGAACATTTTTGTAAATCTACTATGGATAAAAGCCTTTCTAATTAGCCAAAAAACCTCAAAACACTTCAACTAATAATGCTGAAAGAGTGAACAAGCTGGAATTTTGAAAATACAAGATTAAACATACAAGCAAAGTTTTTCTCTTTCTCCTCTTTTCTCCTGCTTTCCTCTTGAGGGTTTAAATATGTTATCTGTGGATCCACACAGGTTTTTGAGTACATCAAACAGCAATTTTTTTACATTTCCCTTAATGTCTTTTCATTTAAATATTCAGGACTTCACACGTTCTCAATAATAAGCACAAGCTCAGTAAACCTTAGTTGGGACAGTGAATATGCCTCCTGTCTGCATTTAGCATGAATATTTTATGATTCCTATTCACTTCAGTTCTAGGAAGCAGAGGGAAGGCTGTTAAAATAAAAAAAATAAACTCTAAGATCGCTTTCTGAAAGGGTAAGTTGTTCTGCAAAGGTAGTTTTGACTAATGGAGAAGTTCTTCTGGGTGGTATTTGTAAACCTATTGCTTTGCCTCAAAAGTCAGTGAAAAAGACTACTTATTTCAGCTGTTGTACGTTGTGGGAAACACAGAAAACAACTCACCCTTCTCCAAGCACAGTATATTCCCCCTTGTTCCCTGATGAGTGAAACGGAGGCTATACCTCTGGGACCAGGTTTTAATTCTCTGCTTGTTCTACTCCTGTTACAGTTCTCCTTGGAGACTTGGATTTGTAACTGCCAGCAAATGAAATGCTTTAACAAATACAAACAAAGCCAAAACAGAGAACTCTACGGACGCCATATATCCTGGTCTTTCTAAATACTCTTCGCACCGATAAAAAAGGTCTTCCAATTATCATTATTCCTGTTTCAGTTGAAAACACACTTCCTCCCTCTCTTCTGTCTTTTCCTCCCTTCTTGTATCTGTCCTTCCCATCCCTCCATCCCTTCTCCTTTCCTTATTTTCTTCAGACTGAATAAGCAAGGCACCAGCCTGCTTCACATCAACGCAGTCCCTAGATGAAGCATGTATGGAAAGAAACAACAAAACAGCATTCCCCTTTGCCCATCCACCTTATTTGACAGAGGCACGGCCTCAGGTGACTGCGATCCCTGCCTTGCTGAAATGGTTATCGATGAGCCAAAACCCAAATCAGTCCCCAAGAGCTGGGGATAAGATTATTTCCCTCATTTTTCAGTCCTGCAGTTAGCAGCAATCTGAATTCAGACTTTCAAATCAAGGGGACAGATGCATCTGTTACACTCATGCTTTGGAAAATGCTCTCACAGTACTGGAAATCAGAAACCCTTCAAAAGCAGTTGCTATCCATTTCTGATGATTAAACCCTTGGGAAACACATGTTCAGTATTTGATTTTTGATATTTCAGCATCTTTAGGACTCAAAACTGAACAACAGATTAGGCCTAGATCTACCTCAGTTACACTCAAAGCCAAATTACCACCAGATTAGCCAAATTTGTATAATTTTCCAGCTTAAGGGTTTGTGACAAGATAAAAGACATTTCTCACATGAAAACCCATTGTGTTAAACATATCCCTTTTTTTTTTGCTTTTCCACTATGCAGTTTCTATTGTCTAATATCTGTCACCTTGAGGGCACATTCACAGTGGTGCTAATACAACTTACTGCACCTTGCAAGAAACCTAGAGTCCCACTGCACTCTAACTGTTAACAACCACTTTCATGCCTACTATGATCCTTACTGTCAGCAACGGGAAAACGAACACCCTCTTAAAGAGTCAGTCTTGCGGGTTTTGTGCATGCACTCAACCACTCCATTTGTCTCAGGAGACAAAAGAACCCCAGCCCTGTGGACTGCAAGCAAATACATCCTCAGGCTTAATATTTAAAAAAAAAAATGTGCAGACCATTTAGGCCAGTAAACTCACACAGGATTCTTGCTTTCTGAAGCCACACCATAAATCCCAGCAGGTTATTTAGCCAGGGTAGCATAAACCAAATGCTGGGCCATGTGGTATGAACAGACGGGCAATGAGGCAATGCCAGGAGAACCTGCAGGAGTTCAGCACCACTTCAGCTCAATATGAAGTACAGCTTCCTTCAAGCTAAGAAGGAACCTTCACTGCCAGACCTTAGGCTAGATCAGATCTATAGTCCAAGAACAATTATTTCTCTGTAATAGAGAAAACTAGAAAACTTTCAGGAAAAGTGAAACTGGATCCTACTAGTCTTTCACTTTCTCAGGTTTTCCTTATCATTCTTGTTAAAAGCTTCAATGGGAAGTATTTACACACAGAAAGGTGGTATTCTTTACACCCAGTGGACTTAGAACTTATCTGATTTGGTCTTAGAAAGGCATAACACCTTACTTTGTTGAATTACCAACAATGAAGACTGTTTTAGCAAGAATAAAGGGGTAAGACTTTCCAATTAAGTTAACTGAGACAAAGTTACTTAGGGTTAGTAACATTTGCTTCACCTCAGGAGTAACTGAAAGGGCAAAAAAGCAATTAGAAACAAAGGAATCAGAATATTAAAGTGTGTTTTACAGCTGATTTCACAAAATCAGTATAAAGGCTTACTTGTTTAATGATTTATATAATGTCAGATATGACTGAGGAATGGAAATGACATTAAAGAAGCTGCTAATAGATTCTTAAGGCTTCAGTTTTTCATTTAAGAATCACTGCATTCAGTCAACCTTCCATACGCTTCTTTGGATAACTTAAATGTCCTTCTGCTGTCTTTTTCTCCATGCCTATCCACAACTTCTGAACTGAGACACAGCAAAGTCCTGATGATAAAAAGGCAGGGTGCTTAAGTGTTTGCCATCACAATGAAGAATTAAAGAATACCAATCCAGGATTCTGTTGGAGTGTCATTTCCAAATGTTCATTTGCCTGTCATCAGCAATGTAATTTTCTTCCTACAACTTTCTTTTCATTACCATGCAATAATTTCTCAAACTTCACTCTCTTGATATTCATGATTTCTGCATCTAGTGTATTCAGGCAGTGCACACACTATTTGTGTGAAGAAGGCTGTAAGCCTGTGAGCTAATATCGAATTTGGAGACTGTACGCCAGAAGCCTCCACAGACTTAGCTGCTTATAATATAGGCAAAGTCTCACAATCCTGCAGAGTATAAAAATTGCCCTCAATTTATATTATTACTTTTATCCACCACATTGTTCAATGAAGCCAAAAGCACGACATAATCCTTCTGTGTGAACTGCAGTATCATTGCATCCTCTCTCCTGTAGATGCAATTCAGACCTGCATTACACAGCTGTAAAATGAGCCAGGTGATATCTGCAGGTATCCTGCACTTACACCAACACACTGAAGGAACATGACGATGTTTTATGAGCAACTGCACCTGTAATACCACAAATGGTATAAATATGTTATATCCTATCTGGAGTAAAGTACATCTTTATATACCCTACAGCACATTAATAACAACATCAGCTTTCTTTCATCAACAGCTGCCATCCCAAGTTTTACAGCATGCTATAGGAGTCTAATAATATAAAATAATTCCAAGTGTCACAGAGCAAGTTTTGCCTGTCTTTCTTTCCTTTGCTTTTTGCTGTGAGTGTGCTAAATCCTGCTTGCTGCATTACTGATCTCTGACACTGAGGAGGACATAGTGAGGGCTCCAGCTGATTTCAGGCTTCAGATCAATATGGGAAATGTTCTTAAAGACCCTTAAAGTAATACTAGCCTTTTCATGCAAGACACACAAGCTCATTTAAAACAGTGGTTTCATCACTGTGGAAGTTTTCAGAACAAAATCCAGCATGGGAGTTATGCATAGTCATCAGAATAATGTTAATATTCATTAAGATTAGCTCTTACCCATATGTTTCAAGCATTTAGCCTGCAATAAAACTAAAAAAAACATAGCCCAAAACTTACTGAAGTCAGCGTTAAGAGTTTATTCTGCGAAAACGTTAAATTTATTATGGAAAGGAGCAAAACAATCCATAAAATCTTGTATCTAAAATGGAAGAAAAATCCCTGAAACAAATGAAGACCCAAAGCAGAAATAATGTAGGCCTACAGGAGGGTCAATGTGCAAAACTACTCTGCCTCACTATATAATTAGAAACTTGCAAGGACAAAAAGGTAGAAGAAGCCACTTCATAATTAAAAAGCAAACAAAAAAGTGCCAGGGTAGATGAGGTATTTCAGGCAAAGTGTTTCTCTCCTAATTTTACAGACTTATAAGCCCTTGAGAAACATACCAATGCACAATAGTGATAATTACAATTCTTAATTTCCAAACTAGCTGCCATTAGGAGATGGCCAGAATGAGGAGAAGGAGACACACCTCCCTCATCCCAGTCTAGTACCCCACCATTAATACTACCATACTAATTTTCATGCTACCATGAAAATTAGACACAAAAAAAATAAAAGATGCCTGTTTCTAAATTTATTCACCCTTTTTGTGTTCTGTTGACATAGCTGAAAGTGCAGTACACACTCCTGCAAATTGAGATGTGGACACTTCACGAGCCAGAGCTGTTAAAAACTTCCAGAGCTCCAGGCATAGCACTCTGCTAAATTACCACATTCTGCAAGGGTCTTCCTGGAAAAGGATTATACTGTGAGAAAAAGTGAGAAGGAGGGAACAACCTACTTAATGCTTTGATGTAGAAAAGTTTGAGAAACAGTGCAATAATAAATGTACTGAGAAAGCTGTGGGATGGCAGGTAGACTGAACCTACCTGAATGCGTAACAGAGGCACTAAGATTGTTATAAATGACATGGCAATGCAAATGTGTGCGTCTGGATGGACAAGAATAAACAAAAGGAAACACTATATTTGTAAAAAGGGGTATGAATTCCAGAAGCATAAGTGGGAAACGCATTGCTTCTGCCAAACCTAGAAGGTGGCACTCTGACACAGCCACAGCACCAATGACTTCTGTCCTCACAACAGGAAGGTGCCAACAGACTGAACAATGCTGCCTATGCCATTTCTCCAATAACTGAAGAATCTCCTTCCAACACACACCACAGAAACATACAAATATTCCAAACAAACAAGGGAAAACAGACAAGTGGCAATGTTGTTTGAGATTAATGAAACCACAAGAAGGAAAATCCTGATGCACAGGATATTTCCATAGTAAAAGCAGCCTCCTAAAGGTGATGGAAGAGCTGTCCCAAACCTCTGTGTTGTCTCCAGTCCATAAGGATCCTAGGGACCTAACATAATGTCAGACACTGACTGCCATTGTCTGCCCACTGACTCCACACAAGTGGTGCTGGACAGACTACTTGGGTATGCAAATCCTAGTGCCTGCAAATACTCAGGTGTGAGAACAGGAATAACCAAAAACTACAAGAGAAAGAATGCAAGCAAGATCTTTACGTACTGTAAATAAATACAGCCTTTCTTTTCTGTGAAATACCCCACAGAGTTTTGTTAGACTCATTTCCACCAAACATAATAGTCATATGCTTATATGTTGAGCTATCAGCCTGAGGATGGTAAATGGATGAACCTAATGCTCCTCTTACCCTGTGCCTGCTCCTGTACAAAGTTCTAGGTAATATTTACTTTCAGACTAACAGTTTGTATAGCTCAAATGTAGCCCAGAAGTTTTCCAAACAAACAAGAAGATGGGGAAGAGAGTATTTGGAACAGGCTTTTATGAAATTTTCCTCAATTATTCATTTGAAATTTGAAAGCCTGCCATTTTCTGTTGGTGTGGAAAAATATTTACATTTTGGGCAGTGTTTACCAAACAATTTTGCAAAAAATGTCTTTCACTTGCCGACTTTTTGTTTAATCTTTTCCACCTTTATTGGGCATCCTCTCCTTAAATCACAGCTCTCTAGTAAAACTGAATGAGATAACAGTGGAAAAATACAGTGACTGGAAAAAAAATCCCCACCAAAAATCAAAACATATGGAAAACCTTTTCAAATATGCTCTCATTTCAGGAGAAACAACAAAAATTTCAAAGAAATTGAGATTTTTTGTATATGTTCCTGTAAAAATGAATATGCAAGCTCCCATTTCATCGTATGCATTCTTACCACTGACTTGCTTCTGACAGTTATAACACAGTAAACATTAATAAATAATAACACATATTGTATGTATCTCATTAGACAAATAAAGATGTAAGATTTTTCACCATAACAATTACTTTCTCATCTTAAGTCACTGTCTGTAAATTCTAAGACTCAATTTCAGATGTGATTCTTAGGCAACCAAATGACAACTAATACTGCAATTCTTTCAAATGCCAGTCGTCTTTTATAGCCATATAGTGCCTACTGCTCTCTTCTCCTAAACAGGGCACAAGACGGTATTACAAGCAGGTTTATAATAGTCAGGTGCTAGGTGAACTTAGAAGTGGAAAAGAGAAGAAATTTTCACTTCTGCCAGTGATGCTTTCAGCCAGCTCACCATCTTAGGAACCACAATAAATAGATGCAGTGGAGTCCATCAGTATTTATTAATGTTTTCTATAAAAATAAAAAGCAATTGCATAAGTACATTCACATACCTGGTAAATCGCTTCTGAATAGCGCAACATGCTGCACCCTTCAGTTTTTTAAGCCACTTCATTTTGAAAAGTCATATCATTGTTTCCAAGTGGAATTTCTGAACAACAAATCTGTTCTTTTCTATTAGTTATGCAACAGCAATTAGAACACAAACAAAGGGGTTTTTTTCAGGACTGAAAGAGATGCTGACATTTTGAAAAGGATGCCATTGATTGTACAGGTCATTACACAACAGATATTTCCTAAGCCTGCTAAAATCAGCTGGAAAAGTAGCTACCACTACAGGACTATATTCAGTACAAAACCACTGTTTTCTCTGCAGAAAACACCCGCCAGCTGATGAGACTATACTTGATTAAGGTACCAACCACTTTCAGTGAAATCCTAAACACAGTGTTTCAAGAAAGAACTGCTTCAGGAAATGTGGAGCTTCCAAGAAACCTCTCTTGGTAACAATGTAAGAAACTCAGCAGTAAACATGAAAATGTTGTAGTTAACAATTTTAGAACACAAAGAATTCCTCTTTTTAAATATTCTACATCTAGAACCTATGCTTTCGAGCTTCAGTACAAGGCTCAGACCTCAGGTGTGGGATGATGCTAAAGGCACATTACTCGGAACTAAACCTAACCCCTTCCCACTCCTCATCTGACAAAACAGGACTGAATTAAAAAAATGGGAACACATACGAAAATGTGCACACCAAGCAAATTTTGCAATTAGTTCTTATAAGCGAACACAGGATTTTCACTTTTTCAGGGAAGTTAGGAAGGATGGTATTTTCAAAATTTTAGTTGCATTGAAAAATGAAAGAGCCTGAAAATATTATCTGAGTTAGCATTTTGTTTTGTATATTAGTAATTCCAACAAAGAGCTGTCAGTCTGACAATTCTATGTATTTTCTGTTTACATTCACAGTGAAGTTCCTTCACATTAAGGTATTTGCATACAATGCTTGTGATGTAGCATTGTTCATTATTGTAATTTCCCATCCTTTCTGTACTAGAAGATTTTCAGTCTCAAATCAGGATTCTCTTTCTCTCTCAACAGCACAACAGAAGTAAGATGGCTATGATTCTTGCTTATCCATGCACTAGATGAAGAAATAGAACTGCCAAAACAATATCCCGGATCCTAGCAAACCAGTAAACTTTTGTTTAGATTCTTCATTGAAAATCACCTATCTTTTCAAGACAAAATTTTCTTCAAATAGCCCATTTTCCAATCCAGAAGATCAGGATCATGTTTTCACTGAAAAACTTTTTTCTCCTTTGATCTATAGTCAGAAGTGACCAACTTTAAAATATACCATGATATCAAAAGCTTAACTGATCCTAATGTATCCCTCGAAATGTTCTGGATTTGATGGAAAGGGGTTATTAACAGCTCCACTGGAACCATTTTAGTTTTGACAAAGCAGAGAGACAGCTCCTCAGCTTTCCTGAGAGGAGAGATATTTTCTCCATGCATGAAAGAAAAGCCAGTGGAATTTCCTAAATATCACAGTGTTCATATTTCCATGTTCCCTTATAACTCAGAGAAGTGGCTATCGATTTAGAAGGGCAGCTCTACATTTGGCAAAGGAAAATGAATAATCCATCAGCTTTAAATGTCTGACACTTGATGAAGAAGCTTCTGAACACATTTATTTACCATTCCCTCTTATTACTATAAGGCCTCTATTTCCTGACTGCTTGGGCAGTTCCATTGCACGGAAATGGTCAAGCTGGCACATTTTCTATAATGCATTCAAATAAAAAATGACTCAATTAGCGAACAACATAAAGTGTCTCCAGGCTTACACTTGCTTATGCTTTTTGTCCAGAACCAGCAGCCTCTGGGAGTTCCTGCCTGCGCAATGGCTGGACTCCTGCTGCTGCTAAGGAAGCAAACGAATGTGTGAGGCCTTCACCTCTGCAGGTAGAGGTCAATGCTCTCGAAATCAATGCTATGAACTTCTAAAAGGCCTGCTCTTTCCATTTGAGACAGTAGACTGGGACCCTGCAAACACAGTATCTATTCTTACTGCCAGCTCTACACTGACAGCGAGGTTACTGCCTTCAGGCAAGCCACTTCATGTCTGAACTTCATGACATCTTATTTTCCTTAACTCAGCATTTGTAATCCTAAAAAAAACTTGTCCAAAGAATTCTGTGAGCTAGATACTACACTCTCATTGCTCAGATGAAAATGAAAAGCACAATATGACAGCAAGGGTGGAGCTACTCAACTCGCATTAAGCTGAGTACAGTGAAGCCAAGTGGTTGTGTGTTTTGTGGCATACTAAAACCTATCAAACTCCTTCACTACAGACCTCTTAGAGAATGGTAAGATGCTTTTTTTCTCCCAAGGTATTTTAGTAGAAAAGTCAAAGTAGTCAACAACATTACGGCAGCTTCTTGTGACCATTATAGGGGTTACGCTACTGAAAAAAAACACCAAAAGAGAAACCAAGGTCTTTGCAGCCCTGCTTATGTGACTGCTCCTATCTTATCTGACACACTGGAGAAAACTGCCAAAATTCAAGGTAAGTTATGAAGAGAAACTCTCACTCAAGCGGGAAAAAAATCATACATTTCCTGAGAACAAACATGGATATGCACCATATGGTCCCTGTTGTACCAGCCTTTAAACTGCATCCAGATTTTATTTTTTTTTAATACACACTTCTCTCCAAAATGTCTGAAAAAGACTTGTGGGGGGCAAAACCAAAACCGTCCCACCCCCAAAAAACAAGCCGCGCCCACTCCATTCTACACAGCTACTCCCTCTTTCCCTTGTCCAGTTAAGTCTGCCTCTCTACTTAAATCAGAAAATTGTTTCTCCAGCCTATGTAACAGCACAATATTCTGTATGTTTCTCCTCAGTTACACAACAAGAACTCATATTGCTCACTATCCAAACTACTGAACTAAAGGGAAGGACAGGTTACACTAGCATGAATGTGTGAAATGCTATTTTTACCGTTTTCCTAAATTATTGCAAATACTCAAGTTTAAGAGGGTAACGGCCAGACTGTGACATACAGAGTAAAACCAGACTCCATGGGAAATCCTGATGGAACCACTTATTAAGTAAGGTAATGCTAAAAGTGACGAAGAGACATAATACAAATTTATTTGCTTAAATCACTTGGAATTCATTTTCTCACAGAGGTCTTCCCATGCATTCAAACAAAACTCAGTCCCTTCATGCTCTGTGAAAATCTCATTGCTGTGCTTTCCAGCAAAAAAAAGAAAATAAATCTTTGTAAAATGTGGACTAGATAAGGACATTTTGTACTCACATTAACAGTTATTTTGCAAACAAACAAACCAGTTCAGATTAACTGTGACCAACAGTCGCTGCATTTAAGCTAAAGAATGCAGCTTCTCACAAAGTGCATCCAGACCATGCTCTATGCTGGCTCATTTTCAGATGTCAGCAACTTTCTGCATTCTAAAAAAAAAGTAATAATGTAATTGGTAAAGAACAGAAACCTCCGTTCTAGTTAAAACCAAAACACAAACCATGTTGCCCCTAAGCTATTGCATTGACTGAGTGAAACTGCTGAGTTTTAATTAATGTAGACTAGTCCTGTTTCAAATCATGGCCCTATTAAGCCACCTGTTAATTCACCGATGCGAGACATGGTTTTATTCTTTCTATACAGACCCATTAGTAATAAGAGACCTCCTTTTCTTTTCTTCCATTAAGGCACTTCAAAGACAGTCTGCAATGAGCATATAATCTGCAAATGTTTTTGTACAATTTAATATCATGAACTGTAGTATTATATTCAAATAACAATACATATTAAATTTCATTTGGCATGTGGGAAAACAAAATGAAAGGATGAATTTTGAAGCATAAACAGGATAAATAGATAGGATTCTACTTCATCATATTGAATAATTACATCCTGGCACAGTGCCCAAGGCATATTCATCATATGAATAGACTCTGGTGTACAGCACACTGCTGAAGTCTAACTTCCTCAGACAAAGGCTAGACGACTCTGACAAATCAGAAGTCTTACAGCTTGCTATTGTTGCAATATAGATTCCTGGAAATTCGTTGAACTGCAATTCATCATTACAGTGCATTAACAAGGTCCATAAATATAAAAGCTGTTAATTACACATGCGTTGTGTGAGCGTTGACATTGCACTGACTGGCCGCATTCCTTACTTCTAGCTTGCAATGGGTTCCCCTTCAAGGCTGCTCCTCAGCCTGGTTTAAGGACTGAAGAAGGCTGTCATCATTGCTTGCATTGTAAGGAAACACAGTATTGTTTCCATCTGGCTGCTGCTGTGAAGCTGAGCCATCTGTGCAGCTTACAAAGAATTTATACATAGCAGACCTCTGCCTTCTGCTGGGTTTTTCCCTTGGAAATATACTTTACTTCTGGCATTGTCAAAACTGCTTTACTCTGGCCTACAAGAAACACTCCCAATGCCCTACATTCTAACTTTTTAACAAAAAATTAAACGGCATCAGGAACCTAATCCACATATCACAAAAGAAAAGGATTCAGTTCCTGGTTGCAAAAGCCACCTTGTCAGTCCTGCAGCAGATGCCACTGTTGGCTGCCTTTAGTTGCCCTGCAAGCCCTGCCAAAGAGAATCTGAAATAAAATTTATCATTTTCAAAATGCAAAATTTTTTGTTTTCTCAGAACAGTCATTCTGCTGTTTGTTATCCTTCTGCCATAGAATCATTTATCCACCCCATCAAAGGTATTTTACCCAACTGTCAGGTAACTCCATGGAAGTACCATTCACACAATACATTGCACTACAGCCAAATGAAACATAATTTATAACCTGCTCAGCAATATTGCATGAGGGGCAATGAAATCAGTGGGATAATTTTCTCGATGTCTAAAAATCAAGGTAATATAACCTACATGATTCTTTTTTTCCTTATTGAAGTGAAGCATGAAAAGACTAAGTTAACCACACAAAACTACACAAAACCCTATTTTCTTCCCTTTTCCATTTCAACAGACATGGCTCAGAATGACACTGTTTAAACCTCAGCATGAGAACCAACTCCAAGTTAAAATCCCTTCTTCCTCCAATGCAAACAGGACTGAATGTCACCCCAGGCAACCACCAAGGTGTCCCACTGGCATGCATGAACCCAGACGTAAGACCAAAAGATGTGGAGTGAGCACAAGGAGCGAGCACAAGGACAAGAGGATTGCACTACCTGTGCTGGGGGATAGGGTTAGTACAGAGGACTGTATTTGGAGATGTATTTTTTCCATGTGATACTCGAGGCAGGGCAGTGCCACTAAGCTGCAAGGGACACAACAGGGCAGCTGGGCCTGGAATTAAGGCCCGGAGAAAGCCACAAAACAGGACTTGCTAAGGCAGAAGTGAGGACAAATCTCATGTCTGAATTATTAATTTCTTAGTAGACCTTGGAGAGATCCTTGTCTTAAGGCTTGGCCTGAGAGGAAGCAGACAGATGTGACCTGTTCTCCAGCTGTTCCATTTCCAAGGGGAGGATGAAAACTCTGTTTCAGTCTAGTACCATAAACCCAGCTTGACACTTTCTTGATCACAAGGTACTTCTCCTTTAAAGAAGTCCAAAAAGCTTTTCCCTTGCCTCTTACTGATGCTCAAGGACTTTTTTTACTGTGATTGCCTATTCTGAAGTTTGACAATGTAAGCATTCCTAAAAATTATATGGCCAGCTTGGACAAAATGAGAGTCTTGATGTCAATATAGACACAAACACAGAAGCTAAGAACTGTTAATTCATATTGCAGAAATTGCAAACATGAAAGAGTAAGGCCATTGTCAGTTAAAAATACCACTCTGTCTTGGCTATCTACTTGACTGGAATAATATTTAAAGTACAAGTGTAATCTTGTGCTAGTTGCACTGCATCTCTTCCACGACATAGAGTGAGAAGGTTCCCTTTATAAGAAGAGAAGGAAGAGACACAAAAGAGGCATGGCTCTCTGAAGAATTAGAATACATAGCTGCAGATCCATTCTCCTACAAGACATATTTTTAAATTCAAAAGTGTGGCCTCCTTAACTAAATCCTTATGTAACAAACCTAAACAAGAAGACCATGTTCCTCCTGCTTTAGGGCAAAACAAAGAAAAAGGTTGAGAATTCATCAGTCCAAAACACAGAAATTAAACGGACATTTACATTACTTTGCTTTTCTTTTGATGGGACCTGAACTCGAAACTGATCCAAGTTACTGTTCTGGCATGAGACGAGACTAGCAGGTCTGGTACTGGGCTTTTTACAGGTAGCCTAAGATCACGCAGCTATCTACACCTAGCTATAACAAGGCTGTAGCTCACTCTCTCCAGGTCACAATATAGCTTTCAAGTATTGTACAGAACGCCCACTAAAATCAATGACAGCTTCACAAAAATAACTGGAGTTATACCTGGATCTCTTAGCACATATACCGAAGGTTGAGGCTCTGTTTGGTTGAGTTTAGAACAATCTCCAATACGTTTTAGTGTTCACTGAAAGGCAAAAAAAAAAACAAAACAAAACAAATAACAATTTATTAAAGATAACACAGATTTTTATAACTGTTTGTGGCTAGAGCAGACTAATCTTCAAACCTTTCTTCATATTAATGCCCTTTCATGGAGGATTTTAAAGTACTCTCTCTATGTTTTTTTCCTGTTGAAGTCTGAACAAAGGCCACAAAATGGGAATACTGCTTTCCATGCTAGGTATATGGATTTGTAAATTTCTCAAAGCCAGAAATGTCTCCTCTGCATGGAAACAAAGCTAGAAAGAAGAAAGGCTAATAGTCGAATTAAGAACATGATGAATTACTATTGATGATCAGAATAAAATAGTCAGTTTTCTTGAAAACACAATAATGCTTCTTCTGACCTTGCATTATGTATTACTGCTCCCCAACAGAATAATACCATTATTACCAAAAAATAATACCATTACAAGACTGAGTATATAACTATAATGGCAGTTGGCTGTATCTGTATTTCCTGATGTTATTCAGTAATCAAGCCAGTTTTAAAATACATCTTACCATACTTTCAAATAAATTCTCCACTCCATCATAGCATTGTTGAAAGGACTGAAATACGAACACTAAGACACCTTTTAATGTGCTGCTCTCCAAATATAACTATAAACTAAAAAAAACAAAAAAAATGATATCCCACTCTAATTTCATCTTTTCCACATGGAGTCAAGCTTTTTTTTTTAACAACAGAGACGTAGGGACATTGGCCAACTTAGCATTTGAAAGCAAACTGTGAAGATAAAGAGTGACCCACTTAAAGTATGTTCCACCTTAGATTTGAGAAAGCATTACCCCTGTCTGTCAGCAGGGCATCTGTTTCAAAATTTGAAATGGTTTTATCTTTTTCTTAGCAAGGGTAATGAGATGAAAGGGATTAGAAACCTGAGCTATGAAAGACACCAGAATAAGTTACTATTTTCCAGAAGCTTAAGAAGACATCAATGTACTATTGCTATTCCTTCACAACATCACTGCAATTTACAGCAGTTCTGCTCTTTTTTGTCTGTCAGTGAAAACTTTTCTATTATCCTTCTGTTTAAAAGGGGTTTGACAGAAGATATTAAACCAGTGACCAGTGATATTCCTCAGGGACCAGTAATGGGATCAGTGATGTTTAACATCTTTGTTACAAACATGGACACTGGGACTGAAGGTACCCTCAGCGAGTTTGACGATGAAACCAAGCTGTGTGGTGTGGTTGACACACTGGAGGGAAAGGGATGCCAGAAGGACCTTGACAGGCTGAAAGATGGGCCTGTGCTAACCTAATGAAGTTCAACAAGGCCAAGTGCAAGGTCCTACACCTGGGCTGGGGCAATCCCAAGCACAAATACAGGCTGGGTGGAGAATGGATTGAGAGTAGCCCTGAAGAGAAGAACTTAGGGGTACTGGTGGATAAAAAGCTCAACATGATCCTCCCCCTCTACTTTGCTTTCCTGAGACCTCACCTGCAGCACTATGTTTAATTCTGGAGTCCTCAGCACAGGAAGGACATGGATCTGTTAGAGCTAGACCAGAGGAGGACCATGGACATGATTAGATGGCTGGAATACCTCCCATATGAGGACAGGCTGAGAGAGTTGGCACTGTTTAGCCCGGAGAAGATGTTATAGCAGCCTTCCAGTGTTTAAAGGTGTCCTACAGGAAAGCTAGAGAGGTTTTTTTTATCAGAGAGTGCAGTCACAGGACAAGCAGTAGCAGTTTTATGCTGAAAGAGGATAGACTTAGATTAGACACCAGGAAGAAGTTTTTAACTGTGAGGGTTGTGAAGCACTGGAAGGTTGTTCAGAGAAGTCATGGATGCCCTATTCCTGGAAGCGCTCAAGGCCAGGCTGGATGAGGCTTTCAGCAATGTGATCCAGTGGAAGATGTCCCTGCCCATGGGAGATAGAACTAGATGATCTTTAAGGTCAAACCATTCCATGATTCTATGGTTCTATGTTTAGCAGTTCCATTGGAACTCCCTCTTGATTGCAATGGTATATTATTGCCATCAACAATCAAGAAGCTTTGTATCTATTCGGGAGATTTAGACTTTGATAGAGTCTGTTAGAATATTGTGTATCTGTGCACACTGAAGCTTGGTATTGCAAGGGTTACGTACTAGCAATACAGAGTATGACAGCAGGCTTGTAGGTGACTCTACAGACAGGCGTCTGGCAGAAAACCCAGTCTTCTTGCTAGGGTTACATACTGCTTTAACTTCCACCTGCAAGCTCTGAGAGACTGTTATTGACCTTGCAGATGGACACACTGCAATACAGCCAAAGGGTAAATGCGAGAGACCACAGAGCCTGCATTTAGACATGCATCACTGCTTGAATCAAGATCTATTAACAAGCCTCCTGTGGGTGCAGCCTAACACTATCATTACAATGTCTGCCTGTTGTTCACCAGCACAGATAAGAGTACAGAGCATGCCCTCTAACCAGGACATAGCCTCAATGGCTCTTTTGCCAGGGAGGTGAAATTAATTGCTCTGAGCAACAATGTCTTTTAAAAGTCACTGCCTTGTGACTAACCCTGCATTTGAAAAAGGCAAAACCTGTATTGAAAAGTCTTCTGATTTCAGGGTATTCTTCCTGTTCATTAGAAAAGAAGAATTAGTAATATCTAAACCATGAATCAGCTACACAAGGGTCACTTGCCAGATGTTAGGGAGGAAGATTTCACTGATGGAGATCCATCTAGTCAACATGCCTGGCCTGGTCCTGAGAGTGGCCTCATGACCAGAATAATTTGGGCACCACTGCCTGAGATGATGAACTGTTGGGGAAAAGGAACCATACATTGCCTCTGTAGTCCCAGCATTCCCAGAATCCTAAAGCACCTTCAAAGAAGAGTTTCACATTAATATCTTCATCAATGATACAGACGCTGAGATCGAGTGCACCCTCAGCAAGTTTGCAGATGACACCAAGCTGAGTGCAGTTGTCACACTGGAAGGACGGGCTGTCATCCAGAGGGACCTGGACAGGCTGGAGAAGTGGGCCTATGTGAACATCATGAGGTTCAACAAGACCAAGCATAAGGTCTCACACCTGGGTCAGGGCAATCCACTGTTTCAGTACAGGATGGGGGATGATGTGATTGAGAGCAGCTCTGCAGAGAAGGACTTGGGGTTGCTGGTCGATAAGAAGCTCGACATGAGCCAGGAATGTGTTCTCACAGCCCAGAAGGCCAACTGTATCCTGGGCTGCATCAAAAGAAGTGTGGCCAGCAGGTTGAGGGAGGTGATTCTGCCCCCCTATTCCTCTCTTGTAAGACCTCATCTGGAATATTGTGTCCAGTTCTGGAATCCTCAACATAAGAAGGATATGGAGCTGTTGGAATGGGTCCAGAGGAGGCTACAAAGATGATCAGAGGGCTGGAGCATCTCCCGTACAAGGACAGGCTGAGAGAGTTGGGGTTGTTCAGCCTGGAGAAGGCTCGGAGGAGATCTTATAGCAAACTTTCAGCACCTGAAGGGGCTACAAGAAAGCTGGGGAGGGACTTCTTACAAAAGCATGTAGTGACAAGACTAGGGTCAATAGGTATGAACTGGAGAGGGGCAGATTTAGACTAGACATGAGGAATTTCTTCACTATGAGAGTGCTGAGGCACTGGAACAGGTTGGCAAGGGAAGTTGTGGCTGCCCCATCCCTGGAGGTGTTCAAGGCCAGGCCGCATGGGGCCTTGGGCAGCCTGATCTAGTGGGACATGTCCCTGCCCATGGCAGGGGGCTTGAAACTAGACAAACTTTAAAGTCCCTTCCAACTCAAACTATTCTGTGGTTCTACGATAAATGAGTTACAACAAAGCTTTTTTATTCCTGAAGACCTGGGTAGCCTTTACACCCATTTATCAGGGCAGACACAGGTCAAAAGTTTTGGTTCCAAAGGACAGGGCAAATGACAGAGATCAACTACTTTGACTTTCCTCACACAGTTGAGGAGAGAACCACATCCTTTGGGTCTTGCATAATGATTCAGCGGTTTTTTGCTTGGTTGAGGTTGTTTTTTCCTACTGCTAAAGAAAATCTGAAATCAGATTTTTTTTACAGTATCCTAACAGAGTTCTTAAGAATGAAAAAGATATTTATTTAGAGGCTTAAAAATGCTTCCTTGGCAGAGTATTGTGACAAGTTAACCTTGGCTGACGGTCAAGTTCCCATCCAGCTTTGCAATCACTACCCCTCCTCACTGGGACAGAGGGAGAAAATGGGATGAGAAATGTCATAGGTCAAGGCAAAGACAAGGAGATTGCTTACCAATTACAGTTGTGGTCAAAACAGACTTGACTTGGGGGAAATCAATTTGCCAGGTAAAACAGACTCAGGTGATGAGAACCTAAGAAAAACAAACCAACACCTTCCCAAACACCCCTGATGGAGCAGCAAGAGGTGGTCAGAACATGGCGGTTTCTCTCTGCCACTCCTTCTTGCTCACTTTCCCTCTGCTCCGGGCTCTTCCCACAAGCTGCAATATCTGTCAGGAAAACTGTCCCAGCCTGGGCTCTCCACAGTCAGCAGGACAGATCTGTTTCATCCCCGAGCACTACTTGATGCCCCTGCCCTACTTACTTCTTCCATCTCCGCTCCCTCTTTTTGCGTCACTCCTCTGTTCATCTGGCGGCTTTGCCCTTTCTTCCATATGTTTTGGCAGCTGCAACTGTAGCTGAAGGGCTGGGTTGGTTACGGCCAGTTCCAGATGGCTTCAAGGACCCACTGCCAAGTCTGAAGCCAACTGGAACCAGACATAACAAGCCCTGAGCATCCCCCAGTAGATACACTGCTCTCCCTTCAGCAGAGATCCTGAAACTGAGTTGGGACTGACACATTTACTTAGATATTACAAAGGATGTGATGGAGGCAGAGAAAGGAAGGAAAAAAACGAAGCTGAGCGTTGCAAGACTTGCCTGCAAAGGATGTTAGCATAGTTTTGTCAGGTAGTAAAGCATGGAGCTATTTGTGCTTAGGTCAGATCCCAGCAGGAGGAGGAATCAGCAGTTCCTGACCTACTCACTCCCTGGGCTTAGATTTTGAGGGCATTGATTCATATCCATACTCCCTGTCAGCCCTCATGGGGAGAGAAAGGCAGGCAGCCTACCCCAGCCCTCTCAATCTTATCCCATTGGTAATAATGGGATCCACTGGTCCCAGGACATCCTTCCCCCAGCTGAAGGCAGGACAGGTAAAAAAACACACTTGTTCTCTTTCAGCTCCGCAAGATGGAACTACGTTAGAATAAGGATAAACTGGCAACATGTCTTCAAGGCACAGACTTATTGATAATTTTCTTTCTATTGATGCTGAAGATATTCTGAGTTTCTGCTATGTTCAACAAGAAAAAAAAAGACAACTAAAGTTATGACTCTGCCATTAAAAAAGAGACACTGCACAGCTGCTGGATTTGAAAAAAAAATATGCTGGTGTGAGCAGGCAGGTGAACAAGAGCTGCAGATTTGCAGAAGGTAGAACTGGTCAAAAAAAAGGGCTGCAGCCAGTGAGGCAACTGCTCTGCCTGATCTGTACCCATGGAGGCTTGTGATGCCTGTGTTGCCCTAATGAGGATTGCAGAGGAGCCTGGAGGTTTTGCTTTTGGCCTCATTCATTGATCTCAAGAGAACTGGGGTCTTCTATTCAGGATTCACATTGCAACAGGCACTTGAAAAGCCAAGGAATGGATTAACACTGTGGCTTTATTCACAAAAGACTCTTGTGTGGTATTAAAAGCAAGATGATATGCAACACAAGCTTATGGAGCACCTGGACTGATACCAACAGTAAGGCTAAGACTGTACAATGAGTGAGTTTGAATTGCCCTGAAGAACTCCTCTCTCAAACCAAATACAATTTTCAGCACTGCAAAGGATGATTAATATAAATAAAATATCTCTCACTGTTAAATCTCAAAGAAAAGGCAGTTAAAACTAACAGAAGATGACAGTACTGTCCTCGGTTTTGCTAGCTCTGCCACTTGCAAAGCTCACTAATCCAAGAACCATAATATCCAAAACTAATCCAAATCATAGTTTTGATGCCATTTAGGTCCAGCAATACCATCACAAAGTTTGAAGCTGGGATGTGGTTCGAGTAGTTTGTTAAACCTTATATATCATTAGCATCTCAGTATGCCATTGTCTAAGCACCATAATATTTTATGGTAATACTTGACAATGAATACCTTCTGTCAGAGTTCTTTCTTTTCACAATATTGTGGCTACTGCATTTACCACACAGGGATTTCAGATCTTTCTCTCTCTCTCTCTCTAGTCTGTTGCTATGATGCCTGAGAACTTGGTTCAGTCTTCCCTTATGAATGGTTAAGAATCGGACAGTTTGACAGCGACAATGCTTCCCTATTGCGATGATACTTCTGTACATAGGATCTTCTACAGCACTAGGCTTAAACTCTTCATTCATTGTCACCCATACAAATTGTGCCATTGGTTGCTATGCAAGGAAGGTTATGCCAAGGCTGGATGCTTCAGAAAATGTTGCCCACAAAGCTCCATGCACATGCTTAAGTGACAGTGCTGTGTGTAGCAACACAGACCTCAAAGCACTTCTTGCTACTGTTGATGAAATAATGACTCCAAGACTACAGGCAGGCTTTTGCACAATCACAAGGCTGTGAGTCCGCAGCAAACAGTTTCTAAGTAGATTTCAGCTCTCATTGTTTGATCTGAAAGGCCTGTCTTTAAACACAAATGATTTACAAAGCTTTTCAGACATATAGAATTTTGAAAAAGAGAGAAGAAAACCTTTTTGTTACTGCTACTATTGCAAATGCCAACCAGAAACTAAGATCTAAGCAGAATAACCAGTGCTCTATTCTGAGGATTTGGTCTTTGGCTGTAATTCAGGCTGGCCTCGATTCACTTGGGATTTGTTTATAAAGAGGTCACATCAAAGGTGATTACATACTCCTGGTTGTGGATTGTAGGACAGGGTTTTTGTGATCTGAAGAACAAGGTGGGGATGGCAATTAGAGATGCATCATACTGAAGCTCCAGGCATAAGCACTCAAAACACGAGAAAACAAGAACACTTTCATATGTGCAAACATTAAACTTATTTCTCCACAGAGCCTTAGGAATCACTGCACCTAAGAAAAGTTCACCCTGACAGACACTCTTATAACCCTATTTTGAATTTGCACACAAGGCTGCTCTTCTTAACTTAGATCCCAGCTAAGAGCACAAACAGGTCCTTTGCCCAAATGTCACGCCATTTACAAGCTGTCTGCCTTTTCTGACACTGGAAATGTTAGCTGCTGCTTATCTCATGCCTATGACTCCCTAACAGCAAGATAACATAAACATCTTGTAAGCAGGAGGTGCTTGCTTCCTTCCCAGGGTTACAAACCTCTGCTGACAGCTTTCCTCCCATGTCTGCAGCAAGCAAACCCTCTGAAGAGGGACAAAACAGTAAGTTCATATCCTCATTAGTATTTCTTAACACAGAACAAAAGGTTTCCCACAGAACCTTTTAGTTGGGGTTAATGCTTCAAAGACATTGGTAGGCAAAGCTTAGCCAGGCAAAAAAAGCACAAAACTTTCTTCATGGATGTCACCTCCAATCTGAAGATAAATTTGCTTCAGCTATTTCCCTGTCTCTCTCTGCTCATGTGATTCTCTCTTTACTGAATTAAAGCCTAGTAAAAATATGCTTGCTTTTCTCCTCTGTACACAGAAATCACATCCAACTTGCGAAGTCCTTGGACGGAAATGTCTGGAGGTGAAAGAATGTTATAAAGAAGTACTATATATGTGCCATTCCAAGGCAGTGTGGTACCCTTTCCTGGATGCCTTACTGCTTTACATGGATCTGGTCTGGTTAAGAATCCTGCACCAACAAAACACTTGACTGCAGCTCCACATGGAAATTGTTTTTCAGATGGTCAAGTTTTAAACAACAGAATGCTTTATAAAGAAAGCGAAATATCTCTTCCAAAGTAATTACACACAATTTTTTTTACATCAGAAAGGCCAACTGTGCACTTTTCAATAGTCTGGATTACTCATCAGTGTTCATTAAAAAAACTTACTGCCGCGGTCTAGCCCCAGCCTGGACAATTTCAGCAGCTAAAACCAAGGAGTTTGACTCCCAATTCCCTTGGACATAGCATTCCCAGTGTAACAGCAAAGCAAGTGAGTTTTGCCTACATGGTTTCTGGAAGCAAGCAGCAGAAGGACAAGAAGGAAGAGCAAGAGTGAGCAGTAGCACCAACAAAAGCAAACTTGTCAGGAGATCAGTCAGCAGAAGCAGTTAGCTTTTATTTATTTCTTATGCAGGGGATGGATACCTATTTGCTAGGATGGGAGAAAATGATCAAGGCGGCAGAAAATCTAAATTCCAATATTCCAATTCAAGAGCTTTCAGTCTCTGCTTACATCTGTCAGTGGGATTCTAGGCTGATGAGGCTGATGAGAGTTTTAACCTCACCTTCTGCCAGCTGTGTTGCAAACAACTTGCAATTTCACTTAGCAGCTGGGTTTCTTTTTAAAGCTACAATGGTTGGATACTTGGGTTACTACTACTAGGAGGGTAATATTAAGCAAGTTTTAACTCACAGTCACAAGGTCAATGCTCAGTAACAGAAACCCCAAAGAATGTGAAACAGAAAGCCAAAGAAAATCCAGCTGAGAAAAAACAACGGACTCTGTTTCAAGTGCCCCATGCAAAATCTAGCAGGTATAAGCTGTAAAATCTGCAGCTAACAAGTTTACCCACAGAAAAATCTACATCTCCCTTATTGTCTGTAGAGTATGAAGACATTCTGTCTTCCATGTGTCCTCATGAGTGCTTGCAAGCTAAGGTAGTGGTAGCGACTCCTTTTTTTCAGAGGGCAAAACCTATGAAGATAGTTCTCATCTGTTATTGAAGGATTAGGACACTCACAACCTAGCAAGGTCAGAGGTGGAGTTAGTAGCTAAGCTTGTGCCTCTGAAGTTGTAAGACATTATTTTGATGATCGCATCTATCCTTCCTTCCCTGAGACAGGTAAAGATTACTGCTTCCTGAGATCTCCTTTCTGCTCAACTTAGCTCAGTGTGAATAAGGGAACGGAGGGTCACTTTTAAAAGGAGCAGTTTTCTGCTCAGCTGGCCTCTGTATAGTATCACAGGTCTATCCGGACACAATTGGAATGAGAAACACAGCCCAGGCTACCTCTACACTATGCAAGTAACCAGAGCTTGTAGCCTTGTCTTTTTACATGACTCAATTGCTTTGCAGCTAATATGGAACGGATCAGAGAACAAGTCAGTTCTGTGGATCTAATGAGTCTGGTGGATGGTTAGAAGAATAAAGAGGATAACAGGACAGAGACCAAGATACTGAATCTCAGAAATGGAACTTGAATTGAAATTGAGGATAGCCCAAGTGCATACCACTGCCCTCAGGCATTCACCTTAGTGAAGGAACCAGCGCATCAAATATCGGGCCCCAGATAGCATTTTATCACCCAGTGCCCTGTGTGAGTCAGTGATCTAATCTCAATCACCTTAAATGTGACTGGATCAAATCCTTGCTTTCCTCTCCCACTTGTTTTTCCTAGCTTATCTTCGTATACTGCAGAAGGCTTGATCTGGTGTTAATGCTTGAATTTCACATTGAAACATGAGATTTTCTTTCACTTCTTTGCAACTGCCTCAACTAACACACCACTCAGTCAGCTACAAACAATACTTTCGGTTAAACTGCTCCTTTAACTCTGTGTGCTATAGAAGAAGGTTGAACATGGAACAGCAGCTTTTAGAGAGACACTCTGAATTTCCAACAAACACACTTCCAAACAACACTCGAACTTTAGATTAGGCACAGATATAAGATTTTATTATTAACTATAGACTTTCAAGTCATTGCCATGCTACATATCTCTGTCTTGCTAGGACAACACAGAAAGTTTCAAAATAATTAGCCAAATTAACAACCTAATGCAAGAAGTGATTAAATCAAGCAGTGATTCCCTGGAGACTGAGTAAGAAAGTGGATAGTAAGCAATTTACCATATGTCATAAAAATTCTCCGCAAACCCCCTCATTCTCTGTCACCAAAATACTACCAGATCTGCTTTCATCTTTGCAAACCTGTTATGGCCACATACGGCTCTTGGATGGTCAGGGCTGTACTTGCTACTGGTTAAACTTGCAGGGCTTCAATTAAGCCACGGCTTTGTTCTCAACTGAGAATCGGGCTTTTTCAATTAACTGAAAAATTTCAAGTCCTCACCAAGGAACAAAATTAGCTACACCTCCTTTTGATGCTTTCCCTCATAGATAAAGCAAACCACCTGCATTTCTACTTGCTAGTTTACAAAGCAATGCCAGTTGTGAAGCTTGCCAAAAAGGAGGAAACATTTATTCTAAGATTAAGCAAGCATAATGGATTAGACTTCCAAGGGCCTCATGCACTCAAAGGTATCCAGAATTGTAAGTCAAATGTTGGTCTCTAGCATCCAGTGGTGCCTTCACTGCCAACCAAGAAATGTGGCCAGAAATGTCATTCAAATGACCTTCAAGGACTTATGTACTCTGCTGTTGACTGCTTAAAACATCATAGAACATGGGACAAAACTCACCTCTAGGTGACTGGTTCCTGCATTTGCCAAGCTCTTGGGCGACTCTGCAAGTCGCTGAGGTCTAATTCCTGACTTTGAATCTCAGAATTTGTGCTTAGCTATGACACAGTCTAGTGGGCTCCCATTCCTACAAACACCTCCATTTTCCCACACAGATGCATTTAAAGGAGCTCTGGGGCTGGGGCTGCTTTGAGTAGTGTCCTCAAACTAGCTGTTCTCCTGCTTGATGAGCAGGGCCAGACACCTAAGGGTGTACTCACAGCACACAAGCTTCAAGGGGAGTTTAGAAAGGGTTTTTGAAATACGGCTTTACTGTTTCCACCTGAAATCACATACTGCATGCTGCCTTAGCTTGAGACAGCCTGTATTCAAGGCAGTGCCACGCAGGTGAAGGTTCAACTCAGCTCTCCCATCTCTCAGACAAAGGCTCCATCACCATTCTACGTGTATTCTGCATGGACCCGGCATGGCATGGACTAATGGCTCAAAGCAGGTGATGCCCCCACAGTGGCAAGAGCAGACATGCTAGAGAGCACGTCTGGACCTGCCTAGGGGGGCATACCTGAGCCTGTTGTCCATCCTCTCACCTGACCCTGGTGAGGGGGCAGGGAACACAGAGCTTAAAAATACCCCTGTAAGCCTGCAACCTCATGTCTTGCCTTGTGTGTCTTGCCGTGTTGTGTTGCATTGTGTTGTGTCTGGAAATGCATCATCTTCTGGACCCGCTGGACAAAGAAGCCCATGCTGCTACACGCAGAGTCCCTAAGGTCGTGATTATCTCTCATTCTTCCTATTTCTCTCTTTTCTCTCCTCCTCTGCCTTTTCTGGAGGAAAAGCTACAGCCCGCAGCTGCACCAGCTGTAGCTGGCGGTTTGGTTTTGATTTGAGGTTTGACTCCAGGAAGCATTAGGGCTCCCTGTGGTGTTGCAGTGGTGCCAGTCATTGCCAGCCTGTTCCAGCAGAAGCAGTAGCAGCAGTATTTCCTGTTGGTGCTCTATCCTTCTGGGTTATTTGTTCAGTTGAATCCAGTGTTTTAAGGCATGCACCTTGTTTAGTAAAAACTACTGTTTACACCCTCTTCCTGAGTCATTTTGGATTGCTCTGGCTGCCTGCAGGGATAAAGGGCTTCCTTTTTTTTTTTAGTGTGGGCCTCAATATATATATACACTCAACCCAATGACAGTGCCACAAAACAGGTCACTGGTGGAGTTCAACCATCAGCTTTTCACTAGTGTTACCAGGTCCTGGGAAATGTAACTACAGCCTTAGTTCCAAAGCTGGCATGACTTTGTGTAGACTTTGCACAGAACAACTAAATGCAGGAACCACAAGCTGTCTCCACATCAACTGCCCCAGCAGCTTCAACTCTCAGACATGTACCTGAACTGGGATTGAAGAACATCCTGGGATGTACTTCAAAACCACCCAAGTAGCAGAGTGAATACTTTTTCATTCGACCCTTCCACTACTGCTGTAAGGCAGCTACTTTCACCTGAGCTAGGTGCTGGAAGCTGGGGTGAAACAGTAGGCTCTGTCTCTCAGGTGGCTTTGTCTGGACAGTGGTCACAGAGGAATAGACCATAGTAATATCAAGGATAAGGAGAGGAGGACAGTAAAAACCACCCCTAAACATTAATTATTCTTTTTTTTTGCTGCATGTTGAGCTTACACAGCGCACACGGGAATTAATGGCACAGGCAAATGAAATCCATTAGAGAATGCAAAGGGCTAAGTTCTGCTCTTCTTTACAAGCCTTCACACAGATTACACAGAGGCAAGTATCAGCAGAGTGTGGTCCTTTGTGTCTAGGCAGGCTTATGCGCAGTTGTGGTTGTAAAAGGCAGATCTTGATTGGCAGCAGAAAACAACATTCACAGAGCTATCCCTAATGGGGTTGCCAGAAAAAGGTCAAAGAGCAAGTTTTAAGTTATTCTCCCAACTTTTAACCAAAGATCACAGGCCTTCTAGAGGAGAAGTAACTTAACTGACTTAATACTTATACATGATACGTTCATGTGAAGAGCAGTATGATAATACCCAATTATGTAACAGCTATATGATAAAAAAAGGTAATCTGCTACTTAGGAACACACCCCTTGCTAGAGAAAATCTATCAAAGAGAACTGTGTAGCATATGACCAAATTTCATACAATCATCAAGTCCTAGAATGGTTTAGTTTGGAAGGGACCTTAAAGATCAGCTAGTTCCAACCCCTCTGCCATGGGCAGAGACACGTCCCACTAGATCAGGCTGGTCAAGGCCTCATCCAACCTGGCCCTGAACACCTCCAGAGATGGGGCATGCACAACTTCCCTGGGCTATCTGTGCCAGTGCCTCACTGCTCTCATTGTGAAGAATTTCTTTCTAACATCTAGTCTAAATCTTCCCCCTTTAAATTTAGAGCCATTCTCCCTCATCCTATCACTACAGGCCCTTGTAAGAAGTCCCTCCCCAGCTTTCTTGTAGCTCCTTCAGGTACTGAAAGGTTGCTATGAAGTCTCCCTCGAGACTTCTCTTCTCCAGGATGAATAACCTCAACTCTCACAGCCTGTCCTCATATGGGAAGTACTCCAGCCCTCTGATCATCTTCATGGCCCTCCACTGGACCCGTTCCAACAGCTCCATATCCTTCTTATGTTGAGGATTCCAGAACTGGACACAACACCCCAGGATGAGGTCTCACAAGAGAGGAACAGAGCGGCAGAATCACCTCCCTCAACATGCTGGCCACGCTTCTTTTGATGCAGCCCAGGATACGGTTGGCTTTCTGGGCTTTAAGTGTGCACTGCTGTTCATGTCGAGCTTCTCATCAATCAGCACCACCAATTCCTTCTCTGGGGGGCTACTCTCAATCACGTTGTCCTCCATCCTATAATGAAACTGCAGATTGCCCTAACCCAGGTGCAGTACCTTGCACTTAGCCCTGTTGAACCTTATGATGTTCACGCAGGCCCACTTCTCCAGCTTGTACAAGTCCCTCTGGATGATATCCTGTCCTTCTGGTGTGACAACTGCACTACTTTGCTTGGTGTCATCTGCAAACTTGCTGAGGATGCACTCAGCCTCACTATCTGTAACATCAATGAAAATATTAAACACTGACCACTACTCTCTGAATGTGACCATCCAACCAATTCCTTATTTACTGAACAGTCCACCCATCAAATCCATTTCTCTCCAATTTGGAGAGAAGAATATTGTGGGAGACCGTGTCAAAGGCTTTCCAGGAGTGCAGATAGATTACATCCATTGCATTCCTCTCGTCCACTGATGTGGTTACCCCATCGTAGAAAGCCACCAGGTTGGTGAGGCAGGACTTGTCCCTGGTGAATCCATGCTGGCTGTTTCGAATCACGTTCCTGTCCTCCATGTGCTTTAGCATAGCTTCTAGGAGCTCTGTTCCATGATCTTCCCAGGCACCGAGGTAAGACTGGCAGGTTGGTAGTTCCCAGGGTCTTCTTTTCTACCATTTTTAAAAATGGGTGCAATGTTGCACCTTTTCAATTTACCAGGAACTTTGCCTGACTGCCATGACTTTTCCCGTATCATGGAGAGTGGCCTAGCAACCAGATCAGCCAAATCCCTTAGGACTCTGGGATACATCTCATCAGGTCCCATAGACTCATATATGTTCAGGTTCCTCAGGTGGTCACAAACTTGATCTTCCCCTGCTGTGGGCCCCATCTCATTGGCCATTGATCCAGGAGGGCTGAGGAGAGCAGTTAACAGTGAAGACTGAGGCAAAGAAGTCTCATCCCTTCCCTGCCTGATTTCACACATCTGGTGACTGATTTCTCTCGCACTTAATGGAAAGCATCCTTAAATATCTGCCAGCTCTGTTCTGCTCCCTCATCCCCAAGGATCATTTCCCAAGGGGTCTTATCGATTAACTCCTTGAAGAGCTGGAAGTTTGCTTTCCTGAAATTTAGGGTCCTGACTACACTCGTCACCTGTCCTATATCACTCAGGACCTTGAACTTCACCAGTGTGTGATCACTGCAGCCCAGGCTGCCTCTGATCTTGATGTCACTGATGAGCTCACTTGCATTGGTGCCTATCAGGTTCAGTATTTCATCCCCTCAGATCTGTTAGCTGGATTCAGAAGTTATCTTCAATGCACTCTAGAAGTCTCCTGGATTGCCTACAGCTTGCCACACTACTTTTCCGGCAGATTTTTTTCTAAATTTCAGATTCTTACTATTTCTTCCTTTTCATCATGCACAGAAGGGAACTACATTTCAGTTTAATATATTTTGTTTAAAAATGCATGCATTAAAAGAATTCTAAAGTTGGGTGGTTTTTTTTCATTTTGATGGTGCTAATTGCCCTTTCCTCAAAACCTATTTTTTCAAAATCATTCTAAAAAGGAGTATAACTTTTTTCTTTAAAAAAAAAAGAGCAATTGACCTTATTTTTTTTCCCTACAGTTTTGATAAAGAAAACATCTATAATTGGCATACCTCGTTAACAAACTCAGCAATGCTATGACAGTAATAAGTGGGTAGCAAAGTGAGACTAACATTTTAAATAAGTCCTTTTCATTTCTAGGCTAATTTTCTTTATATTATTTGAACTTTTGAGGGTTTGAGCCTGTCATATGGACAAAGGCATGCTGCAAACGCCATTCATCAGCCAAATCTCTCTCAGCTACATGCCCACTGCTTCTGTTAAGAGCATTTTAACTTTTTTGCCCGGTCTCTCCCTTCACATCTAGCCTAAAGATATCACTTGCAGCAGTCTGTCTTAAGGCGCTGGTTTCTTCAAGCTCAGAAACACTACGTTATGTTTGACCTTCCCAGATACCCTCTTCAGGACTGCTTATTAGGCAGGTAGTTACTAGTAGTTTGGACATCTGATCTGTATCCACTCAGCAGCACATAAGCTGTGCTTGCAGCTACAGATATTGGAACTGGTACATAGGCATCAGAGCAGTCACATATCACACTCAATATCCCACCTGACAGTGGCAGTCTGCAGGTGCTCAGTGGGCAGTAACAGTGCAGTGTAATACATTTACCTACACCTTTTTCCTAGTCCCTGGACAGAGAGATAAAGACTTATGTATGACCTGAGTGCGTCAGAGTACTCATGACTTTCACTTCTGTCAAGCTAATATGTATCCTACTAACTGCTTTCTGGCTAAATCACCAAGAAGTGAAGTTTCTTGAAGAAGTCTTCTTGGTCTTAGCAGCTCTTCAATGTAAGACTACACATTTGAGCAAGGTCCAAGACTTTTATTGTGTCAGAGAAACTAATTTGACTTGAATGCCATGCTGTTAGGTTGAGAAACTGGGAGATAAGGCTAGCAAAGCAAAGTGAAAGGTGACAGAAAAAAAGAGCATATAGTGAGCATGGACTCAAAACAATCAAACACATACATAGCTGGAACAGAAATGCCTTAATAAATTGGTGTTGATTGCGTATCAATGTGCACAGTGTAGGCGCTTATAAACAAATACATGAACTGTACTGTGAAACATTTCAAATCAAGATGAGAGAGTCCAGTTATATATTTATTTATTTAAGGCATCAGTCATTTTTATGTTAAGCAAGATGAAGCATATATTCTGGGGTGTTAAAGCAATTGCAAATACTGGTCAAACCTTGATCCTACTGGATCAGTAGAAGCCTTGTATTAAGTTCAAGAGAATTAAAGATCTACTAAATTCTATTAAAAACACTCCAACAGTACATGGAAACGTAGTCTGAGAAATCCCTTGCAGCATACCTTTTCCAAAACATAAGTCAGCTGACATCAAAAGATCTAGCATTTAACTTGAAACATGGAGACCCACAGATTTCCACTTGCAATTTATTTTTTGTTTCTATTTCATTTTGAGAGCTGTAACAATGGTCAAGCTGAGAGCTAGGACTTCATTAACAGAATGAAGATTTCTAAAATGGAACAATTTTTAAGTAATACAACCGTTAAACAGAATTTGAGTGCCTGCATTAATCACTGCTTAACCTCACCAAACCAGAAATGAGAAAAAGTCAATTACTCTTCTATTTGCCTTAATTTTTCACACTCAATCCACCTAATGCTGTGTAGTACATAAAACCTAGGTTACATGCACAGGATTATATTTGACATTTGACGTGGCACATGCCATGCTTGGCTATAAACCTGTATAACTCCACTGGGCTGCAACAAATTAGGCTGCTGTCAACAGATCAGTACCATGAACCACAGGCAGAGACGAGAAAGAAACACGTCCCTCAGTGGAAGATACTTGTAGATGCCTTTTTAGAGAATGTTACTGAGACAAGACAAGATATACAGAACCACAGAATCACTAGGTTGGAAAATACCTCCTGGATCATTGAGTCCAACCATTCCTATCAACCACTAAACCATGCCCCTGAGTATCTCATCCACCCGTCTTTTAAATACCTCCAGGGCAGGTGACTCCACCACCTCCCTGGGCAGCCTGTTCCAGGACCCAATGACCCTTTCTGTGAAAATTTTTTTTCTGATGTCCAGCCTGAACCTCCCCTGGCGCAGCTTTAGGCCATTCCCCCTTGTCCTGTCCCCTGTCACTTGGGAGAAGAGGCCAGCACCCACCTCTCCCCAGCGTCCTTTCAGGTAGTTGTAGAGAGCAATAAGGTCTCCCCTCAGCCTCCTCAAGGCTAAACAACCCCAGTTCCCTCAGCCACTCCTCGTAAGACTTGTTCTCCAGCCCCCTCACCAGCTTCGTTGCTCTTCTCTGGACATGCTCCAGACCCTCAACATCCTTCTTGGAGTGAGGGGCCCAGAACTTTTAAATACATTACAGTATCTAAAGGATTAGCAAATGAAACTCTCTGCCTGTTTGCACAGGAGGTCAAACCAAGAGTGTGTTCCAAGCGCAGAAGCAGAAAAGAGCTTAGAAGTGCCGTAGACACACTATTAAAGAAGTTATGTGGCCTTAATCCTGATATAACAGCTCTGCAGGATAGGACTGATATAAGAGAAACTACATTCTGTGTAACAGATGCATCAGTACAGACCCTGGGACCACATGCGGGGACCTCATCTTTTGCTCAGCCTCTAAAGTATGAAGAACATGGGATGGCACCAGAGACCAAGCTTCACTCCCTTAACACTCACCAACAAGTGATGCTCACAGAGCAACTACCGTTTACACCATTTCATTCCTTTCCTTGTCCACCTCCACTTTCTATCACATAACCTGCCTCTGCCCTTCTGCTCAAAGTCTAGCTATATCTGCGGTAACTCATATTCATCATACATGGATACACTGTGCATATATTAAATGTGAAGTTTCGAACAACTTTCAGGATAACAGCTACACCTTCTATACACCTATGGGTTTGTTTGCAAGCTGTCACAGCTCAACTGTGCAGCTACTGTTTACAGCAAACTGACAGAACAGGGCATGAACTGCTCCTGATATACTAATGCAGATGGAGACAGAAATTCCGAAAATTAGTTTCTAGTTCTCATCTGTTACTCACCTGAACAGAAATATTTCCATTACCTCCTGCGCTCCAGAACTCATCATCAAAGTCTTCGAGCACAAGAATTATTTGAAAGAGTAAAAGCAAGTCATTTTTGAAATTACCAATCTTGAATCACTGATGATTTAACCAAAAGTTTGAGTCTCTCACTGAGGCTAGTAAGGACTAAAACGAACTCTAAACCTCTAAGTGCCACCAAGAATGCCTTAACTGTTACTTGCTTGTAATCGTAGTTCACTTTCCTAACATAAAGCAGTCACTGAGAAAGTCTCAGTTTCCTCCTTCTGTCACCACCTCAGGCAGATGAAATCAAAACTGTAAGAGAAAAAGTAAAGAAGGATTGAGAAAGCCAGTTTATTAAGGAAAGCCAAAGCCGGACACCTAAGCAAGTTCAGAGAACATCAGATTCCTCCAGGAGCCAAGCTAGGAACAAATCGGAAAAGGACCTGACTCTTGCCATCCAGGCTGTTGAAGGCTTTGCCACTGAAATACACATGAATAAGCAAACCTAAGAAGAGTTGCATGACTCACAGAGTCACACCAAAGCAGAAGAATGAAGAAGAAAAAGCTTGCAGTTACAGTGCATGAAATGTTGTTGAGAAGGATGAAGGAGATAAATGTGACTGGTTTGAATCCTGAGATGAACACTTCACACATCTGCCTTCAGGGCAAAGGGCACACGCAGAGGATTAAAAATGGCTTTTTCTATTACAAGAGGATGCAGGAGCTGACAGGGGACAAAGCACCACATAAAGAAAATACACTGGCCTGAGGTCTATGAGGACTCCAGTACTTTGGCCTCCTATGACTCTTCTTTCCTTCTGCCCGCAGAGACATCCAATGCCAATCAAAATCCATTTAGGTATTGACACTACTTCTTCACTGAGGTGCAGGATGCAGATCTCAAAATACGCTTTTCTGTCTTGCAGTTTGATATGAGCTTTACTTGAAACACTCACTGTGTTCTCCCTGTTCTGCTTAACATACCATTTACTGCCTGACTCATTCACCTCTTCTCGCAAAACTGTAGATTTTATTCTTGCCTTTCTATTTTCCTTGTTGAATGCTTTATAATAGAGATATTTTTTTTCTTTTTCTTTCCTTTTTTTTTTACTTTTTTTTTTTTATCGCGTGCATCATTGACTGGCTTCTGCTATAGAGCACCAAGCTAAATGAAATTCTACAAGCAGCATTACTTAGAATTTTCCTATGGCTATCTATCCTAACTGTGAATAACAAGGATGAAGAATGGCAGTTTTAAAATTATTGCATTCTATTGTTCCACAGTACAGTAAGAGTTTTTTAAAATATTCTGCATCACATCACTGCAAATAGCAAACGTGCTTTCCATGCACTCCCTGGTAAAATGTACTATGAGACCTGTGTAACAAGATTTAAAGCTGAACAGCTGTTTTTCTAGCCCTCTATAACATGGAAAACATCTTGGAATCAAGACTCAGCAAGGACTCAGTAGGAATATAGGACTCAAATACCTATCAAAACAATAAAGAAAAGTAGCCTCTACTGATCAAAATGTTCTGTTCTTTCAAGAATTACCATTTCTGAAGCTCTCCTGTCATTAGAACTCACATCCCTTACACTTACAAGCGTATTTTCCTGCCCCATAAAAGGAGTAACGCAACTAAAGATCTTCTCTCTGGTGCACATGTTCTAGATCTGTAAGGCCATTTCACAAAGTTATTCAGCCAAGAACCCCATGAACTTTGGAACAGATTAAATAATCTTAAAGGAATCTTAAGGACTGTGAGATACATTCATCAGACCAAATCTCTGATAGCAGTAGAAACTATCTTGACTATATAAATTAAGACAGGGAAGACTTCTTAAGGTAAATGAAGCCTTAACATTATAAAAGGATGGCAACATTAATAATTTTAGTAAGTGTTAATGAAGATGTTTGTTTCCCAAGAAGAACAAACACAGTAATTTTTAAAGTGTCTCCCACAGCCTAGTTCCACCGCAAGTTAGGGTAATGATCTGCACATTGGTGGTATCCTGGACATGAATGAGCAATACAATACATGAAGGAACAACATGGTCTAACCTTTGTAATAACCCCACATCACCAGGACTGGTACTAACATACATCCCTAAGTTAACTTTGTCTAACCTGAGACAGAAAACAGTTTGTCTCAACTATTAATACTATCATTATTAATTATTTTCAAATAACATCAGTTATTTTGTAATAGTTACATTTTTTTTTAAGCATTGAAAGAATGTGTATAGGGCTGCTGGGCTGAAAGGCATCACAGGATGAAGTCCTTCATAAAATGGATTAGTTGTCCTCAAGAGCTTTGTTTTCCTTTTGAGCACCCTAGCGGTGTTGATTTCAAAGACAGGAGCATGTGATTGGATAAATGACTACAAATTAATTGCAGATCATTATGTACTGGAAAATATAGACTATCGTGCCAGGAAATGCAGAGCTATCAGTATGAAAAAGATGTCAGCAAGTTTATTTACCATTTCTTGACCTATATATTCCTTTTTAGAGAACAAAGTCAGCAGACGGACAAGGTTGCTGATATTTACTATTTTTTTTGCCAGTCCAGCCAGGGTCTCTTTCTATTACTCATTCTTTAGCTTGGCATTAACATTCCTTCATGAAAATAGCTTACTCATGACTCTTGTGATGACCAGAAACATGGTCTGATGGCATGCTTAGACAACAAGATTGTTACAGGTTTTAAAAACAAATAGCTTCTCAGTCTTTTATTTCAAGAGCTGTTAGAGAGTGGCAAGAAAACCTGTCTTTGGTGATCCCTTTTTGTAGGGACAAACGCAGTCGCTTCCTGTAGAATCACAGGCAACACTAGATAAATGCAGTCCACCCAATTCACACCACTGCTAATCTGTTGAACTAGTGAATCAACAAGAAAAAGAAGGGGAGGGACTTGGGGACGCACTTTTGCTCAACAACTCCAGCAGGTTGTATCAAAATTGAACTCTGGGTAAAAAATTTTTATTTTTTTTAACAAAAAGAAGCAGTAAACCATAAAACAATGGTACAAAGAAAATGGAATACTTGATTCTATCTGATATGGCACTGTGTTTACTTCCTGTTAGCAAGAAAAACAACTTATGGCCTGGGTCAATCCAAGCAATTTCTTTCCTGATTCCTTTTACCTTTTATTTCCTTCATAGAGCCATGAATTCAAGAAAACCTCAATAAGAACCCAATTTATGAACAGAAACAGAATTAGTAGACATAGGGGACCTTCACTATATCTTTAATCTCTTTTTGTTACTTCTAGTTCCACATCCCTTCTTACTATAGGCAAAAGTAGAACCTTTCATGCCAAACTCAGGACACTAACACAACACAGAAAAAAAACAGAAAAACCCAAACTGCACTGGAAATAAACACAGAAAACAAACAGAAAAACCCTAATGCAACTCAAAATGATGGATAATTGTATGTTTGCAATTTTAAGTAAACATAAAACAAACTCTCAAAAAAAACAGCTCTCCAGTAAAAAAAAAAACTTGTATGCATAATTTCTACTCAGTGCTTTGGGCCAAAATTTTTCAGAACTGAGAACTTTTTGGCAAAAATCTATATCTTCCAGAATTTTATTTTGCTATGGAAACTGCTTGCATAAAAGAAACAAAGTCATAGACCAACCAGTTCTAGCCAAAATTTCCTCCACTTTCACATAAATCACACAAGTGAATGATTGGCACATAGTACTTGAAAAGCTTCTCTTTAAAGATTATTCCTTGTAGCACAGACACTGCTTTTCTTGCTGAACACCTGTGAATTAGTTATATTCTGCAACTCTCTTGTATAATCTCTTAGCTGATGCAAGTCATATGCAGTCCAGCTCCAATATCCCCTGAGCGAGCTGAACTCAGTGACAGCCTGTGGGTGGGCCAGGTGCTGTTTTGCTTATAGCTCCTCTAGGATGGGTGGCAGGACATATTAATGTGGCATCGCGCTATCTCTGCACTGTCATTACAGTTCCTGTATAAAGCTCAAGCTGAGTATCACCAAGCCTCTTATTTTCTTTCCTTTCTTTGCCTCTGTCCTTATCCAACCTAAGATACCAGAAAATTTCCAAGTTGTTTCTCAGATACTTGGGTCACTGCATAAAGTATGCATGAGAGCAGGAGCAGATATACTTCATGCGACAGCCCCACATAAGCAATGGCCTTCCTCCATTCACTGCTGTAGCAGTGCCTGTAATGATTGTGTACCAAAGATTTTTCCCTTGTGTTTTTGGCAGCCTCACATCAGCAATATGGTTGCAATGCAAAACCCATGACTCACCACTAATTTTCCCAATACCACAGGGTGCTACAAAGGGCTGCCCTCTGCCTGATGCTCTTTGGCACAGAAAACCAGCCTGCAACTTGTGCAGCCAGGACACCACTCTATATCTGCTTACTGTGTTTGCGCTCAGAGTACACAGACCCCTACAGCCAGAAAGTAGTAGTTTCTCAATAAAAGCCTCAGGAAGCTGGGTTTTTCTTGAATGGTATTTTATTTTTCTGGTATTTGATTTGCTGAAAGACATTACCAGCTCCTAATGTCTTAAAAGACCAATGAATTGTGTTACCTCTTCTCATGTCCTTCCAAATGACATTTACTGTATTCTCAAGACAACCAAGACTAATTTGGCTGAGTGATGCAAGAATATGAAACCTACATCAGTTTGTGGCTTACATTTGCACTGTGGAGACCTGAAATTCCCTTGACTCAGCCCAGTGTTAGTGTAACACTGGAGACGAGTGTCTCCCGACTGACCTGGTCCTCTTCTTAAGAAATATACCAACTATCACCGCATATTTCTTACGGTGGACCCCTTTCTATGAGCAACTCAAATCCTTGAATATCCCAGCTGCAAAGATGATCCACTGTCAGCAAGTGTTACACACCCAGTTCTTTAAAATCTGGTTCTCTTTCAGCTTGCTGGATTACAGCCATTGGGTCTGCAACCTAGCAAAGATTTCAAGCTACCTGACATGTCTCTAAGTCGCACCAAAAAGATGTGCAAATACTGCTAATCAACGCATACGTGTTTTTTCTCTCCCCTGTCAACAGTGTTCCCAAAACAGTGACTGGTAAGACATCCTCCTCTTCATCAGGAGCACAGTTGTGCTCAGAGCAGCCAGTGGGTTCGATCCTTACAAAAAAAAAAAAGGGCACTTTGTGGTCTATTTGGGCTGTCATCCCAAAGCTCGGCATTTTGTAGGCTGCCTTGCCCTGCTTGTCCTCAGGTCTCCTTGCACAGCACTTCATTATCAGGGTCAGGGCCGCTCTGAAAGGTAGGGAAGGGTTTTAGCATAGGAGAGTATGAGTTTGTATAGCAAGTTTGCTCTGTTAGAAGGCAAGAATCCTGCATGAGACTGGGCAAACTGTTCTAGCTTCATTTATCCAAATACAGCCTTGCCAACAGAACTGCATTATTCTGACACGTGTTTCACTGGTATTGCAAGTAAGCTTGAAGCACAAAGGAGCGTGATTTAGGTGTTTTAGGGAAGAAAAGGCATGCTTTTACAATGATTCTTCCACTTTCCCATACTTTTCCTTTCTCCTCTAAATGGTTCTCACGGGATGATCCAAAAATCCCACCTGCATTCTGCAAAATTATGTTTTTTAAGTTTCTTGCTAAATATCTCAGTCAATTTAAGAACAAATAGCTAATAAAAACTGAGTTTCTCTTCAGTCTATGCTTTATTAAGGATCACCCTCCATACACAAGGAATGGAAGAAGGGCTGGAACACACAGAAAAACTAAGTTACCGTAGAACAGCTACCAGCAATTACTTGGCAAATAGAATAAATTATTGTATATGTGGAGATTAAACGTACTTCATTTTGTTGTCAGTGAGTATTTTACAAGCGTGGGTGACAGAAGCATGCAGCAGAATCTAAATGTGATACAACTGCCTTTTGCAGTATATGTGTTTCCATCAGTTGAATTTTTTTCTCCTCCTCTCCTTTTGATTGATTTAAACTGAAGGATGGTGAAGCAGGATTCTGAATTCACTAGTGCCTCAGTAAAGCAATAAAACCCTGCACAAGAAACATCTATGAAAATTAATGGCAAAATCTCATGCTCCCATTTGAGTTACTGAACAGGGTAGATCTTCTAAGAGGGTCCAAGCCTCAGCTTCTTAAGAAACCCATTAGCTTTGAAAAACAGTAAGCAGGCAACCAGCTCCACGCAGATGAAATTATGTCAAGGACACCAGGCATGAGATTCACATGTTTCTTCAGACATACAGCATCTGTCCTCAGAGAGGTTTAAGAATAAGGCTCAGTTTTGCAATTACACAGAGTTCAACTTCAATTTTAAAATCAGTCCTGCCTTCTGAGATTCTCGTAGTGGACTTAGAGCCATTAATAGAGCCAGCATCTCACAGACATTTGCGATGAATTCTGCAAACCCTCTTTGTAGTCATTAATAAGAACCATTAACTCTATAAGCTCCTACTCCACAGGATAAATTTTCTGAACAAAGAATCAGCCTTCCACTTGCTAGAGCACAACTATGAGAAAATAAAAAGCAAAGGAGGGGTACATTGTTAAGGCTATTTAAACAAATGGCTTAAAGGAGTATGTGTGGCTATGTCACCACCCTGTATGGCAATGAATAAAAGTTTTAAACAGGAAAAGTGGAAACCTTACTCCAAATGCAAAGGGTGTCCAAGCCCATGTGTGTCTTTAAAACTCTACCTCACAGCTAGAATTCTGTTAGTTTGCGATGAATGTCATGCCTTTACATTTATGCTAGTCCTCAAATCCCTAGAGGACGCAGTTAATCAATGACTAGCATGTAGATCCACCTTGAAGCTAGTTCCGGTTAAGGTATGAGAATAATGGAGCATGAATCTTTCAGAATAATGGATCAAAACACTGTCTTATAAGCTCATTCTGCTCCCTTTCACCCACTTGTGATCACCCCTTTCTGCCTAATTACGTCCTCAATGGCTCCCATATGATTTCCACTATAGCCAGAAAGGGTGGCAGCTGCACAAGACACACTAGACACTGTCATGGGATGTCCTGCACCCCGCACTAGCAAAGTTTGATGCTTTTTAAATAAAACAGAGAGCAACTTGGGTAAGAGAGGTTATCTTGTATTTCAAGAGAACAGACAGACTGTGATCTACTTGCTTATTAGAAAAAGAAGTAGCACAACAAAGACTACCGTATGAATGATGCTACCCTCCATTCCCTACAAATGCACGGAATTGCCCTCATCACTGTTTCAGATGATGCAAGCAGTTACTCACTGTAAGGAACTCTGGCTGTCAACAACACTGAGAGGCTGTTCAACACTTCTGACAGTGCACATGGTACAGGCCTACCAACAGAGCAGGTTTTCCAAAAAGGGAGGAAATGGGTCGATGTTGACCCCATATCTAACAACCCAGCTAATGATTACTCAAGAGTAGCTATGCCTTCTGTAGCCTTCCTTTTTGAGCCCTTGATCACGCCATCCAATAGGCACGGATAGTAGCACGATATCATCAAAAGCACAATCAGGACAGGCATCATGAACAACAATGCCATCCACAATTATTCTTTTGGCTGCTGCCAAGCAAGCATTTCTGAAAAGCACCGCTGAAAAGCAAGTTTCACCCTGGATACGCAAACCCAGCAAACAATGCCTAAATCAGCAAGAGTGGATGTATGAGCAAGCTGCAGCACCAATTTCACACACTAGTAGCAATAAACATGTTGGTTGTTAGTTTCGTGCTAATGCCCTATCCAAACAACTACCTATTAAAAACCCAACCAAAACCAGCTGGTTTGCAGATTGATGTTTGCACCCAGTCTTCTGTGTGATCAGATTAAAAAAAAAATCAAAAAAGAAAGAAAACATGGCCTGTGCAGAGTACAGGGCTAAGTCTGCAGAACTCAACGCAACATCAAGCCAGGCTTTCTGAAGAGTGTGGATTTCCTCCACAGTAGGGAAATTCAAAGCGCAGAGTATCACAGACCCCCAGCCAGAGCCACAACAGACACTATGCAGAAAGTTCTGGAAATCTAAGCTCCCAGTTGCAAACCAAGTTGACAGAATGAATCTAAGCCTGTTTAATTCACACACAAATCTTAGCTGGGGAAGAACAGACTAAAACCCAAGGAAAGGCTTCAAGGCTTAAGCTGTTTTAAGCAGGGATGCTCAAATTTCCTAAGAAATAACCACTCTGATTTCAGTTTCCCAGAATGAGGTCTCTCAGCTTATTTCAGCACCCTTGTCTGAAAACTAGTGGAGAATTGACCATGTATCACAGATTTGCTTGGCATAAACCAGCAGGGAGAGTAAAGAGATGCTCTCAAAGGCTTCTAGCACCAGCACTACACAATTTAGTTTTGTTCTGCTATTATTTTTAGGAAACAATGACAGGGGAAATAGTCTCAAAGACACATCTTACTCTTTCAGAGTTGTCAACTTAAAAGTTAAGTCTTTAGCTGTAACTTCAACCAGTACGTCTAGGCCAGCATTATCAGATTAAAAAATTGTTTCTTTCAAGCACTGGTGATATGCAGCAGTTTCCTGTTAGAGAATTTGGCATATATTCAAGGCCTAGTTCCATGATAAGTGACAAATCCACAATAAAATCCCAGTCAAGAGGAGATTCACAACACGTCCTCCTGAATACAACTGGAAAAACACTCTTCCTGTATGCTGTTCTACAGAACTGCAAATCATTTGTGGCTGCAGAAGCTAATAAGGAGAAAAATTAGAGCACTAGAAGCAGGCTAATCAGTTTGACATACTATCTGATGAAGTAACAATTATGGAAGTTTTCCAATTTAAAAAAAAATCCCTCAAAACAACTAGACTCCTAACATTGAGCAAAGAGGCAGGGAAGAGTGAGCAGTGGAAAGAAAAATGGAAAGTTCTTTAAGAAGATCAAAGCTGTCAAAGAAAATTAAGGTACAATACTTAAAAACAGAAAAAAAGACACCTGCGATGCAAGTGCAAAGTCCAAAAATCTTCTTCTGTTACTGAATTCTCTCTATTCAGTCAAAATACCTCTGGTTACAGACCCAGCAAAAGGTTGTCTAACTGAGCAGATGTGACTGCATGACTGAGGAATTAAGGATACAGTTCCCATCCAGCTCCTTCTCTGATGCCACATCAATTAAAAAAAAAAAAAAAAAAAGCGTATTCTGTATTGTGTGTTGCAACAGGTTAATGAGCATGAGCAACTAGCATTGTTTTACCCAATAAGTCTACATATTCTGAAACAAACTCACATCTGCCATCAAAGGAGAAATAGCACTCAATGTTGTTCTGTTGATACATGTGGGTTTAGCACGTTTTTCAGCGTGACTGGTCTTCCACCCAGAAGTGAGCATAAGCCAACACTGAAATATGGCACGTGAGAGCTAGCAATGATAGCTGAGGAGGAAAGGAAGAAATACAAATAAATAAGGGGAGGTAGTAGGGAAGTACATAGCTCCCAGTACTTGACAGATCCTTAGCTGATGTAAATGTTGTCCTTTTTCCTTCCCTTCGTCATGCCTCCAAAGCAGGTTCTCCTCCTGTATGTATATTCAAACTTACCTATGGACAAATGCAGAAAAGACTTCCCCTGAGGTCTTATTTTTAGAAACAGCCTTGTGTCCCCCAAATAGCACCTGAGAGTAGTGCGGTGACTGAAAAAGAGGGAGGTCCACAGCAGTGTCCTCAGACTAAACTGGATCTTGAAATTCGAAGGCTGAAGGCAGTCACATCAAACATCCTCTGCCTCAGAGGTAACCCTTTCTGCAGTAAATCCTTTCTGCAGAAACCTCCAAGTGAAACACTGAAACATTTTAAATAACTTCCTTCCTTGTGCCCAGGTAGAAACAGGCAGAAATCTGAGGACAGAGCCACGACACCTGCTTTTCCTTACCATACCCATCTCATCTGCAGGAGGAAGGATGTCACCTGAAGTCCGTGCTCTGCCCAGGTGTCTTCATGCCCCCACAAAGACCACATCATGTGCTGCACTACCACTGTGCACGTTCTTACATGTTTATTCCTTACGTATTCACCCAGAGGGATCAAGAGAACTACTGTACAACCTCAGATGTCAGCTAGGAAATCTCACCTCGCCACCCGCTAGCTTTAAATGACAAACGATCAAAATGCCTGCATTTTTTCCTTTGGATACCACCTAGGTTATCTAGAGATGCCAAAAGACTCACGGTCAGGTCTCTCAAAACATCCGAATTTGGGAGTGACACTGCATAGAGGACCATTTTTGCATCTCTGCTCCAAAGCATCTTTCCCCTGCACGCAGCGTCTCCATCACGCCCTGCTGCAGCACGCAGTCTTCTCCCAAACTACCGAACAACTCGGCAGCTCTGCGAGAGACCGCGGAAAGAAAAGCACAGTAGCAGAATGGAGTAACAGAAACACGGTGTCCGCCTGCGCTGACAACCGCCTCTCAGAGGGCTGCGGGCAGGAATCACCCTTCTGTCCGCACGCCGGGTCCAGGACCGACCCCGCGCTGGCTGCAGCCCCAGCCGATGGCACCGCGGGCTGGGCCGAGGGGCAGGGACCCCCAGCCCACACACCAAGGAGGTGCCGGGCTGCACCGCCGGAGAGGGACACCGCTCTCACGGGGTGGTCCCCAAGGGCGCACCCGCGGGGTAAGGGGCAGCCCAGCGCCTTCTCCTGGGAAAACGCCCTCCGCGAACGAGCCGCGGCCACCGCGGCGCTGCCTGCGAGGATGCTCCTCGCCCCAGCGCTTCTACCCCGCGTCCTCCGCTCGCCATGTGCCCACCGGCGAGCCCGCATCGACCCCGCATCGACCCCGCACGGCCCATGGCTCCGCTTCCAGGGCCTCCCAGGGATGCTGAAGGTGCAGGAGACAAACCCGTAAGCTCCCGCATCCCAGCCCGACTCGGCAAGGAGCAGGAAAGCATCCGCGCCGCCCCGGCTTCCGCCGCCCCATCGCCCCAGGGCCGTGCGGGGCGCCTCCCGAGCCCGCCCCCCCCCCCCCCCCCCCCCCCCCCCCCGCGCTGGGCTGGAGGCACCCGCCGAGCCACCCCCCGGGCTGGAGGCACCCCCCGAGCCACCTCCGGGCTGGGGGCACCCCCTGAGCCATCCCCCGGGCTGGGGCCACCCCCCCAACCTCCCCCGGGCTGCATCCCCCCCGCTGTCCCCGCTCACCCCACGGTGCGGCGCGGCAGCCCCGCTACGGGCGGCGGTCTCCATGCGGGCAGGCGGCGGGCATCGTGGTCCGCCCGCCCTCCTCGGAGCGGTGGAGAGGGGCGGGGGACGGGGACGTCCTCCCTTTCTCCTTCTTTTTCTTTTTTTTTTTTTTTACGGCCCTTCCCGCCCCCTTGTTCTCCCGCACGATACCCGCAAGACCACCAGCACGGCTCCCTCCCGCACGCCCTCCGCTCCTCCTCTGCCTCCCCGTCCTCTGGACCCGACTTTCAGCCCCCCTCTCCGGCTGCGGAGCGGAGGGAGGGGACAGGGGCGGGCAGAGGAGAGGGATGCCCCCCCCGGGCACTGCTGCCGCCTCCCCGGCGCTCCCGGACCCGCTTCGGACCCGACAACCCTCCTTTGTGCCGGAGCCACCGGTGCCTCCGGCTTTCCCCGCTCCCAGTCGCCGCGGGGACCCCCCCACCCCGGGACGTTTTACCTGCAATTCGGCAGTCGCCAGGCAGAGGATGGACGTGGTCGCTTCTGCCGTTCCTACCCCGTTCCCCGCGGTGGTGAGCGTACAGCTCCGGTGGCTTCGCCCAGCATCCGCGCGGGCTGGACTGCGCACTCCGCCACGGAAAGGGAGAACAATGAAAGCGGGGAGGAAAGTCACACCGCAGAGGGGTGATTTGGGGGTGGCCCGTAGCACTGTTGGTGCCCCTGAGCCCAGGGGTGCTCGGGGTTAGAGGACGCTCGCAGCCTTGAGCACAGGGCATGCCTAGAGTAGCAGGGTGGGATCCAGCCCCTGGTCTGCGTCTGGGCATCACTGGTGTGCGTCCTTGCCCCGTGCCTCATCCTGCACCAGGATGCTGACCAAGACTGCACAAGGATGCTGACCAAGACTGCTGCCCAGTGGTGTTGGGCTCACACAGGGAAATGGCTTATTGCCCCATCCACCTGAGCAGCAGCTGCTGGGCCACTGAACTCATGGACACTACCTTTTCTCAACAAACTGTCGTGAGCTCAGGGAGGACACCAAGAGAGTAGCTAGTGCTTCCTCTGGACTCGGACTCGGATTTGCCTCTAAGTTGCAGTTGTGTTTTTATAAGTGAGAATTGTACCACCCCAGCTACTTAAAAGTAAGCCAAATTCCTAGCTAGCAGGGCAAAGAAAAGGTGACACGGGAGTTAATCTGCTGCAAATGAGCATAGAGTCGTGGCTTTCCATAAGTGTGTAAACCCTTCTTGTCAGGATGCCTTAACTGTAAAATGGAAAGAAAATAACACCCACAAGGTGGACTAAACAATGAAAACAGAATTTTAATCTGTGGAGCATTGGAACTTCATTCCTTAGTTGCCAAGGTAGCTACAGAGGCATTTCTGAGTACTTCATTACTCCCCCAATTCCACAGCCAGAGTGCCACACTGCCCAGACTGTTTGTGTCTCACCACTGTGCATCATGGTCTACATGGATCAAGGGGCACAAGCTGACAAGTACTGTCAAGTTATTCACTTAAGGCTGAGAAGTGTTAAGTTTTTTCTGCTGCAATGCAGAGGAAAATACATTTGTCTATTCAGAGACTTTTTGCTTTGTAAGACATCAGGAGCATGGGCACAGCCCACTGAAGACCTGTCAGTTGCAGGAGAGAGGTGTTCCTGTTTGTTTAAGCAGTGCAACAGCATAGGCAGCCTTAATCCCATTGTTCCCAAAGACTGGTATTTACCCAAAAGATCAATCAATTTAAGTTAATTTGAAAAATGACTGCTTGGAAACTATCATGAAAATGTCTTTGCAGCTTCACATCCCTGTAGTTTCATTGCTTCTTTCACGTTCCACGTAAGAGTAGTGGCATCAACTGTCCTTGGTGGATGTAGAGGAGGCAGAAGAGAAACCTTTCTACTGTTTCCTGACTTTGCACCATCAGGAAGGCCTAACAGAAGAAGAGCAGGAAGGCGCAATTTGGTTTTTCTCCTTCTTTTCAGTCATATGGATTTCTGACCTGCTTGTCATGTCAGGGAAACTCAGCAGGGCATGAGGTTTTCTTTCCTCATGTGAGTGTTGTGTAGCTTGCATGGAGCTACAGCAGCAGCAACAAAGGCTATTTTTAGCCTAAAGTAGGCCAGCCAGTTCCAGAAGACATATTAATAGGAGGAACATTGAGAACAAAACAAGCAAACAGAAAAGAAAACAGAAAGATGTAAACAAGATTCGTCTTTTACCAGAAGCAACTGGTAAATAGTAAACATGTAGAAACTCCATCCTGCCTCTCAGGGGACACGACCCCACACCACAGAAAACAATCAAATGCAGTGTCTCAACAGTGTGTGCTGCCTTCTGAACAACCAAAGTATCCGGTACTGTTTAATACCTTCATCAATGACATAAACAGCAGGACTGAATGCACCCTCAGCAAGTTTGCAGAGAACACGAAGCTGGGCTGCAGTTGACATGCCTGAGGGACTGGATGCCATCCAGAGGGATCTGAACAAGCTGGATATGTGGGCCTATGTAAACCTCGCAGGACTCAGCAAGGCGAAGTGCAAAGTTCTGCACCTGGGTCTGGCCAGCCCCCAGTATCAGTGGATGGCATCAGAGGATGAAGGGATTGAGAGCAGCCTGGTGGAAAAGATCTTGGGGTACTGGTGGATGAAAGACTAGACATGAGTAGCAACATGCATTCGCAGCCCTGAAGGCCAACCATACCCTCAGCCAGCAAACTGAGGAAGGTGATCCTGCCCCTCTCTTCCACTCTGGTGAGACCTCACCTGGGTACTGTATCCAGCTCTGGAGTCCTCAGCATAGGAAGGACATGGACCTGTTGTAGTAGGTCTGGAGGAGGGCCACAAAAATGATCAGAGCTGGGGAACCTCTCCTCTGAGAAAAGACTGAGAGAGTTGGGGCTGTTTATTCTGGAGAAGAGAAGACTGCAAGGAGACCTTTTCTTGCAGTCTTTCAGTACTTATAAGAAAGATGGGAAGAAACATTTTAGCAGGGCATCTTGCAGTAGGACAAGGGTTAACGATAAACTAAAATAGGATAGATTTAGACTATGTATAAGGAAGAAATTTTTTATGATGAAAGTGAAACACTGGAACAGATTTCCCTGAGAGGTGGTAGGTGCCTCCATCCCTGGAAACATTCAAGATCAGGTTGAGCAGAGCTCTGAGCAGCCTGATCTAGTTGAACATGTCTCTGCTTATTGCAAGAATATTGGTCTAGATGACCTTTAAAGTTCCCATCCAACCCAAATTATTCTATGATTCTATGACTCTATGATTCTTGTTTAAGCACCATACATCTGTCCTGGGATTTTTAGAGATGCCCAGTTCAGCAGTTTTCAGCATTCATTCATTTCCTAGTAAAAGCACACCTAGCTGGTAATTTAAATAGATATTAATCTACTTCTTAAAGCTTGGTACATATCTGTGTTTTGAATCAGTGTAAATGTTACTCAAAGTGCCTTGAAACTGGTTGCTCAACTTGCTGGGAAAATCCCTGCCCACATTTGTTAGTGAAATCCTGTGGGCAAGGTGCAACTCTTTATGCGCACCTCTCTACGTGCACCTCTCTACAGCAGGCAGAAAAAAAGGGGTAATGCTGTGTACTGTAGCAGAAAGATTCAATTCTTTTACTGCTAAAAGCAACACATTTTAGTTTTCAATCAGTGGTATTTCAGTGAGGGACATGGATATCTGTCCACTCCTTCATCTAGTATTGGAGTTGGAAAGATAGATTGCAATAATTAAGCAGCTTGTAAATCTTCACGGAAGAATGAGTGTAATGACATTAACCACAAACACTTCCCATGTGTACTTCCCACATGGACTAACATAACAGTCTTTACTGATTTTTTTGTTTAGCTCCCTGTAGTAGCTTCTTTCCTCTCCAGAAGAAATACAGACAGAAGACATTTCATGTTCTGATTCTTCTAAGCATGAGTCAATCAATCGAAGCCCATTGCAGAGCACATTCAAAGCTGTTTACTTGCCTGAGATTTTGGGTAGATCCAGTCCAGAAATCCAGAGCAATCTGTGTCACTGTAAGCCTTTAATAGCTGAGCTTGTGTAGTACAACGTATAGGTTGAAAGCAGTTTTCCATTTACACAGGGGAGCACAAAGAAACTTCATGTCTCTGTCAAGAAGAGATATGGCTACTGAGGTCCTACAATCATATGTTATTCCATCACGTCTTGTAGTAGGATGCTGATAGTGACAATAAAATGTTTGCGCTGTTTAGCATGTATTTGCTGTTAATTTCATGAGACAATTTGCTCAAAGAGAAGAATTGGCACTTTTTGCCTTATTCCTCTAATTCATAAACACCTCTTCAATGTCCCCGTCTGACTTTTTTTCCACACCAGTATGAATAAACAGAAGGTTTCAGATTGAGTCACTTCAAAGTTTATTGCATAGGAATTCCACATAAGGCCTTGCTGTTATCACCTGTCAGTAGGTTTACCCCAATACTCTCTTCACTGTGCAAAAGGATAGCCTTTCTGCAAAGGTTTTGGAACCCAGTTTTTCTTTTAAGTGTTTCACTGACCAGGACAGCTACATCTAATTCATGACCATACCTGCCTCTGCGTGGAACAAGAAGATGACAATATACATATGCATAGACCACACAGCATCTATAGGATTTGTGTGCAAGGCATGGACATGCAAAGTTTGCAATCAATACAACAAAAAATAATTTTAGGGCTTATCAGAGGATTCTTTTAGCTGAGTACATTCTGTCTAAGAACATTGCACTTACTTAATCATCTTTGCTAAGTACTTGTCAAGCAGCAGGTACAGATTAGCAGTCCCAGCCCTGTTTAAACCAATTTAGACTACCACTCGGCAAAACACCCACAGTTATTGATGGTGCCCATTGATGGCAGGTCAGTCTGTGGTTAGGTAATTCGTCAGTCAAGTGTCTCTCTGGAAAGCTGGGGATGAATGCTGCAGAGCTGCTAGTGAGTTCAGGCTTGGGAGATTTCACTATAGTTCACTTTCCCCTGCTATCCTGAAGTGATGCAACACACCTCTCTTGGCAGAGACTTAACCATACCAATTGTTATGGTGTCAGATGTTTCTGGTTGAAAATTCATTGGACTTTTCTGTAAGTATGTCAGTTGTTGTAGTCTCAATAGCAAGGCACACTGCCATAGTACTAACATCTCTTAAAATCTAGATTTACAGAGCTTCCTTAAATCACAGAGTGAAAACTCAGTTTTTCTAAGATCTGAGGGGACCTCAGCAGGCCACATTCAACAGTTTCCTGAGGGGTGCAGGAGCAAGGCAACATCTCTGCACTGATATGAAACTCCACACCATGTACTGGCCTGACTGCAGAAGTGCCACAAGCCCATTTTCAGGCAATCAGTCCGAGAGGCTTTTTATCTCAGCTGTCTGTGCCAAATAAACCTCTATCCAACAGCAACCCAAGCAAGTTTCTTGTGACTAACCACAAGTGATAGGTTAAATTGCCAAAGTCCTGAAATAGATCAGGACCACTGTTTTTGTTGGACAACGTCCAGACAACCAGCTTTCAGCCACTATCATGTGCGGTGGTGTGCCACACAGGTAGAAGACTTGAGGACCAAGAGAAAGTAGCAGACAGGCATCAAGGGTTTCCTCTTGCTCTTTATAGACTAGGCACTGCATAGCTAATTAGTCACAGGAAAAGGCACCATCTGTTTCACCAATGTAAGAGAACAGCATTCCACCTCAGAGAAAACCAATTTCATAAACAACACCACACTCAAACCTCCTGTAAGATGGACACTTTTGGCCACAGCACAGTATGATGGGAACTGCTATTTCTCGTTAAATACTTAGTAGGCTAAATGCAAACATTAGTTTCTTATCTGAGAACAAAAGCATAAAGTAGAAGTTAAAACCCACAGAGTGGGAATAGACCAATTTCTAACATGTGATGTTGCTCCTACAGGTATGAAAATCTTTCAGCTGCCAGTGACACAGAAGTATTCACCATGGAAAAGATTGTGAGGAATGAGAATAAAGTAACCTGGCAAGAGGGATGCAAACACAATGAGCCACACACCCTGCAACACTGTCATCCAAATTATTTGCTTTTTAAGGAACCAGCTTTCCACTTTTCCACTTCAGATTGATGCTTTTTTGTAAAAAAAACCCTCTGTGCACAAATATACACATACACAGAGGCTGCTGATAGGGTGTGATACATCTAAGTTTGGGAAAATCATCTCATAGCTTTATGATAACAAATTACACTTTCATAATGAAGTGTACTGGCAGGAAAACTCAAGCTGAGTGGGTGTAAGCAGGTAATGCGCTTTGATTCCTTAGCACATATGAGCAGTTTGTATGCAACAAAAGGCATATAATTTTTGTTAGTTTTCTTAAATTTCCTGACATCTTCCTATTAACAAGAGAGAAGATACCGTTACTGGACAAGAAGATATGAACACAGTGAAATCTGTACCTGAGTGAAGATGTCCTGTGTTTTTTCTAGTATGTGCCTAAACTCAACAGTTCTGACAAACAGTCCACAATGTCTGCAAGCAAGATGTGTACCACAACCCAGTTCTCTCCTTTGCCCTGTAACTGTTGGCTTAAACCCTCAAATCAGGACACACCCTCTATGAACAGCACTTGAACTCAAATTCTGCATAGCTTAAAATAATTTTTTTGGCCTGTGTACACTTACACTTCTAGATTATTTTGTCTTGTCAAGTTGTTTTCTGTGGCCAGCATTGCTAGTAGTGCTGGTAAGTCCTGCCTTAACATAAAAATCAGTAGGATTCCTCCTGTGTGGATCACTAGTAGCTGGCACATTCAGGAAAACAGTTATAGCAATGGGGAAGCATTTGTATTTACACGTTTGTGTAAGATGCAAAGAGGTGCAGATTTATCTCATTAGTCCTCATCTTCCCCCTCCCCTGTCATTTTATGAGGCTTTTTGGCCATTGACCTATGTCAGAACAGCTGTGCAATTCCCCCCACAGAGTCCTTGTCCATGTGAGACAGGACATACCACACAACCCCCATCGGCATTGCTGTACATCTCAGAAGGCATCTTCTCCCTGCATATCCAAGACTGGGTGACAAAGACCAAGCCACCAGAGAAGGCAGACTGAGTGATCCAAATACCTGTTCCTGAGACATGAGCTAAAAGTTAGAATTTAGTGAAGTTCTAGCTTTGTTGAGATGGTATGCATTGTTGTCTCCAAGTTTTCCGAGTATCATCCACTGTATTCAAGAGCAGTGAATTTAACCTCCTAAATAAGATAACTTCTGCTACATCTAGTGCCATGAACAGCTGCCTGGGCAGGAGAAAAGCCTTACTGGCTCTTCACTTTCTTAGGCATGAACATTTACAGGGGTTCAAACAAGCAAAACACAAAACAAATCTGTGTAACAGAAGAGGGATGAGCAAGGTAAGCAAATCTATGCTTTGGGAATAACTGTATCATATCTATCGATTCAAAAACCGTATCACATCTTCAGCCTACCTCACAAGTAAATAAATGTCTGTGTAGCATGCAGCTGTTTGCTCTTCAGTCTAGTGCTTAGATTTCAGAAATAAGAGCACTTCCATAAAAGCTTCAGGGTCTGGTCAAGTCTTTTTTATTTATTTTTTTTTTGGATGAAGAATCAGCCTCAAAGCGCGAGCAAGACTCAGCATTTTGACAAATGAGACTCCTCCTAATTTTCTGTGAATGCTAAGGACTTCTCGGGAAGTACAGTCTTGAAAAGCAACCATACGCAGGTAACTGTATCAGGTATATCGCATCGGATGAAGATTACACACGTGACAGTGTCAGAAATGCCAAACTGGTGTCTGTTGGGAAAAGGTAATTTGAGTTGGATTGTTGATTTGGAAGGGCTAATTTATGGTAAAGTGCTCACCTGACCACAGTGCTGGTCAGAGTCTTGACACAAGCCAAATCTGGAAGAAACTGGCACCTGTGATTGGTATGTAAATATGAGTCAATCATCTTACTTCCTGCACAGTGAGCAGATCAAGGGTCCTTTGCACTTTCCTGCAGGCAGTGGGCTACGTGCTGGGATCTCCCTTGAACATGGCTGCCTCTCAAGGTTACTCCTTGAGGCTGAGAGTATCCTTATCATGTCAGATACTTGGTAAGTGAATTGAGAATAAGTGCACTGAAACTTTGTGATCTTAGCTAAGTGATATAAAGTATTGATTGTATACATATAAAGTTTTAGACATAATCTGTTGACCAAGTCTGGGGCTAGGGTTGGGTCTAGCTGAGCCTAGACTCCTTTCTGAGAAGAGTTCAGAAAGCACTAGAGTCCTGTCTGATTCTAGTCGTTGAGACTAATGGGATTTTCTCTCTGACAGTTTTGTCTGACCCTGTCCCTTATGAAGAAAATAATCAAGTGCACTTTGCTATGGAATATTGTTAAACCACTGTTGCATTTACTTTCAAAATTTCTTAAATCATTGTTTTATACCAATAAACATACTGCCGCTTCTCTATTATGAGTGAAGTGCATCACTTCTTCAGCAGCATGTGCTCATCTGCTTAATCATAATTGCCGTGAAGCTCAAAGGTGAGTGCATACTTCTGAGCAGCAAGCTTTACAGCAGATCAAATAAATGCAAGGGTAAATTTCTTTGTCTCCATGTGCTCAGCCTAACAACCATATTAGCATGCAGTAATACAGTGGCTGAAGTTTAAAACTAATTTGAATTTTGTAGGACGGCTCTCTAGAAAGTAGGTTATTAAGAAGGGATGTAATTACTGAATTTAATTACACAGTCATCTGCCATTTTTGTTAAGCCCAACTACATCCTCGTGCAGCAGCTGAGAATCAGGTACAGAAGTAGTAATCATCATTTTGATGGGTAAGGAAAATGGGACCAACCTGAACTAGTCTGGTAAAAATATCACAGAAGTTGTGTGACTTGCTGGGGAAATGTGAGGTCACAAACACAAAACATTTAGCTTAACTGCTTCATTTTACACGGTTTGATATTAACCTGCTCACTCTTCCAGCAAAGCAGATTTTCCATCAGGCGTGAGGAATGGAACTCTATAAAGGCTGCTTGTGAAGTCTAGGGGTTTAACAACTGGAAATGCAGCCTGGAACAGTAACTTCTTTAAAAGGTTCTATTTGAGAATAACCTCATTCTGTCAGTGAGTGCTCATCAAGACAGGCAGCAAAAAACCCTGCCTTGGTTCTTCCTTCCTGTTCCAATAAATTATCTATGAATAATCACTGAAATGGCATTTATTTTTTTTTAAACCACTGTAAGGAAGGAAAGGGCCTGAATAGGAGTTCCTGCAGACCATTCCAGATTTACTGCTCATTGCATTGATGTCTGCAGCTGTGATAGCTAGCTTTGAGAGGTTTGTAATCCAAATTGTATCAGCATAAGCCAGTCTCAACCCCCTTCCAGCTTTACAGCCAGCCTTGCTCAGACTTAGGGCCAGTTACGTGGGTATTTCCTGGATGAGAAGAGCAACGTAAGAGGTCCTCACAGTGCAGGGTTCCCACAGGACTGACCACACCAGTGTCTCAAAGCAATCATTGTGAAAGCGACTTACTGGAAATCCATACTTTCTGCTTATTCTTCCTTTCAAAGAAAATTATGCATCTTTGATAAAAGAAGAAAAAAAAAGATAACATATATATAACAAGAAGGATGGTTACTCTGGTTAATCAGAGACAAGAAATTAATGAAGTTAATGGCTATTGGCTCTGACCTGATTCAGCACCTCTTATTAAATAAAGGATATGCATTTCACTGACTGACTGGATTGTAGGCCATGTTGAACAACGGTATGATCATGAATCATAGAAACATAACATGGTTTGGGTTAGAAGGGACATTTACAGGTCACCCCATACAAGGACACGCTGAGACAATTGGGCTTGTTCAACCTGGAGAAGAAAAGGCTCCTAGGAGATCTTATAGTGACCTTCTAGTACCTGAATGGGCTACAAGAAAGCTGGAGAGGGAAAGCTTTTTTACAAAGCATGTTTACAAAGGCATGTAGTGGTAGGGCAAGGGGGAATGGGTATAAACTGGAGAGGGGCAAATTGAGGCTAGATGTAAGAAAGAATTTCTTCATGATGATAGTAGTGAGGCACTGGCACAAGTTGCTCAGGGGAGCTGTGGATGCCCCATCCCTGGAGGTGTTCAAAGCCAGGTTGGATGGGGCCTTGGGCAGCCTGATCTAGTGGGATGCGTCCCTGCCCATAGCAGTGGCATTGGAACTGGATGGTCTTTAAGGTCCCTTCCAACCCTAACTATTCTATGATTCTGTGATTCTGTGATCTAGTGCAACACCCTGCCATGGACAGGGATATTGTCAACTAGGTCAGGTTGCTGAGAGCTCTGTATAATGTGACCTTGTATGTTTCCAGGGATAAGGCTTTTACCATCTCTCAGGGCAACCTGTGCCAGGGCTTCATTGCTTTTGTTGTAAAAAATGTCTTCCTCGTACCTAGTCTAAATCTGCCCTATTTTAGTTTAAAACCGTTATCCCTTTTCCTATTGCAACAGGCCCTATTAAAAAGTCGGTCCCCATCTTTTTACCAAGCCCCCTTCAAGTACTGGAAGGCCACAATAAGGCCTGCTGCAACGGGTCCGCATCTTTCTGTGAAAGGAGTCTTTAACAACCCCCTAACCCTCCTCCGAATTATTTATGTACTCATACCATTTGTATAGAGGTGACAAGACTTTGCCAGCCAATCAAAGTGTAGGCAGAGTAAGAAATGCCATCATAGCCACTGAGGACTTTGAATGGCAGCCAACAAACCCATGCTGCCCTGAGGAGATGCTAATGCAGACGGGTATCAAGAAGGGAGTAAATTGTAAAGGTTTAGCTAACCACCAACAGAGAAAAAATGTATTTCTTAAAAGAGCCAAGATATGACTGTGAAACATGAAAGATTTTTCTCCTAAGTACAGCTTTAAATGTAAGGCCTCTTTGTTTTTGTTGTGATGCATTTGATCATGACTCGCCAATGTGTGTATTTAAGAATGAACAGGAGACAATGCTGACTTGATTAGGGAGATTTCCAGGGCTGTTTCCAAAGTGTGACCAGACCTCTCTGTCTTATTCGCTCCAGTAATTCTGTTGATTTAAGAGAGCCATACACAATGTTTGGAAAGAAAGAGGAGAAAACAAAGAGAATTTGGCTCCAGAGAAGTTTGTTTCCTCAGTTAGAAAATGCTTCTTCCTCTATAAGAAATGTAGCAACTATGTACTGTGCACGTCACTTCTCTTTGATGAGTGCTAGGGTAGAAGACAGAGAAGGGAAGGTGGAGAAGAACCTACACATTTTTCATCACCACATTGTGATACAGGGGCATCAAGTAGCACAGAAAAGTGTGGTTTTTTTACCACAGTAAAAGCAAACACTTTTACTTTGAATTGACTTCATTAGATTTAGACTGTCTAGACTAGTTAAGAAATATTAGGAAAAATGTTTAGCCTATGTAATTATTATTTACCTGTGGTTCCTTTTTCTTTTCTCAGGAGGATCATGTTTAGATCTCCAAGCACCGAGATGCTATACACTTGTGTTTTACAGACAGGCACAGTCCATTTTGGAGGCCAACCACTGTTTGAACAGACAGATGCACAATCTGGTTCAGAGGATTATTTTCCTGTACATGGGCAGATGAGTTACAAGGGTGTGTGGAATCCCCTGTGGAATCTCTGAGTTATAACTCAGAGATACAACTCAGAGATGCAACAGGAGCAGGGTCCTACAGACCTTTCTTAAGTAGTGGTGATTCGTCCTTGACAATCAGAAATTTAACACCCTCTACTCGCCAGGCTGAGCAGAGAAGCTATTTCTGAACATTAGTTGTCACAGCTGTTTCAGGATACACAGAAAAACTTGATACCTTAGTGCTTTGTAATACCTCGGGGGTTTAAAATGAAGTGTCTTCTTTAGGCCATTACAACAATATTTGTCTGTGGATCTTCCAGAGAAGCTGGACATGATGAGGTGTCTCATGACTGTAGGAATCAGAGACACCTGAATCAGTGGAGGACTTCAGGTTATCAGGTAAAAGGATCGACACAAGCCCTGTAGCAACTAGATAGACAATCGCTTGCACAGAAATTGCTCTCTGCCACCAGAAAACCAGGGTTCAGTCAAGACTTGGGTCTTGATTTCAAGCCTTTAAAACCTTGGAGTTCTTTAGCAGTTTCTGACCGAGTGAGAAAAGCCAGGGCCTCGGTAGTGCTGAAAGGAAGTAGCAGCTGGTCAAAGAGACACAGGAGTGGTGTTTCTAGACAATATCAAAGGAGAGAAAAAGTTAAGTAGTTCCTTTTGGCCCTAAATCTTCTGCTGTCCTAAAATGGAATGGATAGTACATGTCAATTTAAAAAATAAATGAAAGGAAAGCAGAAACAAAAATTAAAAGCTAATACATATAGTGCCTGTGGAGTAATGGCTCTTCAGATATGAGTTCCTAGAAATGGGACTTGCTTTGAAAAGGTGGTACAACCTACTCTGTGTAATGACAAGCTCAATTCATATAGCTCCTTCGCAAAATCAGATGATGAGAGATTGGAATTTCAGTGGTTTTAAGAGAACAAAATTCAGTGGTTTTAAGGACAACATGTGAACCCAAACAGATTGGTGAGTTCAATGTTTTTTCCTGCCTACCAGCAGATGATCTTAGTTAACACCTATCCAAACAGAAACAGAATCTTAATCACAGGAAAAACTTCCTTTTCATTGTAAACTCTTAAGCTGGGACTATTTAAAAAGTGAGTGGTACATATTCCTTCAGTCTATTATTAAGTCTAGGTACTTCAAACACTATTTGAAATTGCTGAGTACAGAGAGAAGCTTTGGAGAAAATAGAATTGTTAACATATCTTTCATTTGCACTGTGCGTGTGAGTTGAATTATGACAGCAGGCACAGAGTGTGAGGTACGGTGTTAAAGGCTGAAATAAATCCATAGCATTGTTTTGAAGTCAGTGAAATCACCATCCTGGTTTTTATTCAATTTCGGAAATTTTGGACATATATTTACTTGCTTGACCTGTGAAGTGATGGTTATATTAATAAGACTGCTGTTTCTACAATAATTACTTGGTTTTTTCTTGAACGTTTGACATTATTACAGTTATCAGTATTAATCCAGTTCTACAGGTAGGGGGGAAAAGCCCTGAATGCAGAGAAATGCAGGAACTTGCTCAACATCATGCTATACACATAGCATTCAGGTTCTCCTGCTCTAGGCAACTCTCAGACCTACCAGCACATGGGAATCACTACTGAATGTTTAATTTGCTGGCTATAAAATACACAGGTTCAGGAAAGAGGAATTATCTTGCGTAATTTATTTCTGTTAAAAGATCTAGACTTGAAGTGATCCTGAACGCAATTACTGAGCTATTTTTGTGAAGTGGTTTGGAGATTCAAATGGTGCTGAACACAGTATGTCAGCCAGGAACCACTTGTAAAAGGAAGCCAAACTTCAAGAAGAGTTCCAAAAAAGCCCATGACTTAATTCTTAATGCTTATGGGTATGCAATTACATTTGTGTAGGCAAGAAGGGTTTACCATAAAGATGTGCTCAAAAGGCATTAACAGGGACTCTTTTCTACCTCGTTCTGTTCTTCCTTCCCATATACTTCAGCAGAGATTGAACTGAAATGGGTCATGAATTCACTAACTTTGATGTGAACTCTAAACTCTTCATCTCCTACTCTACAAAGTGTTGGTTAATATTTATATTTGAGAAAGAGCATACATATTCCTCCAAACACGGGGGAGGAATGAAGGAGAAGAGATTGTCAAAGTTTACAAAGACATCAGATTGTGAAGAGTCTTATGAAGACATTAGTTGGTGAAGGAGCTAGTTATTTACAAAAGGAACTCAGTCATTTTAATGAACACATCTCATGAAAGTTTAATACTGTCTTATGTTGCACATCTTAAATCCCAGGCTCCTGAAACAAGGTGATTACATATGAATCTCCACTTTCACTTCTCATCTCATGTTGCTATTAAAAGAATTAACCCTAACAGCTCAAAGGGAACATAGAGAGCTTTCAGATGTAGAGCTTCAAAAGTTTTGGTTTATGCAAACTTCTTGATTTTAGGAAGTTCTGCTTCATCTTGGAAAGTGTTCACACTGGACTTCTGTTGGAACTCTGAATGGCATGATAAACCATAAAGCTTATCAGAGATCTGAGATTTTTTCTAAGAAAAAATAATGAATGAAGAGTGCAGACAGAGAATGTAATTGATACAGTACCTTAGCCTGGCACAGAGCAGGTATCAGGCAGCAGGAACTCCACATTAACTAAAGGAGGAAAGCTCTAAGTCTTACATTCTTTGTCTCACCCTCAGCCCTCTTCCACTCCACAACCCCAAGGATATCCCCACATTCCTTACATTTCTTACTGTATGTTGGAAGTCATGCACAGGGTTTGTTTTCCTCTGTTATCTGCCATTCAAAGAGGAGATATTCTGCCTAGTACTCTGCCTGCCACATCTTACTGCGCAATTCCTCATTTTAGACTAGTTGGAGTAATTTGGGCTTCAGCATTTAGGAAAATTTTTGTATGATATCCACTACCAAATGACTGTTTTCCCTTTCTCATCGCCTTTGGTCTCAGCGCTCCTCATTTGTGCAGATGGAGATGGGGAAAAGTTGTATAATTAAACATGAATGTGACAGCATATGCATTTGTTTGGTGAGGTGTGCCATGGACATTTGCCTTAGCACACAGGCTGTTCTCAGCAGCAGCTGCTGAGTACAAGTCTTAGATTGTCAGTACTACAGAATGCTTTGAAAGGTATTGGTAAACATTGAAATGATAGTAAAAGCAGTTTGAGGTGTGGGCCAGTAAAAGTAATTGAAATGATAGTAAAAGCAGTTTGAGGTGTGGGCCAGTAAAAGTAATCCGACTAATATGTTTAGTTCAATTCCCCACTTTGCCATCAGCTTCATGTACCTTTATCTAAATTCTCTGTGGCTCTGTCTCAGTGTGCTTATGACCTATCTGGCCTCAAGGGCAACCAGGTTCATGGATTTTGAGATGGAAGAGAAGCACAAGATCCATTAAGGAGAGAAAAGGCAGATGAACCTCTATTTCTTCACAACCTGGGATACACCTAACATCCAAGATAGAGTATAAGATTGGAAGTGTGGAGGGACAGGTGCTATGTTGTGCTTTATTTTGAAAGACAGATGGTCATACCAGTGCTCTCTCTAAAAAGGACCCTCCAGATAGGCTCTCTTGGTTAGAAGTGGGAACATCCTTGCAGCACCTTTAAACCCTCATGTGAATCTAGCTCTCACTCAGACCTAAGAGCTGCTAGAGCTACAAGTAAACGACTGGAAGCTCCTCAGATAGAGTATCCATAATAACCAGTTGCAGAACCTCCATCACCAACAGGGCCTAATCCTTCAGGATGAGCTAAGACAGCTTCCAATAATAAGTCCATAATGACTAGCAGGTCTGGGAAAATTTTAAATCACATGTTACTATATGTTTTTGTCTCTAGGAACTGGAAGCAGAATACATGATGCAGTTTGTAATGACTCTACAGGAACCTGACACAGGTATTAATTTCTTCTGCAGAGAGCCTGTATTTAGTGACTGTACGTATCTTATTGTAATTTCCACCTGAGAAAAATGCACAATTTTGGAATGCTGTTGGCCTGCAGAGCTGCCCAAAACTGTAAAAGCTTATTTTAGTTACTACTAAGTGCACAAACATGCAGACAGGTACATAGTTCAAGCTGGATTGTTCCTCTCTTATAACACAGTCTTAAATGAGAAGTGTGCAAAACGAGGCAATGTGAGCTGGCCTCAGGAGGAAAGAAATCTTTTCCTTTAGCTCTGTGATGCATGTAACACTGGAAGTTTGAAGAGAGTCATTTCTTTCCCTTATATATAAAAAAGCCCCCAAGACTTCAAGACAGCTCTCCTACCCATACATTGCAAGTACCCATTCTTCACCAGCTGTTCAAACAAAACATAAATAACAATAAAAAAGAGCACTATGTCCTTTGCTCAGAAATGTCTACAATCTCCCCAGTCAAACCAGAATTTCTGCTGCTCCACAGTGTGGACCACTTGAAATGTTCTTTGTATTTTCCTTACTTACTCTTTGAGAACATAATATGCTTTGGCATAAAGCTGCTCGTGCCTTTCAGGATAAGCCTCTCTGTATGTTACTCACTTAGTAAGTTCTTCCTAACATGTTTTGAAATTTAGGGCTTGCTTCTAAGCCAATAATTTTTCCCTAACTGCTTCCTAAGGGTATATCTGAAGATTTAAACTCTAAAACGCTTTGTGGTGAAACTCCTCCGATGCAACTGTTTTTCTCCCTTGAGGAACAGTTTACTTCTGACTTTGGCCAGCATCAGATTATTAATTTTGCTCCCCTGAGCAGCACTGGATACAAAATTAGGCAAACCTTCATTTCTGAGGAAAAGGAAATATATAAGTGCAGCTCTCTATCATCTCTCAGAGCAAGTCCATCCCACACCTTGTTGGCCAGCTGAGAGTGATAAGGGCTTTTCAACATTGTGCAGATGACTGCAAAATCACAGGACACCTTAGTTTTGGTGCAGCATCTTCAGCATCCCATGGAGACACTACTGCATCAGAGAGACCAGAGCTTGCCAACCTTATGATCAGTTCCTAGGTATGATGTGCGGGACATGGATCTCAGGGCCATTTCTTGGGTCTGGAACACAGCTGCACTTTGGTTAGATGGACATTAAAGACCATTCCACATATTCTAACTTGCATGGAAGGAAGATAACCTAAAAAGGCAAACAGGGAGCTTTTACAGGCTCTAGAAGGGCCCATATAATCTTTGATGCTCTGTCAGGGCACTGACTGCACCGGGCAGCACAGCTTCTCATAGGCCACCAGGAATGACATGATTTGTTTTGCTTTTAGCTATTTTTTCCATCTAATATAGAAAAATCTCAATATTATACACACTCTATGTTAAGGCATTGAAGGAAAAAAAAAATCTTAGCTTATGCTGAGGAGCCTTAAGATAGAATGGAAACTCTTATGGCACTGCAAAACAAAATTTCCAGAATCAGAAGGCTTTATACCATGGTATGTATATACAGAAGAGCAGCTAAGAAATAAACAAAGAAAGCGTGGCTATGAAAATTTTCTTAGCTGCCTGCCTACCTACTAAGGGTCAGATCTGAGACAGAAACAGTTCTTTTCCTCATGAGAATGGGTGAAAAGCTACTTTGTCAACCATACCCTATTTCACTCTTTGTTTTTCCAAACTCTCATCCTGAAGAGCCTCCTCACAACTCATAGTTCTCTCTGTAGTGCTCCCAGGAGGACTGGATGAACTTCCTCCCATTGTTTAGGTGAAAAGAAAAGCAATTCTCCCTGACAGGGCAAAGCCCAATGGTTCTTTCCTGGGCTGGATGTTTCATGGTGTGTCTTGTCTGCAAACACCACACAGCTTCTTGGCTGTAGAATCTTTCCTCAGAAGGATGGATGGCCTGTACTTTGAACAACACACCTGTGGCTAAAATGTACAATCCCCAGGCAGTCATGGAGAAACTCTGAAGTGTCATTAAAGCATCTCATCTGTAAGGATGTTTGGTGATTGAAATACAGACAAGAAAAAGTGCAAATATTATTTTCTTGTGGTATTTGTTCTTTGCTTTCCAAGTATAGGTAGAATATCACTGGTCTTGGCTTTTTCCTATGTATCATCACTCTTACTGCAGAATTGTCTTTCTGGTGTTGACTGGATGTTTCTGATTTGCTGAATGGACATTTTCTTATACATTTGCCTTTTTCTGCTTTCGTAATTCATCTGTTGCCAAAGGCTACATTGAGTAGGAATAGGTTTTGAATGTTTGGCACTTAGTTTTGATCTACCAAACTATCTGAAAAGATCCACTGCATGAAATTCCTGTATAGTGCCTCTGAATTAGAGATGACATGGCTATAGTGTAACAAAAAATTCATGTCCTTACTGATACTAAACATATGCTTCTTTCAGACAGTGTTGATTAGTTTGCTCAGGAAACAAGATAACGAATATGAATTTTTCCACCTTCCTATACAGATTAAAGCAAAGATTTTTAAAAAAAGTCTGGCAATTTTGTTTGCAGAGCATGAAACACTGTGAAGGCATTGATTTTTTTTCTATAAATCAAGTATAAAACACTAGCAATGCTAGCCTCTGGAAAACAGGTCCTTTGACATCAAAAGACTGACATTATGAATGACTTTTGAAAAAAGTAATCTGACCATGATAAAAATAATAGAACTGGAATCTCAAACCGTATATACCAACATCATTGTTTTGCTCTGCAGTTCACACTCATAAAGTCCATTTTTATTGACTCTGCACAATTTGTCAATCAGCAAATGGAGTCATTCTGTAATCCCATATGAGACAAACAGCTCTCTCATAAATGTATTTTTAAAGTAGTTTCATATGCAAAAATTTATTTCTACAGACATCATAGAATGGTAGAATCATAGAATAGTTTAGGTTGGAAGGGACCTTAAAGATCATCCATTTCCAACGCCCCTGTCATGGGCAGGGACACCTCCCACTAAATCAGGCAGTTCAAGGTCCCATCCAACCTGGCCTCAAACACTTCCAGGGAGGCTGCATCCACAATTTCCCTGGGCAATCAGTGCCAATGCCACCCTCATTGTCAAGACTTGCCTCTGTACGTATAGTCTAAATCTGTGCCTCTCCAATTTAAAGTCATTCCCGCTCATCCTATCACTACATGCCTTTATAAAAAGCCTCTCCCCAGCTTACTTGTATACCCCCTCCAGGTACTGGAAGGTCGCTATAAGGTCTCCTTGGAGCTTTCTCTTCTCCAGGCTGAACAACCCCAGCTCTCTCAGCCTGTCCTCATATGGGAGGTGCTTCAGCCCCCTGATCATCTTTGTAGCCCTCCTCTGGACTCATTCCAACAATTCCATATCCTTCTTATGTTGAGGATTCCAGAAGCGGACACAACAGTACAGATGAGGTCTCGCAAGAAAGGAAGAGAGGGGCAGAGTCACTTCCCTTGACCTGCTGGCCATGCTTCTTTTGATGCAGCCCAGGATGCGGTCGGCCTTCTGGGCTGTGAGTGCACATTGCCGGCTCATGTTGAGCTTCTTATCAATCAGCAACACCAATTCCTTCTCTGCAGGGCTGCTCTCAATCACATCATCCCCCATCCTGTACTGAAACAGTGGATTGCCCTGACCCAGGTGTAGTACCTTGCACTCAGCCTTGTTGAACCTCATGAAGTTCTCACAGGGCCACTTCTCCAGCTTGTCCAGGTCCCTCTGGATGACATCCGGTCCTTCTGGTGTGGCAATTGCACCACTCAGCTTGGTGTCATCCGCAAACTTGCTAAGAGTGCACTCGATCTCACTGTCTATATCATTGATGAAGATACCAAACATCACTGGTCCCAGTACAGACCCCTGAGAGACACTGCTTGTCACGAATCTCCATCTGGACATCGAGCCATTGCCTACTTCCTCTGATATGTCCCATTGTAAGAGAAAATGAAAACTGACTCTACGAGTAGCAAGGATTTCAGTTTCGCAGTAGCACTAAGGATACTATTGCGCCGAGGTGGGTTGGTAAGTATATTGTCAACACAGTATAAGCAATTTTAGGACTCCTTATGGCAACAAAGAGGCTAATCAGTTCTTACTTCCTTGCTGTGTGAAGGCACCCAACAAATTACTAGGCTGTAGGACAAGTGATAAGTTACGTTGCGCTTTAGACAGCTGCAGAAGAAGAGCACATTTGCTCCCTCTTAACAACACTGATCTTATGTTGTTATTGTTGATCTCTCCTTATCAGTATGTCATGAACACTGCCATAGGAGAACTGCTGGATGACTTCAGTAATTCATTTTTTATCCCCATGCAAGGAGAAGGAAGAAGAATATATGACTTTTGGGGTTTATTCTGTCACTAGTCTGGAGTTGTGCGATATTCTCCAAGAGCAAGAAAAAAGTGATGAGTCATGAACATATGGGAGAGTGAACTTTGGGGAGGAGAGTGTGATGTGATTGCAGGAATCATCTGAGTAGGCAAACATCTGTGAAGGTTTGGAAATACCAGAAAATAGAGCTAGAACTATGGATGGACTAGAGCGTAAGAAACTCTTCATATGAAAAGGCGTAAGTGCAGAATTCAGCAGTCCTGCAGTAAAAGGCTTGTATGTTTGCTGCTGAGGGTGCAAGACTATATGCAGAGAAGTATCTGTAGCAGTTGTGTATAGTTATGTCAGAAGCTCAAATCACTGTAGGTGTAAAAGTGCAAAGGGAAAGATAAATGGACTTGAGCAGTGTTGGTCTATTCAAATGCTTATGGCACTGTTGTCTCAAAAGTGGGAAAAGCAGGCAGCTCTTGTAACAGACATGGAAATAACTGTATACTTATCTGAGGAAGCATTGCATGAGGTTTTAGAATGTACGTGTATTTGGTATTTGCTGGTTTCTGAGCTGAGAATAACAATAAGTTATGACTAACTAAACATCTGGGTGGCTTATAAATTCCATTTACAACTCCCATCTCTTTCTCAATCTCAGAACCTGTCATAAAGCAGAGGCAACTACACTGATTTATAGCAGCTAAAGATTTGCTCAAGGAATTTGGCCCTACTAGTACCTTTCTATTGATTACACTTCAGAGAATGGCACACAAACTGAAAACAAATCACTCCTGGATCGTTTGAACAGGTATTTGGTAACCTTCTCAAATCTAATATTGTAAGACCTTATCTTTATCAAGGTAGTTGTAACTGGGCCTTATTTATAAGTTTCACTTCACTTTTAGACAAAAATGTACTCAAATTTTCATCAGTTTTCCTGATATTCTCCTTGTTATGATCTGCACCTGAGCAAGACAGCTCCAACACTTAGCATTTGTACATTTTTTCACCTCCAATTGATCTATGACTAGATATTTTTAGTGTTATTTATCAATAAGCAGAAATACCTATAACTTTTTTCATGCTTTTTCTAAATTTTACTGGTTTTTTTTGTTCAGGAATATTTGTGGATTGATGATCAGTTAGATTTCTGGGACTACTGATTAATGAATGCATACACTCTTCATTTCTCACTCAGTGTTTTAAGAGTAACTGTTTTTGGAAATCAGACAGAGAAGCCATATAGCAAATTCGTGGTCTCCTTATTTCAATAGATACAGCTGCATAGCATCCTGGTTACTACAGTGGAAAAGAGATACTCAATTTAGGTTTGGATTTTTGTGGAATATTGTTTGAATCACAGCACAAGAAAAGGTGAATTTTGTTTGATTTTCAAATTTATAATTAAAAAAAAAAAAATCTGTCACTAGATCCACTACTGACTCTTTTTGTGTGCATTGCATCAGCTAGTTCTTGTGTAACAGCATGGAAGCATGTCTGTGGAAGCAGCCTGTGTAGCTCAAGCACGTGTCCAGAGCTAAACAAGCAGACACTGTTCTACCCATGAAGAGTCACTTTTGGATAGAAACAGTTCATATTCATACTGCTGAAGTCAATGAATTTCAAACTTTCAAGTAGCAGCAGAAATGCCTGACAAATGAGTTGCAGTGTGGCAAAAGACACCTGAGCTCACAGTGCTTATTTATTCAGTGAGAAAATAACCAGTTCACTTGAACTGTGACTACAGCAACTTCTCAATTTTATCCACACACTTCTTTTACCATTTCATTTTATGATCATTTACCTGTTCTTCTTATCCAACATTTTTCATCTGATATTCAGATTATCAACTGTTTTGAAAGGAAAATGCCCATACCACCTGTCTGATCAGCGTTCAACACAATAAGGCCTCGTTTGAGCTAGGAATCTCGCATGCATCTAGACAAATACTTGACCGTGAAGCCAGATGAGAAAAGGGCATTATCAATTAAGCTAGGGATGATACTTACACTTTGTATTAATAAATGTACAGTTCTGGCTTCCTTTAAGAAAATTTAGGGCAGGAGAGAGGTAAATCTATCACAGATGTCAATTTTCCTTGACGACCTGCGGGGCCTGGTTGTGTATCAGTGCGGAGATCAAGCTTCACTCACAATTTAACGTCTGTGCTTTATTAGTAAACATGAAACAACTCTGAACTTGTGCCAAAGAGGGACAATGAAAATGCTGACCTGAATGTCTTTCTACTAAGAATCATTCGATAGTTTCATAACCTGAGTTCTCTAATTGCAATATGATTAGCTCTGGTAAACCACGTACACATTCTGTGCATTTTCTGGGCCACTGTGTATGGAGATGATGAAGGCCCACTAGAATTGGTCCTCCACAAGTGGAAAGGTCTTTACAGCAAGGACTTTATCGTGTTGGAAAAAAGCTGTGACATATTACCATTCTTAATTTTTGACACAGTGATCACTGTGATCAGGCCAGTCAGTCTCACCTTTGTGCCTGACAAGATCGTGGAGCAGATCCTCCTGGAAGCTCTGCAGAGACACATGGAAAATAGGGAGGTGGTTGGTGACAACCAACATGGCTTCACTAAAGGCAAACCATGCCTGACAAATTTGACTGCCTTCCATGGGGCTACAGCGCTAGTGAATAAGGGAAGAGTACTATACAGCATAAGCCTGCACTTGGGCAAAGCATTCGACACTCTCCCACAGGACACTCTTGCCTCTAAATTGGAGAGCCATGGATTTGACAGATGGACCACTTGCTAGATAAGGAGTTTGCTGGGTAAGTGTACTCAAAGACTTGTGGCTGATAGCTCAATGTCCAACTGGAGACCGGTGATAAGTGGCATTCCTCAGGGATCAGTATTGGGACGAGTGTTGTTTAACATCTTTGTGGCAGCAATAGGTAGTGGGATTGAGGGCATCCTCAGCAATTTTGCTGACAATACTAAGCAGTGGGGTGCAGTCAACATGCTGGAGGGATGGGATGCCATCCAGAGGGCATTGACTTGAAAGGCAGGCCTGTGCTAACATCATGAATTTCAACAAGGCCAAATGCAAGGTCAAGCACCAAGGATGGGGCAATCCCAAGCACAAATATAGGCTGGGCAGAGAGTGCATTGAGAGTAGCCCTGAAGAGAAGGACTTGGGGTTGCTGATGGATTAGAAGCTCCACATGAGCTGGCAATGTGTGCTTGCAGCCAAGAAAGCCAACCATTTCCTGGGTTGTAACAAAAGAAGCAAGAATAGCAGGTCAAGGGAGGGGATTCTCCCACTCTACTATGTTCTCGTAAGACCTCACCTGGAATACTGCATTCAGTTTTGGAGTCCTTAGCACAGGAAGGACATGGATCTGTTGGAGTGAGTCCAGAGTAGGACCACAAAGATGATCAGAGTGCTGGAGCACTTATGCTATGTAGACAGGCTGAGAGGGTTGGGGTTGTTGAGCCTGGAGAAAAGAATTCTCTGGGGAGACCTTTTAGCAGTCTTCCAGTACTTAAATGGGTCCTGTAGGAAAGCTGGGGAGGGGCTCTTTATCAGGCACTGCAGTGACACAACAATTTTAGGCTGAAAGAGGGGAGATTTAGATGAATTATTAGGAAGAAGTGTTTTCCTGTGAGAAAGGTGAGGCACTGGAACAGGTTTTCCAGAGAAGTTGTGGATGCCCCATCCCTGGAGGTGTTCAAGGACAGGATGGATGAGGCTTTGAGCAGCCTTACACAGTGGAAAATGTCCCTACCCATGGCAGGGGATTAGAACAGGATGACCTTTAAAGTACTTTCCAACTCAAACCATTCTATGATTTGATGATTCTATGATCATATTGTTCTAGTACTTAGCAAAGTAAGAGGCAAATTACTCCACAACACAGAATAAAGAATTTTGCTTATGTATACATGGAAAGAATTTTTGAGCATGCAAGAAAATCTAGAATTTAATTCCAAGGATTATGCTACAAAATGCAAATGCTTAGGAGTCATAAGTGTAATATTTTGTGTTCACTTAGACATACTCAAATTGAATAGAATAATAGAGCAAACTATAATAAAATGCATTTAAAAAAATTATGATTTTTATAGTATATGTTCAAAGTGAAAACAGAATAAAACAGGAAACGCAAAAATATTTTGTTGCTGTCAAGGGCTCAGAAACCCCTAGGAAGCTGTAAGATTTTTCAGGTGGAAGATGTATTGCAATGAATGCTCTTTAAAAGCATTGGCTTTCAAGCCTTCTCCCTTTTCCTGAACACCAATGGACTTCATAAACCAGAAAGAAGCAATTAAAAATTTTTCTATGATGCTTTTATGCTTATCCAAACTAATCTGAAATTAATCTTGAATTTTACACTTTGCAGAGCAGCAAATCAAGCTATAAAAAGAAATAACAGCTCCAGACCAGAGGCTTCTGTTTCCTCAAATCTCGTTGTTAAATCTGGTTTTAGGGAGAACGGGACAGCTCTAGAGCCATTAACAGCACATTACATTATCCCATTAAGCTGAAGTGTAGAAATGTGACCTGTTACACTTCTATTTTTGTTATGGCCATTCTCATGCCTGGAAGGATGATATGTGAGCTACAGAAATACCAGTCTACAAGCTGTAACAAATTATCTCAAGTAAAGGGGCTTCCAAAGAGCTAAGAAAGCTCTTAATAACTGCTTCTTGCCTAAAAGGATGTTGGGCTCACATTTGGGTGTCAACAGCACAACTGAGCACTCTGAAAGGTGGCTTTTTGGTGTTGGATCTAAAGACAGCATTAGAAACATCCCCAAATTTCTGTGTCGAGGCTCTTGTTTTTGTATGGTGTTGATCAATAATCATGACTAATGCTCTTCTCTACTGTGATTTATGAAAAAAATCACAAAAGGGCTGCAGCACAGTAACTGCCTCCTGCCAAGATATGAAGGCACAAAAACTTGGCGTCAGCTGTGTGGGGCAGGATAAACACCTTCCGTTAGTCCTAGTATGAAAAGAAAGGGAGATTCCTAAAGCTGTCTAGGCCACTCTCATGCCCAGTTCCCATTGGTAATATCAGAAGAAAGAGTATTCAGATGCTTTGTTTAGCACTGAAAATCTTAACAAATAAGCACTTCAACCTTAGAAGGCATGTCTGAACTTCTTCCAATTATACTGTGGCAGTATGTCTGATTAATTGCGTCATTCCATGTCCTTTTCATTTTTTGTAAAGACGGGTCACAACTTTTTCATCCTCTGTATTTCTGATGCACTGATTTTCAGGGATCTTATATCAAAATAAATTGCACAGAAAAACTACACCTTACCAAAGCTACTAACCAATAAAATTCAGTCTCTAAGTGCTGCAGCAATTTCAATTAGTGCAGTGTAGCTTTTGTTGTTGCTGAAGTACACTTGTTCTTGGAAAAGTAGAAGTGTTTATGCAGTTGAAGACAGTTTGTGCTTTATCAGTAGCATTAAAATAGCACATAAAGTCTCCCATCAGAACCTGTGGTCCTGTTTTGTTTTCTGCTGTGCATTGCTCTAAATATGATAGGAAAGAGTTGCCCTTGCTTGTGAACATTGCTGAGAGTACAAATATATTTTCCATTTCTGCACTTGATTGTAATTGAGTTATTTGTCATTTCCATTAAAAGATGTCCTTTTTTTTTTTTTTTAATTTGAACTGGACATTAAGTTCCAGAGATTGATTCTTTTTATACATTTCTCTGCTATGTTAAAGGCAAGGTCAGTATATGGAAATATTCCTCAGGAAGGTGCTTTTCCTCAGAAATCATCAGCCTCCTTTTTGAGAAGTGAATCAGGCAGATTTTGTGAGTAGCTCATCTTAATGGATTTTTCTGCAGCCCCTAAATGTTATCTGATATGTCCACTTCTTCTGTGAACTTTCTAATTAAAACACACATATGTGGAGAGCAGCACTCAAACCTCCTTTCAGAGTGCCTTATGCAGAGAGCTGTACAACAGGTGCCCAGTGGGTTTCAAGGACCCTGTCCCATCAAGGAAAACATCTGTCTTCTGGTGGAAAGCGATGGGGCATGTCACAGCTATGAAATAAAGCAGAGGCCAGGAAGATCTGTGGTGTTATCTGCTCTTCCCAGCAAACCATATACCTGAGAAATTCCGCCCACCAATAGGACTGAAGTGGGGAAAAAAATGACTTTAATGCATGCCATTGTTTTGATAGCACAGACATGTGCTGCAGCATGGAGTTTCTGAAGAAGAAGGGTAATAAAAGGAGTTTCTTATGGGCTACAATATCCTACCAGAATTGGGGCTCATTGGGGACAAGACCCTGCCCTGGCTGGCCCTGACTGACCCTGCAGTGCAGAGCAGAAATTTCCCACTTTCCTGCGTGCCATACTCCAGTGCAGATTTGGTTGACACATAGGGATCTACAAACACAGCCTGTGGCTTTCAGTTGTGTGGGATGGGATCTGAAACCTCATATGAACACTGGGGAAGGCTGGTGAGAAGATAATGCTTCTAGAGCAGCAGCATCACGTAAGCATAGCAGAATCATAAAGGAATCCATCCTATGCTCTGGAAAGCAGCCTGGAGATGAAAACGAGAGAAGTTTAGAACAGTAGAAAGATGTGGCAATGGTTATGTCCATCACTGCTGTGCTTTGCTGGCTCATGATTGTCGGAGTAAATACCTTTTTTTTTTTTTTTTTTTACACTGGAAAGCTCACCTTGTCAGAAATCTTTATGAGGAAATTGACTGTGATACATCTCTCGGTCCTTCCACAGCTGAAAGCGGTTTTACAATTCTTAACAGCTTCATGTTTTATGTTCCAATTCAGAAAGACCAATCATTTAAGAAATTAAGTGACTTTTTACTAAGAAAATTTGTGATTTTATTTGAAGTTTTAAACAGTCAAAATCAACCTCAAATTTTCAACTGTCTTTTTAAACTTTTTTTTCCAGATAATGTTAAAATAAAAACCCCAAACTAAACCAAGTAAACAAAAAAAAAAAAACAAGATTGAAACTTGTTTTGAAAAGAAGAGCATTTCAAATTCTTTAGCACAGTAAATGGAAGAACCACCACATGCCCAGATGTAATTGCTCCCACATTTCTCCCCTGTGATTTTCAGCATTTCTCATTTATGCTTTCATCTTACGGCAACCATGTATCTCCTCAGCAGGAGTTATATACTTCACTGGCTTTCTGGTACTATGGAAAGACTTGTATCCTTCAGATGCTACTCATCATTGTATTTAACAGGTAGCCTGAAGCTCGTCTCTTTCCTGAACCACACAGCAAATACACCACAGTGTATCTGTGACAGGGCCACATGGTGCACTGTAATATAACAGTTAAACTTGTCCATAGATTGTGTCAGATGAGAAGGAACAGGGCTCCGTGCATCGGTCATTGATGTCAGTTGCAAATCTTCGGTTACATTCGGTAGCATTATGAGGACCCCAAGACAGACCCCGTTATGTGGGTACAGATACATAACAAAGGTAATGAGACAATTTACCATCCCGAAATAAAAAGGGGAAATACGTTCTCAGAATGACACTTCCGCAGCTCAACCAAAGAATACCCAGCGGCCCATGTACAGAGCAGGACATTGCAGCGACTTGGCCATTTATCCCTTTCTCACATCAGTTTTAGCTTCTTAATTTCTGTGGCCTCACCAGTTTTGAGGGTTGTGGGGAAAAAACATGTCTTGCAGGTAAGCCTCTGAAGAAGGTGGAAAGAACAGATCTCTAGCTATAATCTCAAATTCAGCCTAATTCTCTTTATTAGAATGGGGTCTTTCAATACCAGGCTTTTAAAAACTCTGGGCACATTCCTGTCATTAAGGCAAACACTGTAAAGTGAGCTTCACAGAATTCTGCCATTGGTTTGGACCCTGCTCCTTGTTCAATGACAATAGCCAAGGACTGCTGGCTGCAGCTCCAAGTGGAGGAAGTCAGACTGTTCGTCTCTTTGTCTCAATGAACAACTATGCATATACTTGTGGTAAATTTTAAACGTACACTTTCCTACTCTTGCTTCCTGAAAACATAAATTCTGCAAACTGCAGCATAAGCATTCTTCCGACTTCTCCTGATAATTGGTTTAATGGATACTACAAGCTACAGAAGCAATGTAGCCTGCATAATTTATTGCTATAGCTAATTACAGAGAGTGTACACGTGCAGCATGTTACAAAGAAAGAAACGTATGCAAGTGCACACATGTACCAAGCATTCCTAAATCCTCCTTCTGATGAAAGCTCGAAATGAAATTTCCTGAAGTACTTCTAATCAAAGGCTTTGAAAAAGCAATCTAATCTTGATATAGTTAGTATCCTCACGATGTAACCTTTTACAACCAATTTTTAACTATTTGACTAAGATGTCAACACTTACATTTAAATACTCTGAACATTTTGAGCCAAAATTCTAAAATCCTGTAAATGAGGTGGAAACCTAATATTCTATTTGCTCACTGTAGAAAGAGAGGAGCTTTGCTAACAGCTTGGTGCAAAAGAATCAGCATCAGTTATGTCAATCAGAAATTGTTTGTCTCTTGTTCCTTGCTCAGGCACAGTATCATTTCTCCAAGGTTACCAAGCCTGCCTTCTTCCACTGAAAATGATGAAAGTGATCAACAAATACCCATTTCATCCTGCTACACTTTTTGACCACATCTTTATGTTCTTTAATTAGGCTTTAAATTAAACACTTGCTTCCCCGGTATCAACAGAACTATAACACATAGAATTAGTCAAATTAATTAGTCAAATTAGCAACAGGCAAAACCATTGTGCTAAAACGTAGAGGCCATTTATGGGCCAGATCCAAAGCTCAATCAACTTAATTACGGCCTTAGCATTTATTTCAGCATACCTCAGTCCATCCCTGTATTTGTTTCAGTACCTGTTTCCACTCTGGGCTTTGGCACTTCTTTGCTGGACCAGGAGCTGCACAAAAAGGAAGGTCTCAGCCTTGGTGGGACACATGCTGAGCTTTTCCAAAGGAGCTACAAAAGGTATTCCTCTGAGTCCACAGATGAGCTCGTAGGAGAAGGCATATTAGGGAAGGTGACAGGTGCTGTGAAAAGATGATGGCCACTACTGGTGAAAGATGATGTCTTCCCTGCTGAATTCTGTTCATCTCTTTGAGGTGAGTGGACCTGGGAAACACCTTTTTCTTCCATGAAGGTGCTCCCTTTACCACAGTATCACTCGCCAGGTTATGTCTAAAACCTCTCAGATGTATTCCAGATTCATCCAGCTGCTCCAGGTAAACCTGCCTGCTTTCAGCAGCTCTCGGTGTGGGACAGCAGTAATTGGATTATCCTTCAAGAAATGATGCATTTATGAGCTATCATTGGAGATTCCTCAAAATGCAGTTCAGTCTCTTTGAACTTCAGCAGGACTTGAGCTTTCAGGCTTTGTATCCTAGTGGCTCACAAACCTCCTGGCACAAAAATAAAGGACATATGTTCCTGTTTTCAAATTAACAGTTTCAGTGTGCCTACAACTAGCAAGTAATGCCTTCCAATAGCTGGATCCCCACCTGAGTTTATTGCTGGTTGGTTGCACAGGTGGAAAGGCAGTCTGGCTGTGGCTTCATTTTGTTACAGGTAAACCAAAGAGTTGCTGTGGGCATGCTCCACGGACTGCATTGTACAGGTAGCAAATGTGAAAGAAAGTTGTCGGTCAGGGGGAGCAGGGCTACAAATACGAGCAGGAGTTAGCTGCAGCTTGGAAGAAAGGAGAAGATCAATATGGTTACTCTAAACTAATGAATTTAATCTACCATCTGTTTTCTCCCTTCTTCCAAACTATTAATCTGTGTACCCTTTTTTTAGTTCTTTTCTCACTTTTCCTTCCATCTGTCTTCCTAGATCAAGTTGGTTTATTATGGAGATAATTTTTATTGTCATTAAAGCAGTGTTTCAGCACATACTAATCCCCTCAGAAGGCTGAAGCAGAACGTAATGAAGGAATGGGATGAGGGGTTTGGAACAGCACAGCTCAGGCAGGGACTAACACTGTGAAACTTGTTCTTTTCCTTCAGAAAAAATATGGAACTCCTTTACCCATAGTTCATCAGCAGCCTGGGCTACAGAAAATCTGCATTGAGTTTTTTTTCTGCTTCAGCTGCTGTGGCTGCAGAAAGTCTGGTCACCCTGTCTGTATGCCTTCTCCTTGATAGAAATTAGGGAACTGCTTTCAGCACAGAAAACAGATGCTACCTGTCCTCTTTCAAACCAGGGATCAGATTTTTTTTTTCAGACATGCAGGGCAGATTGTCAAATGAATCTTGGCCTCAACAGATGCAAATAAATGCTTAATACAATTTCTGAAGCTTATTGATAACTGACTCAATGCTTTTGAAAATCAAATGCACAGTTTCTGCTGGAGTTAAGTGAATTCAGATGTTAATTGCTCAAAATCTGTATTGCCTAAACTAGTCTGGCTTCTGCTGCTTTGTATGTTGTGCGTGAATCACACGAAAAAATTCAACCCCTGATAGAAATTCCTTATAATGTCAAAGACCAGTCATAGCAGAGTAATGATAGGGCAGGTGTTGGCTGACGCAGTTGTAATGGGATGTGTCCCCAATCTATCAGATCAATCTTCCTACCCCTTGTTAACAGCCAGACACTGCAATGATCTATATCAGCAACTCATCAAAGGAAGCATTTTGCTTCTTTGTGCAGTAGAAGGACCAAGTGTGGCTCTTCCAATAGCATTTATTTCCAGACTAGAGTTTCCCTAACATAAGTAAAAAATTGGTAAGCCAATGGTGGAGCAAATTTTGGGTCCCTAACCATGGAAATCATAGCTAATATTTGCCAGCTGTTTACACTGAAATGTAAGACAAAAATTTGCTTTGAGAGAAAACCTTTGCCAAGCTACTCTCTTCCAACAGTTTGCTCTTTGTAAACCTACTGCAACTAGAAAGTAGGCTCATTTAGAAGCAATTTCAGATAGGCAAACTGCTCGTCCATGTTATAAATGGTTTATGGCTAGCTGCACAATGAAGCAGGAATTGGGACAACTATGGATGAACCTAAGTTTCTAATCTGAGTCAGTGGGAAGAGAAAAAGAGATGTCATGAAATATTACGATGCTTGACTGGAATCATAGAAATTGTGGTAGTGGAAGAAAAGACACTCCACCCTGTTTCCATATCTTTTACCTGCTACTGAAACTTTCTTCAGCATTTCCTAGTGGAAATTAGCATCTTCTATTGCCTTTAGCTGTGTGAGTTCAGTGGAAGACAAGAAAGAAACTGACTCTGCTACTTAAGAAAAGGGAAAGGGCCTGGAAAGTCGATGTTGGGTCCTTTGGAAATGACTGTGGTTGTCTTGTCCCGAGATTGTTCACAACAACAAACAACATTCTGCTTTTCTCTGGACATGCTATCCTTCCACAATGACTGGAAGGATAACTGTTCTCTGGTAGAGAGGTTATTCTGACACAAATCCATGCTGTTAAGTGCATACCAGCATTTTCTCATAGGCAACAAACTTCAGCAATTGGTGATGTGTTATGGTGATGTGTTACCAATGCCAAAGTGAAATAAATGTGCAAGAGCCTGGCAGTTCAATACCAGCGAGAGTTTTGACACTTGTTTCTGGAAAGTAATGAAGGATATATTTTTTTGATGGTTAAGTCTAAGCCCACCAAGAGGCTTTAAATTCTTGACCAACCACCAGTGCTGGCACTGCAGACGGAGGACTCTACAGGCATCAGAAATCCCATTGGAGGCAATGGGAAAACAGCTGCAGTGCTATCCTGTGACTGCCTGCAAGATCACGATTGCACAGAGCAGCTGTAAAACTGTTATCAATTTGCTGTGTCCTTGCCACCTTTCTATGCCCTTGATTATCAAGGGTAGCACAGCCATTTTAACACCCCAATGCACTCATTGAAAATCTGTGGCAACGGTTATGGGTCACCAGGCTGATAAAGTGAGCATCTCACATTGCACCGTCAATCTCACTGGTGGCAATTCTGTCAGTTCAGGAGCATTCATTTCTGACAGATGGGGTGCGGGTGCTTAAGGTGGGCATTGCTGAATCTGTTTTCTGCTGAGGGCAGCAAAAATTGCAGAGACAGTGGCTTTGCTGGAGGCAGCATTCCTGTCTTGTGCACTGCTTAGGGAGAGAAATACTTCGACAGTGTATTCCTGTAAATGTAGACCTTTGGCAAGTATCAATGGAGTGTAAGGTAGCTGTCTGACTCATATTGTTTCCCTCAAGTGCTGCACATTTCACACACACAAAAAATAAGTGCAACAAAAGTTTTCTTATAGGCCCACATTTTATTTTGAATCATAAAAAGCTCAGAGGTGATGGTGAGCTAAGGAAAGGCATCATAACAGAAAAATAGCACAGAATCTCAGGGCTTACTCCAAAACACAAATCACATCACTGTGGAGGGAATTTCTGAGGTCTGCTGAAGTGAGGATTGCCTTTCAATACCTCTGTTAACAGACAGACAGAGAAGAATCAGCCTTTCACAGGAATTCCCATTTGCTGCAGGGCCAGCCTGCAGAACAGCTGAAACTTCTGTGTGGTTGTTTCCTTCCCCAAATCCGTCGCCAACTGGCTACCAGCAAACCTGAAACTATGGAACAGCAGTGCATTACTTATTTTTCCAGATGCCACTCACAAGTCCTTCTGTGGATAGCTGCATCATTTTGCGATATCTGTTTGAGCTGAACTATCTAACTTTCATACTTTTCATCCAAGCAGCACCTATGCTTTAGTACAAAGACCTTATCTAGAAGCGTGCAGGTTTCTTCTTTCTGAAGTTCATGGAACAATAGCATTTTTGCTGCTAGGAGAGCCCTATATGCCCCATATACAGTCAGTATCTAGAAACACGTATAATTTATTCTCTTCCCATACTGTGGAGAGCCTCCCCAGGCTCTCTGTTCAGCTGCTCACACTGGCATGCCCCTGTAAAGCCCAGCCAAATGTGCAGTGCTCAGCTGGCTGCAGCGGTTATAGCAGGATCCTCGTGTGAGAACTGGAATTTTTCCCCATTTTCCACTGGTCTGGATGAAATCGCTATCACCTCCATGGAGGAGATAGGTGATCTTACTGCTCTTAGCACTGAAATTGTGCATGGAAGGACATCCCAGGTCTGGCTTTCCCAAAACTTTTCCTAAGATGCATCTTGTCTCTGCTCACTGGTTTGCCTTTAGCCTTACTAGCCCTACCTTGAAGAGCCTTTGGTCCCTAGCTATAATTACTGTTGTCTGGACTAATAAAGCAGAATGCCAGGCCATTCCCCAGCCATGGTCCCAAACATGTTACACTACTGCTGCCTGAGCGATTGCTGTAGACTTCTTTAAGAGTGTTTCCACAAGAGCAGAGTAGTAAGTCATGGTAGGGAGAAGATCCCAGGGACACACAGCAAAGGACTCCCATGCTGTTGCCAGCACTGGCACGGGTTGCCAGCCAGTCATAGGGAGGTCTATAGGGACTGGCTGTCTGAGCATCCACCCTGCTCCATAGGTGGCTGAGTGCAGCTAGCAGTGAGGTGATGTCGCTGCACGACTATCGAGGGACTGCCAGGTGCAGCTTTTCTGTGTGAGAGGCAGGAGTGCACAGTGCACTGACAGGTGTGGGCTGGAGCTGCAGCCCCTTCTCATAAATCAGTGTCTGACTACTGCCCACAGAGACTGTCTGTGTCAATGTCGCTGCTTTGCTGCGAAGGGCTGCAAAGGTGTGCAATTTCATGTGCAATTTGTGTGCTGAATTACAGCTTCTCCTAGGGAAACAAGCAATGCCTTTTTACTATATATCTATTGAAAGACCCCAGTTAAATGTTCTTGGAATTTAAATTGCTGCGTTTGTTTTCAAGGAATTGAACCTTTAACATTCTGCATTGTTCAAAATATCAGAATATATCCAGTTCATGCTCGCAGTGAATTGAATTATCCCTTGTAACAAAAGATGAAACGTAACATTTACAATGGATGCAGACCAAGAATGGCTGCTCCCTTTATCTGAAATGAGAAAGTTTTTGAAATATCATTGCAATCAGCATCCACAAAAGGTACAAATTCTTAGACATTATCTAAGACATTCTTAGACATTTATCTGAAAAAAAAAAAAAAAAAGGAAAAAAACTCTGGTTCCTTTTTTAGGATTTAAAAAAAGGAAATTTTGTGCAAGGTCAGAAACCTAAATTCCAGGTAGCGTCGTTTTAAAAAGACAGATCATCTCGTTGTAAAGATGAGGGCAGCCTCCTATAAATCTCACACACATCCGTGTTTGAAGCCTAGCAGTTACCATGGTTACCATGACATTGCTAGTGTTATTTATAGCCCTGCGCTATATATATTTCTTTCCAGAAGGAATAAAAGGGATAGCTAACTGTGAAGGAATCTGGGAACTGCACAATAAAAAAGAGATGTAGAGAGGAAAAAAATCTAATTAAAGAGGAGCTGCTGAGGTTAGATATTGGCTTTTGCAGCACAGGGCCATTACACCATTCTCACGTCAGAGCAGGCAGGAGGAATGCAGGAGCCCTTGTGGCTCCTTTACCCTGAGCCCGCTGGAAGGACACCCACGTCAAGGAAAAGCGACCCTACAGATTGCTGGAGCAGGCTTTCATGACACTAATCCATGTTTCCAAGGCACAGAAGGGAGCCTGCGAGTAGCAATGCAGGTGGGAGAAAAGTTGGGGGCAGATAGTGGGAGCCTCCAATGTCAGCGTTGTCCCATGCCACTCCCTAGGGGTAGGCAGCTGCGGATATTCACACTGAATTGGACAGACTCCCCACCTCTCCCAAGACGACCATATTTGGTTCTCTTCCCCTCTGAAGCAGACTATGACATATATGTGTGGAGTCATATATGCGTGGAGTCATACATGTGAGTTTATATATAAGTGTAATGTGTTACGTAGAATATACATTTTGTTAGAAAGAATAAAAAAAATAATCAAGTCAGTGGCAACATCTTGGCAGGGACTGCCTTGTCGTACAGGATGAAGACAAACCTGCAGATTTGTAGAAAGACAGAGAGAAAGAGTTAGAGGTAGATAAAGAGAGAGAAGGAAGGGAGGAAGGAAGGGAGGAAGGGACAAAAGGAGGAAGACAGGAAGGAAGGGAAAAAGAAAGAGAAAAGAAGGAAGAGATTCAGATGGAATGGAGTGATGGAAGGAGCTAAAGGACAAGGGGAGGGATGAATCTTTAGTAAAATGTTTCCCCAGTTTTTCATCTAGTTCCAGTTCCAGAAGCCATGTAGCTGCTTGGGGCAGCTGTCAGCCCCAAGGGCAGTTTCAGCTGCCCAAGGGTAAATCAATAACATGAATAGAAATTGTAAAGGTAAAAGTCTTGAAAATTGGGAAAAACAGCCTTGGCAGTTGACATGAAAACCAACAGCAAAAATGAAAGTTTATTAAAGGTAACTGACAAGAGTTGTTGAAATGGTGTCTCCAATAACAAAATCAGGATTCATAATAGAGATACAATTACAAGCAAAAATTCTAAGGAGAGAAGGTCTCCTCAGAATACAACTGAGCTCAAACCCCTCTGGGAAACAGCTGAAAATGAGGCTGGATTACTTTTCATAAGAGCAAGCACCACAGTTCCAAGACCATTGCTTTAATGGTGGGTGTTTTGCTGATTAAAGACCTGTGGGAATGAGTGGAAATTGATGCCTGTAGAAAAAATTGCTGAAGTCTGAACTAAACTAGAAAGATGAGATATTCTGTGATTCTGCTAATGACATTGAGATGTCCCTTTTTCTAACTGTAGGCACCTTAATTGATATTGATCCTGACAAAACGTTCATTTAAGTATTTCAAAATATATTATTTAAACTTATTTTCAAAATTTCAGCAATAAATGCTATCTCCTTAGCTGCCATGGAACTGTAAAGACAGGTAATCCTAAGCTTTTAGATCATTTTGATGGGGAAAAACAAGCAAGCCGACAAGAAAACTCCTTGGGAACAGGTATTTAATAAGACAATACCTGCTGCGGAAACACAGGTGTACTTCGAAATCACTCACCACTCCTTTTCAGTCCTCTCTAATTTTTTGATTATGCCTACAGGCTGAGATCAAATTTAGTCCATTACTGGTAGTACAGGCAGGTTTAGTTAGAGAGTAGGGAAAAAAACCCTTCAAAATCATACAAAAATGAGAAAAGAATGTGAAGAAGGGTCAAACCCAGAATTAGGTCCTGTTATCCTCACTCATTTTAAAGAGATTTTTCCCAAAATATTTTCCCTCTTAAGTCACATAAGCCAGAAACTGAATGTCCCAATAAAATACTGTGGAATGCATTGCAATTGAACTTCAGTATGAATTATAATGTCATGGCTGTGCCTCTACAGAGATTTTGCTCCTCAGCAGCTAGCTGTGCCTCTACTGTACAGAAGCAGTCATCACAATATCAATATACTTTTACTGGTGTCTGCAATATCCTAGATGGTTTGATGTCAGTGTCAGCTTCCGTACTATTATTATCCCTGGTACTGATTAAACGTAGATCACTGAGGAAAGTAACTGAGGAAATTCCAAGATAGTGGAGATGGCAGTCTCACTAACTGAACTCTGCAACTATCTGTTGCCGAATGTGAAACTTCTGACCTGATAAACTGATATAATGCTTATAATTCAGGATACGCCTCTAGCAGTGTATTATTTAGGATGTAGTTTGTTTAAATGCTGAGCCAGGCACACTAGAGAGGGAGTGGGAATATCCATTTGTGCAAAGATGAACTGATAAATTTTGAAGCGGCAGTGACCAGAACAACATTTGCATTCAAGAGGAGGGGAAATCATTGAAGTTGGAATTAGAATGGCTTGACATCAGTTCAAGTTGATTTTTTCCTTAGTTTCTATTTCTACAGGGGAAACCCTCTGGGAATTAATATTCCAATAGGATTTTATGGAAATTCCTGTAGGAACAATTCTAAAACATATTGACTTTTTTGATAATGAATTGTGTTTTGCTTCACATTTTGAATTAAATATGTATAATTCCTTCTAATATGCACAATTTAGATTATAAAAAATGTCAACTTTTTATGGACCTCTTGACTGAGCAAGGTGCTTCTTCTTCTGGAACTATTTCAGTAAAAATCTGGACCCAACCCTGCCAATACAAATCACGGCTCTCCTCCTTGAGCCCAGGGTTTCTTCCTTTTACTCTAGAGTAATCCTTTGACCTCTTAAACTTGTCCATAAAACAATACATATTAAAGAATTAGGTCCTGCTTGGCATTATTTGTGATGCTGGATCATCTCTGGCACTGGGAAGTCCTTACCAGTATGGCTGAGATTGCATTTCAGTTCTATGTTTGTTCATTTATCACAAAAATTAGAATACACAGAAGTGAAGTTGAAGATGTAGCCAGCTGTTAACAGCAATGTCACAGCCTATGGGCTTAAGGCACTCACTACTACCCTGCAGCTCGGACACGGATTTACATGTTGGAGGCAGCAAAACAGAGAAGGAATTAATGATGTGACAGAGCAATTCTCATTTTACTGATCATGACTTAGGAATGTGTCACTTTCTGTAAAATCAGAAATATTAAGCTAGGGTCTGGAATTAAATCTCATTAGATATTTTGGCCTGATACTGAAGGGCTATTAATAAAATTTGTGACTTCTACCTTGTAGAATGAGCAGCAGTGTTAGCACCCATACAAGAGAAACACCCAAAATCTCAATGATGTTCAACAAAGGCTTAACTATCAGACTACAGAAATGTCTTTTAACATTTCTACCAGTTTTGATCAGGAGTAAGAGGATACAGTTTTCAGATACAGAAGTTCAAATGCAAATAAAAGAATATGGAAAATGTGCTTAAATTTTATAACACAATAGCTGAAGGTTATTTAACCCATAACGTGAGTGCTGTTCCATTTCCTTGCTTTGGAGCCAGAACTTTTGAGTACTGCTATATTCTCCTCAGTACTGCACACCAAGAAAGTACATTTGTCTCCTTATTGTTCTTGGGTATCTTCCCATCTACACGTGTGTATTGAGGGCTCAGCTTTCCCAGACAATTTCTGTTTTGCAGCTCCAAAGGTTTCCACTTGGTCCTCTTAGCAGAGCATTCAGAAGTCAAACAGAAAGCTGGTCCTGCTTCTCCCCAGTCAAACCTTTTTAACAAAGCATAACACAGCGTAAACAGTGAACATCTGTCACAGTCAGTTCCAAGAATAAGAAACAGACAGGTGTGCACCATTTCAAACAGTATGGAAGCAATCACATACTAAATAATTGTGCATTAACAGCAAATCTAAAATATGAAGTTACTCAAACGCTTATAAGCAGACAATACTGTGTGAAGCAAACACCATGCAGATTAAATTTCTAAAGCTGAAATGATTTAAACCAGTGTTGATAACACAAAGGCAGTAGCAGTATATTTCAAGGATGCTGTAAGAAAATGAAGCGTGTTTCTTATCTCTTTGAAGCTATGTGAAATTATATATTTAAGTAAAAATTCTTGCTATTAGCACCGCCAGGGCACAGTGAATCTTCTTGGAGGACCTGATTTTTCTCTTGTAAGTGTTCCTCAAAATGGTACTTTACTGTTATAGAACTACTGCTGTTCTCTGTATTTGCCATCATCCCTTTCACAAATATCAATTCTTTAGCATTATCTACATAATTAGCGGTATTTGACTTCTACAGTATTTGTAAGCTTTCTTTGTCAGAACAAATGAATGACATTATCTAATTTACTCATACAGTGGTCCTTTTCCATTTCTTGTCAATCTCTATTCCAGTCCACTTGGCAAGCAGTCATTTTGATCATTAGAAGCTGATATTGGGCATCCAAAGTGGCTCCAATCTGCCTTTTATGTGTCTGGCAGTACTCAGAGACTGATCTAACCTTTGGTACAAATTAAAGCAGCCTCAGGACATGCAAATTTATGTTGCCAGGAAGGTTTCCCTGTGGACCTGCTGAAGATCTCCAGGTCACCATTGTTGTCCAGCTCTGCATGTGATGAACACAAAATTCCTTCCATGACAATATCTGGCAAAATTCTCTCAAGTGTCCTTTCCATGACATAGAAGGGATTATATATCTCTGTCTCTCTACAGGCAACAGGAGTATCCCATAAAACATGTGACTTAATAAGTTGGGCTGGAAAATTAGTCATATGTTAATTATCTTTAATTTCCTAAAGTGGTCTTCCCAGCTACATTTTACAATATATCTAGCAATTATTACCAGTCAGCATGGTAATAAGGACCCTGAATCTTGTACTAAGTTTTTGTCAGTACTGTTATCCTACAAGCAAAAGGCAAAACCCTGTGCTCTGGAGTTGTTGCACATGGACAGACGGCACCAAGGTAAGGGTATTAAAAGTGTCTTTTCTAGAAGATTTATTTTCCTAACATGATCTGGGACAACAGCTTCCCAGTCTGATGGCTGGATAGGGGCAGTTTGACAAACCTGTTTTGATTGGTATCAAACGCAAAATGGTGTATTTTGATGGGAGGAAAGAAGACGGCAGCAGGGAGACTTTCAAAATTTTGGGAAAACACTAAGAATCATTATGAATTTAGGTCATGTCTAGGAAGAATAAGTAACTGAAGCACTATATATTACACTGGGATAGTGCAGGTACGCTATATATGAAGCAGCTCAGGTCTCCTATGTGTTCTGGCACAGTGATTTTCTGCAATTTGACTTCTCTGTTAATGTGAATCCCTGCTAGTTGCCCTTCGCCCATTACCAGGTATCAGTTTCATTTTGTTGTCAATGAAAATTTTTGCCTTACTTACTTGCACAGGAGCTTTGCTGTGCAAATACTTGACTAATGAAAACTCCAGTATTTCCATGAAACTTGAACAGTATGGACACCTCAAAGCAAGACAAGAACATTTTCCAAAGACAGAAGCTTTCTTTTCACATGGACAGTTGTGAAAGATAAAACTTCACCACAGGACAGGGTAAAGGGCAGCTGATAAAATAATAATAACTTGTTAGGCAATAAAGTAATCAAAGGGCCTAGTCAGCAACTGAAGAAGTTCCGTTTTGTTTGTCTAAGCCCGGGCTGTGTCTGCTATGTCCTAGAAAGAGTAATTGCAAATGATATGACTTTAAGCTCCAGTCTCCTGAGAAATGGTTGAAAGTAAGACTGTATGATGCCTTGCCCTTGACAGAAAGAAAGCAAATCTTTTAAGCTGGGAGCGTTAGACTGCAACTCTGCCCTCTTGAAGGACACCGGGAAGCTGAGCCTATTCATTTAGCAATTTAGTTTCAGTTCTCAGGAAAGAAGGAGCAGAGTCCTCTGTTTTATTCCCAGGATTTACTCTTTACAGCTGATGCTGTGAGCATGCAACCATCAGCCAGGAGAAAGGCTGTTGTAGCTGAAGGTCAGGTATGCAGAAGAGAGAGAAGACAAGAAGGCGCAACGAGCTTAATTCTCTATGTATCTTAATTCTTTTAGTAGCATCAGTGAGTTAATCATGACAACCATGTAAAGTATTTTACCATATTCATTAAATAGGGGCACTATTTTTTTTTTCCTGTTAAGTGCAGTGGTTAACAACTGAGGGAGGGAAACAACTAATTCAACTTTTGCAACTCCTCATTCTCCAGCCTTTTGTCTGTTGCCCACAGAGTATGAGCTACTCTGTACTGCTGCTAGTTTCTGACAGTTGTGCCGCTGACAGCAGCAAAATCCCCTTCTCCGTGTTCAGACTGTCTGTCACTTTTAGAAAAAAAAGGTGCTACCACATAGTGCATCCTTAAGGGCACATATTAGGCCAATCCATCAAATTAAATCCCAATCTATTGGATTGCCTGAAGTGGAGATGGAAGAAGGGGGGAAGTGTAGAGTGTAGGAGGAAGGAAGATACTGGAGAGTTATTCCTTTATGCAATACTAGTTAAAACTAATTTATGCTACTAGGAGTGGACTGAAACTGATCGCTATGTGAAGGGTAGAAAAGCCAAAAGTATTGCCTGAGATAGGTTAAGGGAAAGCTGGGTGTTTATCAGACTTCAGCATGATGTTTATTATCAGACATTTTCATGCAAGAAGATTTTGTCTCACTCATGCTCTCCAGATATTTTCAGCATTTTCTTAACTACCTTGCACCCTATTTCTATAACTCATGGCTTCTGCAAGGATAAAGAACCTTCCTTATGCTCTGAAATGCACTCAGGTATGGCTTTAATGAAAAGGTGCAGGTCTAAATCCTGTGATTGTTTCTGACTTACTTCCCTGCTTACAGATTTATGCATTCTCCAGTCCTACAGCTGGGTCTTCCCAGTTTCTCAAGCATAGAAGTTTCCATGGTAACCACGTGAATGAAGGTAAACCCATGGTGGAAATCAGCATTGTGCTAACAAGCTACAGATGTGCAGAAAAACTGCCCGGGTTACAAAACATGTGGGCATAGTAAGTGTAGATCCTGTCTGAGGCATTGATGGCTTTCTGAGCTATGCTTTCACCTTTTTTCCCTCTTCCCTGTCAGCCTGTGCCTTCCTCTCTCCAGACCTAATGTACCACCCTAATTACATTGTTAGGACATGAAAATAAGACTGAACAAAAACTAATTGAATGGGTTTGTGGCATATTTCGGAGAATGGCAGCCGTGGAGTTGTAAAACCAGTTCTACAATTAAGCAGGATTATCAAAATGAGGGAGTCTACAGTGACTTCTGCAGACAAGCCCTGTGCCATAAACCCGAATTTTTCCATCTTGCTAGACTAATTTTCCTAGCTTAAACAAAGCCACCATGTTCAAAAATTACTCTGGTGCTCTCCATCATCTCCATTCACAGGCTGAGGATAGATGTTTTGTCCTATTGCCTCTTTTTAGAAAGCTCATAAACTGTGCAGTCTGGTGCTGGTGCAGGAGAATTTGTGTGTGATGTCAGCAGGAGAGAAGGAAACAGTAGCAGTCCAAGGCCAAGGACGACGCTAAGAGCACATTGCTCTGGGAATGGAAGAACTGAGCACTTATGTTTATTCCTGCAGGGGGGACCACAGGTGCAGCAGCATCCTTGTGAGAGCATCTGAAGCACTATCTGTGGGACCAGGCCTTAGCCTATACTTAGACTTTTTTAGAGAACAAGTGCATCATCAACAGGAACAGGGAGTTTGTCTTAAAACATTATTGACTACAGTTGGACTTGATGATCTTCTGAGTTTTTTCCATCCTAAATGATTCTATGAGTCTGTAATTCTGTCAATGGCCTGAGGCAATATAGAAGACTCCAAACTGCAACTAATGCATGGATTTAAAAATAGATAGATAGATAGATAGATAGATAGATAGATAGATAGATAGATAGATAGATTAAACCACCTTGAAATAACAAAAAAACAAACCTGCACCATATTTATATGCACATCCCTGCAAGGAGGAGCTATTGCACAAAGCAGAGGGCCACAGACTGCTTCTTTATTGTCACAGAACAATACATCCAGTCAGTGGGTGGCTGAGCGCTCAGGAGTAGGTGTGCAGTGGTCACTCAGTCAAGCTGGTGAAATTGTCTAGGAGGATATGCTACCATGGTGGTTGGTGGAGCATGGACAGCAGGAGGTGAGCCCTTCCTCATCTGGCACCACTCCTGTTGAAAAGCATCTTGTCAGTTTAGACCAAGGCTGGACTATTGCTTCACTTTATATTGATGTTGCATTGCACAAGGTGTGATCCTCCTCTTTCCTTGCTGTAGATAGAAGGACAGTCACCTATGGCAGCATATGAGTCTAAGCCGGAGAGCAGCCAGTGGTTGGCGGTCTTGTTTCTCAGGCCTCTGTACTGATAATAGACTCACCTGATCATCCACTCTTGGCAGATAGCAATGAACTTTGAAAATTTTCTTTCCACAGCCCTGTCAGAACTTGAGGGGAGTGAGTGTGCAGTTTTGAATCTGTTTCCTTGAGCTTCTGCTCTCAAGAATCACCATGGGCCAAGCATGCATCCTGCCCAGCACGGTAAGACTTTCCTGTTTGAGCTTTCTGTTACTGAATGATTTTTTTTCTGAAAAATGCTCTAGGCACCGATAGGGATGTTAGAAATTAATAAAACACAAAAACATCCCAGACTGCTGAAGCGAAACATACCTGTAGCTTTCCCCTCCCCGTGCCCCCAACAATACCTGACACAGCGATACCATCAACAGCAGGATGACAAGAAATCAACAATTGTTGGCCTGAGTCATGGTGTCATAAGGACGGATGTGTTCAACCACTAATAGGTAGACTGAGTTGTGAAGGGAGCTGCTGATTCTTTCTAAAATATACTTTTTCATACTTCAGATATAATGCATTTTCCTTAAACAACAAGGGGTCCTCATGGGTGCGGTTACAGTTTTGCAGAGACAGCAGAGTTTTTCCTGACTCTGGCTTCCTGCTGCATGCCTATGACCAGTGAAAAGAGGCAATCAGTGGAAGAGGAACTACGTTCAGACCTATTCTGATATTTATTCCCTCCTGACACTCAAGAGTATTTTCTAGAAATGATGCAAATGTTCCTTTTGATTTTATGAGGTCATTCAGCAGCAGTGTTTTTGGGATTTCTTGATAAAGATTTTTATCTGCAGGTTGACTAATTCTTTCGTCTGATCCGCTTAAGCTCACAAATCTGGATTAATCTGAAGAAAATATATTACTTAAAGATGAATTTGTGAAACTACAGGGAACCCATGGAGGCATAGAGCTTAGAATTATTTTATCTCTTAATTCTTAGTGCTGCATGCTCTGCTGAAGACAAGAGCACACCTAGTTGTAGAGCAGCCTGGGATGTCCCTGCAGGCCTGGAATGCCCCTTTTGTTGCCCCACAGACATGCTTGGTTTTCAAAAATCCTCTTTGTGGTGGGAGCAAGTTGTGAAGCTAAAGAAGACCAGTTTTGCTGATCTGGAACATATTGCTACGAAAAAAGCTCCCCCCCCCCCCCCCCCCCCAAACTGTATAAGGAGTACTTTGGCCTCATTTCTTAATACAATAGAGTTTCTTCAGTTGCCCAAACTAGCTAACTCTAAAGAGGGATGGAATATCAATAACTTTTAAACCTACTCAAGGCTGTATCTGCTTCTTCCAGAATGGGAGAGGTCTGACAGTTTTCAAAGATATCTGACCACAAGAGAGGAAGACAGTGAGAAAAACTTGCTACGGTCAATGGAGCAAAGTCTGGAGCAGAAGCCCTAGCAAGAATGTATATATGTAGTGAAAGAAAGTGATGTCTGTGAGCCATTATCTAACTGCTTTGTTATTCACTGGTTGTGCCCTACTGATATGTGATGCATTTGCTCTGCATTTGGGATTACCACACAGCCAACACAATAAAGAATCACTAAAGCACTGAGCTGCAAACTTGTGTCTCCATCTGCCAGGGATTAGCAGCCAGAAAAGACAACTGTTTTTGCATTAAATGCTTGAAGAGCAATTACTTCTTACAACAAGGGATGGAAAAAACAGGCTGTGTTTTGTCCCTCTAATGAGTGACAAGTTCTTGCTGGTATTGCTGTGATTACTTGACCACAAGATGTATTTTTTTTAGCTCTCTTGATCTGTGTCCTTGAACAGTTTAAATAAAAATCTGCAAAACAATCTCCAGAGTGCAAAGCATGGATCTGACTTTAATTACTGTAAGAATAGATTTATGCAACTGACAGGGTAGCAGAGATAGTTATACACCAATAGATCTGACAGAGAAGATTTCCATTGATGTAGGCATACATCAGCATGCTTCTTTGTTTCTGTTGACATCAGTACACTTTATATTGCATTGGGAATAGGTGTGTAACGCACTTCAAGGAGCAGGCTTAAATGACCACTGCCTTTTTGGTTTCGTCTTAATTTATGTTTGTAAAAAGCAGATGAAAGAGGTTGTCATTCTGACTGTGTTCCATGTAGCAGTTCTGGTACGAAGTGGCAAGCAGCAAGGCAACAGGGAATTCTGGCTACAGATCTGACTTTTTTTCTTTGCACATCACTGAAGGATTGTCTCTCCAGATTTACTGTCACGTGACTACTGGTCATCTGAAGAAGCATTTTATTCTCTGACACTCTCTGGTTAGTATCTAAAATTAGAGAAACAAAGCAGCCTGATGAAGTTTTACCTCCTCAGAAAGTTTCTTGGTCTTCTCTGACTTGCCCCATTGCTTTACCTCAGCAGTACAAAATGCTGAGCAGTTTGTTAGTGTTGCCACAAAAACTGCTTTACAGGATATTTTAGGTTTCTTTTTTTCTTTCTGGGCCCTTCTTGTCAGCTATAATAGACTGTAAATAAGTGTGTAGTTAGAGTCTGCACTGAAGTTGCCTGAAGCTTGAAGATGCTAATGGTAGTAACAAATTGTGTTCCTGTTTCTTAATCAGTGTTATTCTAACCTTAACAGCCAATCCAGAGACCATACACTGTACATATATCAATTTTCAAGATGCTTTTTTATGTGTCATGCTTGGGTTAGCACGACACACAGGAACAGGCTGATGAATAAATTAATCTGTTGGCTATGCATTACATTTACATCCATTTCTGCAGCTTTTTGTGGTCATCTTACTGCCTGGAAGGATACGTAGGCCTGAAAGGAAAAACCTTTCTTCAGAACCACAGCTCTGACTTCTGCAGTTACTCTGTATTTTAACAGCTGCAGGAGCAGGTTACGTTCTGCGTTACAGCATTTGAAGTCTGCCTAAATTTCCCTGATATCTGTGATGAGGAACTTGATTTTGCCATACCTGAACAAACAGAGGTTGTTTGCAATTCCTGCCAGATATCCCAGACAGACAATGTTAGCCAGAGGTTTTGTACAGTGCTTATTGCTGTGCAAGAAAAACAAAGTGGGGATCTGTCCTCAGGAGCTTGCAGTCTGAAACAGGTGGAGGCCTTGCACTGCAAACAAGTGAGTAGTTCCATAAACAACAGAACAAATAACAGTTTCATGAGGATTTCTCTCCAAGATGATGAATGTAGATAGATATGGGGGATGATAACAACCAGGAGGAGCTGGAAGCTACAGTGCAACTAGAAAGCTATGACGTAGTTGTCATCACGGAATCTTGGTGGGATGAATCCTGTGAATGGAGTGTGGGTATTGATGGCTATAGGCTGTTCAGAAGGGACAGAACGGGAAGGAGGGGTGGAGGTGTTGCCCTGTATCTCAGGAAAGGGTTAGAAAGTGAAGAACTGTTGCTGAAGAGTAGCCATGAACAGGTTAAAAGCTTCTGGGTCAGAATTAAATACAGAGGAATGAAAGGGAACCTTATGCTTGGTGTATACTACAGGCTACTCAATCAAGGAGAGCCAACTGATGAAGCCTTCTTCATTCAGCTGCAGGAGGCTTCACATTCGCAAGCTCTCATCCTACTAGGGCACTTCAACCACCTTGACATATGCTGGAAAACTAGCAGGGCAAGCTGTAGGCAATCCAGGAGACTCCTGGAGTGTATTGAAGATAATTTCTTAGTCCAGCTGACAGAGACTCTCAAGCAAGGAGATGTGATACTGGAGCTGATGGTCACTAATACAAATGACCTCATCAGTGACATTAGGACTGGAGGCAGCCTGGGGTGCAGTGACTGCACACTGGTGGAATTCAAGGTCCGGAAAGATATGGGACAGGTGAGGAGTATAGTCAGGACACTAAATTTCAGGAAAGCAGACTTCCAACTCTTCAAGGATTTACTTGGTAGGACTACCTTGGACATGGTCCTCCAAGACAAGGGAGCAGAACAGAGCTGGCAAATATCTAAGGAAACTTTCCATAAAGCACAAAAGCACTCAGTCCTCATATGTAGGAAATCAGGCAAGAAAGGGAAGAGACTAGTGTGGCTGAGTTGAGACCTGCTGGTCAAACTGAAGAGCCAGGGGGAACTGCACAGGGGACAAGCAGGGACAGGGAATGTGGGAAGAGTATAGGTGTGGTGCCCATTTGTGTAGGGTTGGGGTCAGGAAGGCCAAGGCACAGCTGCAGCTGAACTTGGCAAAGGAAGTGAAGACCAACAAGAAGGGCTTCTACAGGTATGTCAATCAGAAGAGGAACGTTAAAGAGAATGTACCCCCACTGATGTTTGGGAATGGTGACCTCTTATCAACAGACAAGGAGAAAGCTGACGTACTTAACAAATTTCTTGCCTCAGTCTTCACTGATAACTGCTCTCCTCACCCCTCCTGGGTCATGGGACAGCAAGATGGTGACCAGGGGGCTAGACCCCCTCCCACAGCAGAGGAAGATCATGTTCGTGAACACCTGAGGAGCTTGAACATATGTAAGTATATGGGACCTGATGAGATGCATCCCGGAGTCCTGAGGGAACTGGCCGATGCGGTTGCCAAGCCAGTCTCAGTGATATTTGAAAAGTCATGGTAACCAGAAGAAGTCCCTTGTGACTGGAAGAAGGGTAACGTGCCCATTTTTAAAAAGGGTAGAAAAGATGACCCTGGGAACTACTGACCTGTCAGCCTTACCTCTGTGCCTGGGAAGATCATGGAACAGATCTTCCTAGGAGACATGCTTCAGCAAATGGAGGACAGGTAGGTGATAAATGGCAGCCAGCATGGCTTCACCAGGGGCAAATCCTGTATGACCAACTTAGTGGCTTTCTACAATGGAGTAACCGCAGCAGCAGACAAGGGTAAACCAATGGATGTGACCTATCTGGACTTCTGTGAAGCCTTTGACACAGTCCCTCACACCTTCCTTCTCTCTAAATTGGAGAGATGGGGATTTCATGGATGGATGGTTCATTGAGAAAGAAACTGGATGGAGGACGATGTGATTGAGAGCAGCCCTACAGAGAAGGAAATGGGGGTGCTGATTGATGTTCAACACAAGCCGACAATGTGGGCTTGCAGCCCAGAAGGCCAAAGGTATCTTAGGCTGCATCAAAACAAGTGTGGCCAGCAGGCTGAGGGAGGTGATTCTGCCCCTCTATTCGTCTCGTGTGAGACCTCATCTGGAACACGATTCCCAGTTCTGCAATCCTCAATGTAAGAAGGATATGGAGCTGTTGGAAGGGGTCCAGAGAAGGCCTGCAAAGATGATCAGAGGGCTGGAGCTCCTCTGCTATGAGGACAGGCTGAGAGAGTTTGGGTTGTTCAGCCTGGAGAAGGCTCAGAGATGATCTTACATTGACTTTCCAGTACCTGAAAGGGACTACAGGAAAGCTGGGGAGGGACTGTTAACAAAGACTTGTGGTGACAGGACAAGGGTTAATGGGTGTAAACTGAAGAGGGGCAGATTTAGGCTAGACATAAGGAAGAATTTCTTCACCGTGAGAGTGGTGAGGTGCTGGCACGGGTTGCCCAGAGAAGTTGTGGTAGCTACATGCCTGGAGGTGTTCAAGGCCAGATTAGATGGGGTCTTGGGCAGCCTGATCTAGTGGGAGACGTCCCTGCCCATGGCAGAGGCATTGGAACTGGATGATCTTTAAGGTCCCTTCCAACATAAGCTATTCTATGATTCTACCATTCTATGATGTAAGTATGGATGAAAGCTGTGTCTGCAATTAAGAGTGCTTATAAAGTCTTCTCAACACCTGGATCTTGCATTATCATGTTATTCCTGTGGCCCACGTCCTTTCAGCAGGGCTTATGTTTTCTCACTCCTGACACCCACCTACTTTCCCGTAGGGACTAATCACATTTTTTGGGTTCTCCTCTCAAACTGGAAATGACAACAGACACTGCAGGAAAGCTCACTAGGCAGGTAGACTGGAAGGATAGGAGGTAAATGGGTATGTTTGAACTGGGAGTTATAACTGCTTTTTTAATTTTTGTTGCTCTCAGCTTCTTCTTTCTGGTCTCCAAGGATCTTCCATGTTTTCCTCAGGCAGAGTCAAGTGAAGAAAACAAAATAAAGGAGTCTGTGTTGAACTTCTTGTTACTTTTGCATAGAGAAGGGTAAGGAATCACAAACAATACTTTTGATGTTCATGGGAATTTTCCTAGAAGTAGAATATTGCTTTACTGTTGTTCACATTGAGGGTGTTAAAATGAGCAGTTGCATGTGATTACTTAAGAGGAGTCGGGGGTGGGGGGCAGGGAGGGAGCGGGAAAGGCAAGTGTTCTTAACTAGTAAGAACGGCATGTGAGATCTTGACTTGTACTAATGCAAGGAATAGTAGAGACTTGTCAGCCAGAGACAGGATGTCAGAATCTGTGTGTGAATCATGTCAGATAGAAAAAAACAAACCAAAGCAAGCAAGAAAAACTACTGTGGAGAAGGTAGGATTAATCTGGAAATGAAAGAACTTGTTGGATGTTGCTTTGAGGACATGAATAGTTTACACATAAAATCCCATGCATAGGCTGATGCCCGGAGACTTCCCACCCACCCAGAGTAAGAAGCAGAATTCAGTTTGCACTTACAGCCTGCTGTACAACAGTCTGTTTTCAACATGAAGGTTAAATTGGGATAGTTTTACAAAGCCGCAGAAGCCCGTTCACACCCAGACATGTGAGCAGTATGCCTAGGGAGGAAGCCAGCTGTCCTTGCTCTCCCAAAAGATTAGCTTGGGAAAACAACAGAAAGGCAATAAATGAGCAACCTTTAGTAAAAAAATTTGGTAAACAAAATGCTAAAACCTTCGACAATGCACTCTGATGGTTATCAGGCTGGTGCAAAAATAAATCCTAACTCTGAAACCAACTTGTTTTGCCTCTGCTTAGAGCTGGCTATCTTTGCTGTTTACAATAATATTAGTGTCATGTACAACTTTCCAGTCTCCTGATGTTAAATGACAAGAAATCTGAAGCACACTCAGGATTTGGATTGAAAAGGAGATGAAAAACAAGGTCTATAGATTTTTAGTTTGTGCATGCCTGTTGGGTGTGTACTAGATAGAGCTAGCTTAAAAAAAGGCATAAATATTAATCCCAACCTTCTCTCTTGCTATTTACAAAGGAAAATATGGCACAGATGCTGTCAGCCTGCAAGTGCCAAGGCAAAAAATGTGTCTACCCACCACCAAGAGAAAGCTGTGAGAAATGTGTTGTTTACTCATCCATATTAGTTTTAAATTCATATTCTAAATCATTTAAAAATTTCTAATCCATCTTTATTGACCTTTAAGCTCTTTCAGCATAAAACTAAATTATTACAAAGTAAAAATCAGCTGTTTAACAGAACACAGCCCGCTACATCGCAAAATAAATTACTAGATAATTAAAAGCAGACTCTAACCAGATTGTTTAGAGAATATTCTTCATGCAGGTGGTAGTGGCTGGCATGTGAATGAGGTGTAAGGTGCTCCATACTGCCTTATTAGTATAATTTGTTTAGGACAAGTGCTTTTTCTTCTTTTTTGATGGGCCTAGGTAGCAACAGGAGGAAATATTTAAAGCCACAAACAAGCCTTAAGGGTCTGCGTCAATATAGGAGTAAATCTCTTCTTCATCATGATCTCTCTACAGCATTTTTACTTCATTTGTTTTTCCAAAATGTCCCAGACTAACATATAGGACCTGGCTCCTGTAATCTCTGTAATCTACTGGATGGTGAAACTATCTATCAGGAAGACAATTTATGTTCATTCCTGAGTGTCAGCTGTAGCTGGAGAAGGACTAATAACACTCAGCCTGGGAACAGTCCATCAGATTTCTCTTACAGACACATCTCACATTTTATGCCTGCAACTTCTAGCAAGTGCTAGTGAGATGCTAACACCTCATGAACTCATACTATCTGAATTTTGGGTCTGGGGTTGCGAAAGGACTATACCAACTTGTCTTGAATGGGCACCTACTGCCAATTTTGATGCTCATGTGACATCCTAACATATTCAAGTTCCAATGCTGGAGACAGAGTGGAGCTGCCCCATCTGTAGCAACAATTGAGAGGACATCAGCTCTGTGATCCGCTATCACCACCAGACTTTCTTCTTTGATATTGTGATATGAGAAGAAAAGGCAGTAACTTTTTTTCCAGACCCAAAGTATTTTTATTATAGAAAGCTTCCTTTTGTTTCGTAAGTGAAAAATCTCATATTTATTCTCATGGAGGCTGGTAACTTTTGTTACCTTGCAATTCCATGGGAAAATATTAGTTTCCTAACCTGAGCATGTGGGGTGCAAGCATAGACTTTGCAGCACTAGTAAGACTTTTCTTTCCTCCAGCCTTTGCTGACAGTTGTATTTCCCGCTCAGGTTTGCATTGCAGAGGATTTCAACAGATTCTTATTTTGAAATCCCATTTTACACCGGCTGTGTTTTGTCTATTCTTTGTACCTTTATCACCTACCTCATGACGCCCAGAATTTTCCGAGATGTCTAGGTTGGTGATTAACACATCTCTTCCAAATACCAGCTAGTGACAAATGATGTCTTGTGTTAAGGACTTCAACTTCTGTATTTGCATTCATGGGAACATATTTTTTTTTGTGTTCCTGGAGCTGGAGCTGCAAAAGCATATCAGATTGATTTGTAGGGTAGCATTTATTCTCCCAAATCCCCTTATCAAAGAGAGCAGTAAGGTTTTATTGACAGTCCTACATTAAAAAACACTCAAGGGAAAAACACGGTAGAAATATTAAATTTTCTAAGAGGTATTTTACTCATAGTCTCTCTCTAACAGGGAATTCTTAATTACCTTATTTTCTGCAGAAAGGCAGATCTTAACACTGATACGAGAACATCTGAGATCTGAGACATCAGATCTGCCACTGTGGGTTTCTGTCAGGATCACTGGGATGAAGGAAGCCGGTCCATGTCACTATCTTTATTACCAGGGAGTCTGTCTGTCATGTTTCTGTGGGCTTTTGCTGGTTCTTCAGGGCGGCTCACTGAATGACAAAGTGTATGAGGAAGTTTCCGAGTTTAAAAGTACAGTCAGTCTTTTCCTTAAATGTTTTAACTGCCTTAGGGCACCAAGAAAACACATTTGTATGCCTGACAAAAATAATCATGACACATGGAAAGAGGAAGGCTATGAACTGAAGCGAAAAAGGGAAATAACTTTGCAGTTCTGGTTGGTGTGCTTACAGCCATGCACAGTATGCAGTGATACTGTGCAGAATGACAAAATACTCCTCCCTGGTGAAAATGTAAATTGCTGTATGTGAGTATTTCAGTGAGAGAAAAAAGAGATTTTGTGTAAGTTTCCATACCTGAAGCCTTTTTGCTGCATCAAGCATGGTATGCTAATAGAGTTAGAGCAGTTATCTGCTTGGTATGCTATTATTGCAATGGAATACTGACGTATTTTTGTAAGACGGAATTGGAAGTATTTCAGTTTACTTTTGAATATTTTATGGTCAGCTCGAACTACTTATTTCTGTCAATAACACAAAGAAATATGCCTCACTCCAATAATAAGTACCTGTTCTGTGTATTTCAAATTTTTTTAAAACAGCCAGGAACACCTACCCAGCACAAATCAAATGTGCCAACAGATGAACTGAACTCATTATTAGGTTTTTATGTAAATTTTATTCAAATATTTGGTTTGCTTTTAAATAAAACATGACCAGTTTCTTTCATAATGGATAGCAGCACTTCATGAAAGACACGTCTTTGGCAATACTTATTAAATAACAGTGATCAGTTGTCTGAGATCCATCAGCGGTGTTGACTATACCTCCACTAATTTTCGAAGGCAAACCATTGACTGTAGAAGAGAAAAGTCATTCAGTGTCCCTCTGGGAAATGGGTCCCACTGCTGAAATCTGATTGTATGGGAAATTCAAAATCCTAATTCAACTTTGCATTCATGATTCTAGTTGAGCAGAGCTAAATGGGAGTTCAAGTGCCATTGCTATGGTATAATTACTCCCTTCCTTAAGAGGCATATACTTAAATACTTCGTTTTCTAGGAGTTTACAGGAGTAATGTGCAAATACATTTCTGAGATTTACAGATACAACACTGGGATTGATGTTAACTTTGTATTTTCTCAGGGGTTACTCACAGGGGATTTGGGTATATCCTAGGTAATCTGGTTAATTCAGGAAATTGAACTAGCACCTTCCAGTGTAGGGATCTTCACTATTAAGTGTCTTGCAGGATCATGGCAGAAAGTGAAACTTTTTCAGCCTTACCTATTTTATGCTATTGTGTGAGCTAATCATCTGTCTCAGTAGTGCTAACAGGGATGTAATTTCCTGTTTGTCTTTTATTTAAACCTGCTCCTGAAGTTTTGTTTAAGCCCTGCCAGAAGAAATACGTTCCATATCACAGAAGGTAGCTTTGCTCAAAGTGTTCAATATAAGTACTGAAATCTGAATTGAACTACATGTCTGTGGCTGAAAATTATATAGAAGCAGAAATAGATTTTTTAGCAGAATAAATCCAAATTGCTGGCAGCAAAAGATTATCCTTATTAATATAAATTCAGTTGAAAAATATTGTCGTGTTCTTCAGAAATCTTAAGCTTCATAGGTAACCATGGATAGTCTTGCTCCTAAAGAAAGGAAAGACATGTTTTTTTCTCCTTTCAAAAGAAGTCTTCACCTATGAGTGTTTTAGAGAATTGTTAGAGTGAGGTTCATACTGGATCAAAGACAAAAATGGTGCAAGCCTGTCTCTTACCAGAAACTTTTAAACAATCAGTGTTTTGAAGACCAGAGCTGCCGTTTGTTCCAGTCATCTGCAAGCTTTTCTATATACTTGAATATAGTGTCTAATAAAGAAAAACTGACCTTCTCAGCTTCTCACCATGTTATTCATACACCTCTCCCCCTGGTAAACTTACACTCTCCCTGCAGCACTAGCAGCTCTCTGGCTACCATGAATTGAAGAGAAAGGATATAATGAGGCTATGTCACTCACCCAGCCTCTGGGTGCTCCTTTCTTCCCCTTCTACCATACCTTTCCCTGTCCCAAATGCCCCATCATTGACCAAGCATCCTGGGAGCCCCCGGTCCACGTTGGCAGTGCTTCCTCCTGCAGGAGATCCTGCTACAGCCACAACAACAGAAGAGGGTGATGCTTACAGAGGGGTAATGACTGAAGCAAGAGAAAAATTCAGATAATTCCTAACACGGTTTCTGCAGAATTCTTTTGGGAAAAAAAAAGCAATGGATTGTAACCTCACGTCCCTTGCTGCTTGTCTTTGGGCTCTGGCTGATCTTGGCTGAGCCTGGCTTGTGCCTAGCCTCCTGCTGAGCGTGTCTGTGAGGTCTGGAGGTTCAAGCCAGGCTTCTCCTGATGCTGAGCGGTGCTCTGGGGGCTGCTGCCTATAGCTCTCAGTGCTCGTCCCATAGTCAAACTCTGTGTTCCCCCAGCCCAGACTGGTTCGGGCAGCCAGGCACCACAGGGCACACAGCAACAGTGTGCAACAGTGAAGGTAAGCTGTGTGGGAAAATGTTCCCTTGGTATAGCCGTAAGGTGGGTGATAGGGCTCAAGGAGCCTAGAGAGTGTCCTTCTTGAGGATCTTGAGTAGTTGTCCCTCCCCCGCGTTTCCTGGGACAGCAAGTGACTGTGGCTTCTCTCCATTTGACGGCACGCCTTTGTTAACACCGGCACCAGTGGAGGGGATCAGCTCCTTATTCTCAGTTCTGCCCAACACATCACAGAGAATAAGCATGTCCATGGATACAGAGTGGATCTGCCCTGTCCACCACAATTCTCAAGACAACATTGCTTACGTGATGCCCTGATGTCACCAGCTCTTCCGTGGCTGCATCCTGCATTGGGCACAGATGAAACCTGAATGCTCGCTCTGCAGAGGACAGATAGAGAAAGTCAGGATTTCTGTACCAGCAGAAACTGCTTTTATAGAGTTTGATATCACAGCCCCTGAAGAGTTGCCAGATGTAAGTAGCCAGGAAGAAAGAGCTCCCAACCACCCGGATGAAAACAGCCCCCATCACCCCATGACATCTCCTCATTAGATGACACTGGCCCCAATTGAGGAGGGGGAAGGTATTGAAATGGTCGCTTCATTTTTCCATCCTTCTCACAAAGAGAAAAGATACCACTTTTGCAGGTGGCAGAAGAGCCTGCTTTTCCTCTTGTCTGTGGTTGTAGCATTTTATGGACCATGAAAATCTATTTATGAGGCCTCAGTGCTCTTTAGATGTCGGCTCCTCTGATGCAGATCTTTTCCAGGTAGATTGTTTTTCTGCTATTCAATGCCTAATCAAAGATACTCTGCCTCACTTCAGCCTTCTTCGAAGAGTTGTTCACTTGTGTATACCCAATTCTATATATTTAGCTGGTGGCAAGGACAGCTTCACCACGTAATGGATGTGCTGAGGGTGCATGAGGAATCTGCTTGTCCCCACAGCACTGGACCATGGGGGTTTGTCTGCTTTCCAGTGGTTCACAGCCTCAAGGGACAACAAATCCTCAGCCAGGGCCTGCCACATTCCAAATTCTGGATGCAGCAACTGTGAGTGACACAGGTCAATGGATCACATGGCGTGTTGTTCCTGTAAAGACATATACATCTTTCTTCCTGTCAGCGGTGCTTGGTTGGCCATCGGTGGCTGCCAGGCAGCTGTTCTTCATTGCAAGGTGTGATGCAGTGGGAGGCCTGGGTGAAGGTACAGCACCATATTATTTGACAGACAAGCTAAAAGTTAAGTACATCAGTACATCAATACATGACCATAGGAAGAAATGCTGTTGTGGATCAGTGATCAAGCGAGTAGTTCATGTGAGTTTCATGTGTTGTTTTTTTGTTTTTTTTGTTTTTTTTTAAAAAAAAAGCCAAGTAATGTAGTCTCTGTTTCTCTCCTTTAGTCTTTAAATATGGACAGAACATCTCTGTACTGCATGGGTGTTAATGAGGTACAACTTGGCATGCTTATAAAGCAAATGTGGAAACTGTCTGCAACATGATGGTTGGGTTTCTGGCATTCTGGCACAGACAGAGCAAGCAGCAGGGCTGTGGCCTTTTGCAGTTTCTGAAGGGTAGCGTTGCCATCTCAAAGCAGTGATCTGAGGAGGCAGTTAACTTCTGTGAAAGTCCTTGCTCTCTGTTGACCAAAGGCATTGCTCAGCCTGGTGAGATTTCACCCTCTCTTTTCTTTCCCCATCTCTCCCCAGTCAGATGATTAAGTGATTCAGACTGGTTATAGCAACAATCATCAGCAAGAGTCAGAAAGGGAATTGCTGTGCAAAACAAACTTTCAACAGCCGTTCATTTTTAATATACTCTGCAGCACATTTACTAATGCAATTCTCCAGTGCATCTGAATGTTTAAATATACCTGTGAAGGAGAAAAGTCACTGGCTCATGCAAAATTGCTCTGAAGTATATCATTAATTCTGATACAGGGAAAATTAAGTAGGACTACACTGAATTATAATGTTGGGATTTTTATGTGTAATTTAATGAAAATGAGAAACATTTAGTTTAGTGAATATACTATTCTTGTGTTTTAGAGTGCATATGCATTTCTGACATTATGTAGAAAAAGATTTTATTAACACTGTGTCAGGTCCCAGGAGAAGACTAAACATGGGAAAACTACAGATTTTAAGATAAATTGCAGATTTCCTTACCTGTGAGTAAAGTGCAGGTTTCCAGGACCTGGGCAGTTGGCTTTTATATTTTCAGAACCTGTCAGATTTTTTCTTGGAAAGTGAAGAGTTTGGGGATTTTTTCTTTGCCTTTCATATTTGTCTCTGTTTCATTTTTCACACTTGTGAGGCAATTCTGGCACTAATTTATCTTTCACAAATTGCCTTGTGCTCTTCAAACAGTGCTGAAATGTGCCCAAAGTCCTGCTCTGTGAGACTTTTCAGTGAGCATTTTTCTTCCGAGTAACTTATACCGCTGTAAGAATTTTAAACTGGTGGTCTTTGACATCAGCTGTAAAAGAATCAGTTCATCAAAATACGGAAAGTATGTGGATACAGCACAGGACTACACTACATGCTGTAGGCAGAGCTCATGTAGGAATAACCAGAACGGTCTGAAGCTGGCTAAGCCATCTTCTTGTAACAGCATAACTGTGACATACCAAATGCAGGTGAGAATCTTGGTTTATACATGGAGTATTCACCTCTGCTGCTGTCTTCCTGTTGTATCTGTGTGGCCATGGGTATGTGAATTAGCACATTTTGAGGTAGCTTATGCCTATCTTGAAGACAGCATGCTTGATCTTTGTCAGAAACTTCTGATCTTTGTCAGAAGCACCACTCAGGCTTTTCTGAGCTGTGGCTTCTTTGCTATGTGGATGGGTGGCAGCCAGCCTGGTGCAGAGGTCAGCTGCAAGTTGTGCCCCAGTATGCACTTTTCTTGACACATTGACTAAATCTTATCATTGTATTTAGTGGTATTGGCATGCTAAGCTCTCTCTTCTGACTGTGACCTTTTAACACCTTGAATGCAACGGTACAGTTTATCATGTTTTATCCTACTTCACCATCTCCCAGGGCTTGGGAGAGAAAGTCCCTGGTGGGATCACACCACAGCGAGGACACACTGCCAACGTCTCTATCTTGTTGAGGGGGCACTGTGGCTGAGACAAAGAGGATCAATTCACACATTTTCTGCAGTGCTGCTTCCACTCTTGAGCAACACATGCTGAGCAATTGCTCTGCCTTACCCAGCCACCTCTCTCCCTCCTTGCTTTGGAGGGAGGCTGATGTGAGCCAGCCTCATGCCCTGCACTGCATCTCCTCCCCCACAAAGGCCATGGTATTTTTCTCTAGTTGGAGAGGATTCAGTCATTCCCATCAGGTTAGAACCGAGATTGCGTTGTAAAAACTTTACCAAAACTATTCAATGTTGCTCTTGGGAATGTGAGGATGGAGACAGCAATGGAATCAAACTCTTCATCTACGTGACACAGCAAGCAGGTAACAGGGTTTTGACCTCAAGGCCAGGCTAAGAGAGCAGCACGCTTCTGAGATGGGAGACTTGATGTACAAGTACCATCAATTACTGGCTGCAGCAACCTCTGATTTTAGGGTTTTCACTACTTTTCACTGTCAGTCCAAAAGTATTCTCGTGAGAGATGGATAAAACCCTTTTTTTAGGACAAATGAATGACTTGGTATACTTTGGACTGCTTTGCACAGTCAGAATAACAACACAGCAGATTATATATTCCCAATAATGGAGCACAGAGTTTTCTGTCTTCTGTTGTAGTCCTAGCATTTTAGTTGCAAATGTGAGCTCAGTGACACTAGAATCACAGTCCTGGAAAATAAATTTATTAATGATTTTAATGGCATACATAAAACTGAGTAGCCCAAAGTTCTTGTCATTTGCACAAGAATACATAGAGATTTTGGGTCTGGCTTACTCAAGCGAAGGAACAAAGTTGTTGGAGTGGGAAAATAATGAATGTGGGTGTTAGAATGGTTTAGTAGTACTAAATTGTTAAGTAATGTTGTTTCTGTTTTAGCAGCTTGTGAGCTTAAGGTGTTTGGAAACATTACCATTCCCTCATAAAATCTACCAGTATAGCATTTACCTTAGCAGAGATCTTTTCCAAAGATCGTTGTAATTTTACAGACCTATTGGAAGTGGTTGTTGCTCGACTGACTTTTTCCATGTAACAAGAGGGCAGAGGAAGAGGAACAGACCTTTCATATAGGAGTTATTTATATCCTTTATTGAAGGATCCTGATGTTTCACTGAATGTTGTCAAGCCAAAATTCCTGTGCTTAAAGCTGAATGTTATAATAAAAAAAAAGAAACAATAGACTTATACTTCATTGCAGCTTGACAAATGCAGGAATTAACTTATTGTAAGAGCTGCAATTTAGGCCAGAGAGGACCTCTGGAGGTCTATAGTAAAATTCACCTCTCAGAGGGGGCCGTCTGATCCAGCTTGCTTGAGCCCTTGTGCAGCTGAGTTCAAATATCTGCAAAGCTGAAAACTCCACAGCTTTTTCAGGTCCCTGTTGTGGTGTTTGACCACCTTCAAGGTGACCAGAGATCTCTCATCTAACTGGGATGGACCTGGGTCTCCATTCTCCATATCTCCCCTGGAGGTAGTTGGATAAAGTTCAAAGTCATCTGTATAACTATCTCAATTAGTAAGTCTTCAGCATTTTTGATTTATCTAGATTTGTGCTGAATACCTTTGCTTCACTGACTGTGGATTTGTATCTTTGCTCATGTTTAAAGAGAAAAATTTAACACTTTTCAGAGAATTTAATCTGAAGATTTGGAACAGAACAGATCAAGATGGAAATGGCACTGGTTAGTGGGAAGCTGTTTGGTCTTTTATGTTTCTAGCTGCACTCCTAAAGAGAGATGCAAATTTAGTCCTTCCATTAGCTTTGTGCTGGTCGTGTACCTTCATCACCTTAAACTGAGTTGTGTCTGATCTAGAAAGAAATGGGCTCCTCCCTTAAAAAGTTTGGCTGATTGCTTTTCAGGATCTACACATGGTCTTTGGCTCACGCCATGGTCGTCTTAGACTAAATGTAGAGTTTCACTTCATATGACTGAGCAGGAAACGATTCACCAGTTTTGGGAAATGCCAATTTATATTCTCCTTCAGACTGTACTGTAGAGCTAGATGTACATTAATCCACATGAAGGCCAGCAGCATACAAGAAAAATATAAATCTGTGAGACTGAGGCTGCCTAAATCAGCGGTGACACCAAATACTTGAGTATGTGACCGTAGCCATATTTCTGCAAACCCACACCCAGAAGCCTCAACTTCTTTCTGTTTGGTCCCTTTGTTAATTGATTTAAAAAAAATAGTTCCTCTTTTCTTTGGGCAATCCACTCCTTGCCATGTTTATATTTTGTACATTTTGAAACTGAGTTTTCACAAGCTGCAAAAACCAAGTTCCAACTGAAATGAAAGAAATTTGAATGTCTTCTGGATTCAGGCCTTTTTCCCCCTAATATTTTCTGTTGGAAATAATTTGTTGAGAGTCAAATCAATCCTCATCAAACAACTGTGAACTTGTTTTCTTTCTTCTTAAGAAGGACTGATGTTGTCATCAAGGTCTGTTGGTAATTCTTGCTAGCATGTGAGTGCCACAGCTTGAGTGTGAAATACACATACTGTATAATTTTTAAATTTCACAGCTCTAAACACACTTGTGTGTTTGGGGTTTTATTCATTCCTTGAGCTGCATGCTGTGTGTTGCCTCTTACTTATGCCTCTCTGTAATGTAATCTTACTGGTTATTAGACTTCTAAAATCCTGGCATATATTTCGCACTTTTTTTTCTTTTCAAAATGGTGAACAGTGTGTCTTAATATTTGGACTTCAAAACATTCTGTCACAATTTCAGGTGTCTGGTAGCTAGTGAGTGAGAATAAAGTGGATTTGTTTAACTTGAGACAGTCAGTGAAGAAAAACTGTTTCTAAGATAAATAAGTGTTGACTTTTTGTGAAACATTGTTTGGTTTTGTTAGTTGAACTGATGAATAAACTGTCAAAGCTTTTTCATGCCTTACCATGTGGTTTCCAGAATAAGTAATTCTCTTACAGGAGAAACTATTCATCCACAGTTCAGGCCTTTCAGAAGACTAGTACTCTTTCCTAGGCTTCAGTGAAAACATCTGGAATACCTTGTCTGGTGAATCTTTGTGAATCCTGCTTCCTTGCAGTTTGCAAAGGTTTCCAGGTCCCCATAATACTTCAGCACAGGTATTTCATTTCATATGTTAGGAGTACTCTGCATTTACAAAACTAGCAGAACTTATCCCACTTTTGTCTGGAAGGGGGAGGCAATTTGGAACTAGTGTAAAATAGTGAAATTCAAAACAATCCATGGAAATCTTACGTTCTAAACTACCCATGCTACAACATGCAAAAGAACATGCATTCAAGAGGCTGTTTCCTTTAAAATGTAAACTTTTCAAGATTTTCATTATCTAAAGCGGGTGGACTGTGCATTCCCTGAATGTCATCTCTCCTGCCTCCTGCAGTTTCTGTGTATGTTCATGAAGTCTCTCTCAGTTTCTGCGTGCAGATGTACAGCACTGCAGGTTTATAGTCTCCTGGCAATCTTTCATACAGGTTCTAAAAGTATTTCATGTCCTGGACTAACTAGAATCTAATGAATTAAGTGAGAAAAGCAAACATAGTTATTTACTGCCCTGACAGAAGAAATGAATTTTTTAGAGAGGGTGTGTGTCTGAGCCACACAACATTTGACAATAGCCCATTGGTTTACATATTCTTGGCCCAGTAAGAGCCAGCATATGCTCTGCTTGAACAAAACTTTACCTGACCTCCACAGGCACTAAAATAACATCCTCTCAACCCTTTGTTGCATGGTTCAAAATGAAGGGCTTCCTCTAGTTGCTGCCAGCCTGGCAAAACAAAACTTCCTGCCTCAACATACCACCTAAGAAAGAGCAATCCCTTCTCCTACAAATGAGTTGCCAATGGTATAGATTCACTGTTCCAGGTATTTAAGGAGTGTTCTTCAGAAATCAGGGTCACCAGTCACTTTTCATCTAGTGCTGAATCGCTCATAAAGTTTAAAGAATTGAGAGGCGGCTTTAGCTGCTTTCATAGAATCATAGAATCATAGAATCACCAGGTTGGAAAGGACTCACTGGGTCATCGAGTCCAACCATTCCTAACACTCCTTTAAACCATGTCCCCAAGCACTTCATCCACCTGTTCCTTAAACACCTCCAGGGAAGGCGACTCGACCACCTCCCTGGGCAGCCTGTTCCAGTGCCCAATGACCCTTTCCGTGAAGAATTTTTTTCTGATATCCAGCCTGAACCTCCCCTGATGGAGCTTCAGGCCATTCCCCTTGTCCTGTCCTCTGTCACTTGGGAGAAGAGCCCAGCTCCCTCCTCTCCACAACCTCCTTTCAGGTAGTTGTAGAGAGCAATAAGGTCTCCCCTCAGCCTCCTCTTCTCCAGGCTAAACAACCCCAGCTCTCTCAGCCACTCCTTGTAAGACTTGTTCTCCAGCCCCCTCACCAGCTTTGTTGCTCTTCTCTGGACACGCTGCAGAGCCTCAACATCCTTCTTGTGGTGAGGGGCCCAGAGCTGAACACAGTACTCGAGGTGTGGTCTCACCAGTGCCGAGTATAGAGGGAGAATAACCTCCCTGGACCTGCTGGTCACACCATTTCTGATACAAGAAACCATTTACAGCATTTGTGCAAAACTCTCTCCAAGGGCAAATATCTCAGTGGAGAACAGTGTCTTGTGGGATACCGATGGACTGGCTGGCATAGCTGGATTGTAGCTCCCATTGCCCAGGTCGAGAACTGCAAGAGGCTTTGACATGGTATCTAAGTGGGTTAGCAAAGTAAAAGAGGGTTCAAAGACAGCCAAAGCTGAACTTCGGTAATGGACAGAACTGTAGCGGCTTTCAGTTAGTTGTCTTGGCTTTACTGTGACAGTGTGAGTAACTACCCAGGTTTGACTCTTCAGTCAGAGTCAATTTACATTTGCCAGCAGATGCAGGACATGCTGGGGACTTTTACTCTTTTCTCTCTTTTCTTTGCTTATCAACATAATTTTTTTTGTATTTCCTCCTCAAAACTACATTAGGAATTTACACTGCTTGATATCCAAATGAGTAACATGAGAGTCAAGTTGCGAGTGAAGTGCAGTCACTGAAGGGTGACAAGAAGAGAACAGCAAGTTAAGCTGTAGGCAGTTCCTGGCAATTTTCACCAGAAGCATACCATGTGAACACATTAAGCATTTGCAGCCACAGAGGATGAAGAGAGTATACAATAATTTTCAGCGTGCCAGGGGGAGACACAGCTAGTTTCTGTTTTGACATATCAGACTGCCAAACTTAACGAATTGGTAGTGAGGTGTTTTTTTTATCCAAGAATTTTACAGGAAATTAATTTGCAATTATGTTACACTGTCCTTGGGCTCATATGCCCTCAGCAGAAGTGAAAGGTGCTCTCAGCAGAGGAGCCTGTGCATTCTGCAAGACTTTCATAGCATCCTGCTATCATGAGACATGATTTGGACTACATCTACCAGTTAAGTTTACCTGTGTAAAATCTGCTTTGATTAGATGCATCCTGTGGGCAAAGCACAAGGTTTGAATGTTCAAGTTTTTTCCCTCTGGCAATAGATTTCGTCAGAGAATCCTGGCATATTGCATAAGATGCTCCAGATAAATGGTGAATTAATTCTTCAAAAATGTAGATTGTAGTGCTCATAAGACTAACTGTAAGTTGTATAGTTTGTTGGATGTAGAACGTCATGGTTTTTTTTTCCTAGATGAAGCTACAACAAATAGATTTTTATATCTAACACAAAAAGAGGTTACTTTGTGATATTTTATGCAGGTGAAGGAAGGAAAGCTGTGATGTGATAGACTTACTAGGCCTTGTGCATGGCGAATACTGAACTTTGCAAAAGGGAGTGGTTTGCAAAAGGGAGTAGCTCTACTTGAACTACTAACAACTTTATCTTACAAGACAAATGGATTGGGAGGTGGTGTCAAATCAGCTGAGTGACACCTTGAGTGAGATGGAGGCTTCACAGCCTGATGTTACCTCAGTTAAGAACAGAAACACTTCCAAATGCACATAGTGAGCTCCTTGCCCTGAATCAAAGTCCTCACTTCTGGCAACGCAAGCTGCTGTGACAAGAGCCAAACAAGACATACTAATTGATTTATTCCCACTTCACCAAAAGACACCAGAGTATTTTTCAAAAAGTATAAAATTGGCACCTGAAAACCCTTTTGTGAGGGAGGAAAAATGATCACTTTACCTGTCACATGGGTCGACAGGCCTGTATCTCTCTATCCTCCTCTGGAAGGTACACCATTTGGGTAAGAATTGCACACCTCTGACCCTGTCAGTTGTTCCAAAGGAAATTTACTAACTTGAGTTTCAATTGCTACCTCATATATGTACATATGGTCATTATTAACTGGTTATAATCTTCTAGCACTAACACAGCAAGTGAATTTTTCAATGGCAATCCCAAAATTGTATTTACTTGTCTCTTAAAATAAATTATATACTGTTTATTCTAATTCTGACTGGTGGCTAACATATACACATACCACATAATGCTTTAGTCATAAGCCATCGACCAAGTCTGGGGCTAGAGATGGGTCTAGCTGCACCTAGGCTCCCCTCTGAGAGGAAGCTTAGAAAATGACTTGACAGGAGGGCATCCTCAGCCACCTGTCAGATCCGTACTTCTTTAAAGTGACAAAACTAGGTACCCAAATATATATATACACACACATAACACCATCTCTAGGAATGTGAACTTTTTGTGGGGTGAGTTGTGTTTATAACATGTGTTGTGATTTAGCTTAGGAGTGTGGTAATAAATGCTTACTGACAGTTGGAGAGGTAAGGTGGAGCACTTTTAATGCCCCATAAATGCTCAGCTTGAACTGTATTTTCCTGAAACCATTCTGCTTCACAGCACTATGAGACAGACCAGGAAAACCACTTCACAGTAATTAGGATACTTTCTGGGTGATTAAATTGACTCTACTTTTGACCTTCTGCTTTTCAGGTTATCACGTCCCATGGTGTGCTGATAATTTCACAAATATTCACAACTTATTATGTCTCATTTCCTAAGCAAGGTTTGCCACACTGTGCATTATAAGGCTTTTGTTTTGTTCTGTGCTGTGAAACTATATACTCTAAAAGAGAAGCCCCAAGATTAACAATAGAACAACACCCAAGAAAGAATTTCCCCTTGATAGATGACTTTCTTTTCTCCAAGTGAGAGCGAAATTGTCTGGTTCCCTGCATAACCATGTCCCTCCCATTGGTCTTACAGGAGCACTTTTGACATTGCAAGTGGTTTGGCTGTGCACTGGAATAATTGCATCAACTAATCACAGGCTGTATTTCTTTCCCAGGCTTCTTTGTGTTTTCTCCTCAAAACACTGCTCTTTCAGTGTGCTCTTCTGTCCTGCTCACAGCTTCAGGACTCTTTAGAAAAGGCCAGATTTTGAGAATAATATCCTGGCATCCAGAGGTTAGAGGGGAAAACGTGGAATGTTAGATGGAACATGTCCTGATTTTAGTTGGGATAGAGTTATTTTTCTCTATAGTTGCTAGTATTGGGCTGCGTTTTGGATTTGTGCGGAAAGCAGTTTTGATAACATACCAATACTGGCTGAGAAGTTCTTACACATAGTCAAGGCCTTTTTTTCTTCTCACCAGTGAGTAGGCTGGGGGTGCGCAAGAACTTGTGACACAGCTGGGACCTCAGCTGACCAAAGGGTTATTCCACGGAATATGACACCATGCTTAGCATATAAAGCTGAGGGAAGAAGAAGGAGGAGGTGGATGTTCAGAGTGATAGCATTTATTTTCCCAAATAAGCAATATGTGTAATATAGCCCTGCTTTCCTGGAGATGGCTGAACACCTGCCTGCCAATAAGAAATAGTGATTTAACTCTGTTTTGCTTTGCTTGTGTGCACAGCTTTTGCTGTAATTCTTAAAATGTCTTTTTGTTATGTACACCTTTATCCTTCCCCTACTTTACGGACCACCCTCAAATTTCATGTCAAACTTCATGAATTTCTTAGGAACCAACTCTTTCTTAAGCCTAGAGCACAATAGTTACTTGCAGCTGCTTAGCTTTAAAAAAAAATGAGCATGCTGTTGGTTTCCACTGTTGTGATTAAGAGAAATGTATTCTGTTGTGAAAACATTGGCCCTCCTTAGAAGTGTCATGTAATGATTTGATTTTGTATTTTAACTCAACAAACAACAATATTCTCATTTGTGTTTTGCAGGTGGGATCAGACCTTGTTCTTCCCTCAGTTGTCTCTCCAAGCTTCCCTGAGCTGGTTTTAAATACAGTGTTGCCTATGAGATGAGTATTTCTACACCTACCTTTTAAACTTTTGTTAATTTATTAATCAAAATCAGAAAAAGTTTGGAGAAAGTGATTCTCTGATTTAAAAACTTAAGGTGATGGTGTGAAATTATAGTTCATCAATGAAGAGGAAGATGTTGAACGTTTTAGCCTTTTCAAGTCAAGATTTTGGTACAGGGCCTCCTGTTCACTGTATCATTTTATTAAAGTTGCCTTACTTACGTCAAAAGCATTGTAAGATTTTCATTCAAGTTTTATTGCCAAAATATATTTCTAAATCTTGTGCAAAATGCAAGGCAATTTTCAAATCGTGTATTGGGGATTTTTTTTCTCAGATCTGAGAGTGGGCCATCTACATGGATTACAAGTGCTAAGCTATTTTTGGATGACGGGAAGACTCTTTAGACAAGCTTTTTCACATGGCATTGGTGTGACTCTTGTGTTATCTTCCACACAAAAAAGACTTGTATGCCACTTTCTAACTTTCTCCTATAATTGACCTGAATTATATAAGATTGTCACTGTTGTACAAATAATACTACATTTATGAGTAAACATTAGTTTACACATATCTACAGACCATAAGCGTCCATCGTCTCCTACTGTAAAAGAAATGACAGACCAGAATAGAGTATTCTAAAATCAATGCATAAATTAAAGGAGTGTTTTATTAAAAACTACAAAATGTTTTGTTGCAGGCCGAAGTTAATAGTCAATGTGGAATTCTCCTGAGGAAGATAAAAGAAACTCAGAGGAGGTTATATAGAATTCTCGCTCTTTTCTTCTGGTAGAAGTGGGTAAATTCTTCTGGGATTTTGGAACAAAAGTCATCAGAAATGTCGCTATGTATAACAGTGCATTACTTCTTTTGTTCCTGCTCCACTCATGAACACTTGCATTTTTTATTCCTCTCTGAAATTTTGATTTGTGAAATATATACACTTTAAGTGACAGGATTCTTGAATGCTAATTATGCTTACCAAAAGTATGTAGGTGGTTCTGGCAAGAAAATTAGAGCTCCTCTAGTTACAACAGATAAAATTACCACACTTCAGGAGTCCACCCTGAAAGTGGCATATACAGGATTCTAACCTTGCTCAGTCCAATTCTGTGTTTCTTAACATTTTACAGAATCTGAAGATGCAACAGCTTCGCAACACTACCCTTTGCATCAACTATGTCCATGATGTGGAAATATCTTTTCAATGAGTGAGTAACAGAGCTGAGAATGAAACACAAATAGCCATGGTCTAATTGCTAAATGAAAGTTCCTCCCTAACATGGAAAATTTACAAGTGGAGAGGAAATTCTAGTAATATGGCAAAAAAGATGCATCAGAGACGCACACACTTTGGGTCAAACAATATTTTTAAGTTTCTTTCAGCATGCTATTTGAGACTGAGACACATCATATGTAGGGAAAAAAGGCCAACCTTGACATTACTGTACCTGTTTTTAAAGCACTGCATTCTTTAAAGAACATAAGCAAAAGGCCAAATTGCACAGTACACAGCAAGCACCCTCCACTTAATTAATCATTCAGAACAAATAAAGTAGGATTGTCTTTAAAAAAAAAATCTTGCTATGGCTTCTCAGAACCCTTACTGGTTTTCAGTGTTTTTTGAGTCTGGTTGCAATCACAACAATCTTAATGGGCAGCAATAAACACAATGTCTCAGCTGTTTTCAAATGCATGTTTTAAGAACTGCCGAGTTCATGTGCATGCTGTTAATCTCTTCCCCAAGACCTTCTTCAGTTTTCTCTAATGGTTTCTTCGCCATTTCCTTCTGTCTTTTGGTAATGAGATGCAACTCAAGACTTGAGAAAAACAGCTAAAGGTCACTAAGCACCAAGTCAATTAAAAAAGAGACTTAGCATCCAAATACTGCAGTATTAATGACCTTCTAATTAAATATTACACAGTGTTTCGTACTATATAGATGAAAACAGTGTGAAAATAACAAAGAGATTAGCTATGATCCAGTACTTATGGGGTCTCTTGGGGATGAGTGGTTTGCTGAGGCTCCACAGCCCCAAGGATCAATGAGCTTGGCCAGGAATCTCATGCTGTAGATCATACTGCCCCTGGCAAAAGTCATACATTTGTTTTGGCCCAGCTGGTTTGCCATGCTGCTCTTGGCCAGCTGTGTCATCTTACAAAACTTGCTTGAATTCTTGCTTTAAATCAGACTCTTCATTTACATTAAGATCCAGCTTTCCGGAAAACCTTGAGCCAGAGGTTTTTTTTTGATCAAAATATTGACAAAAGTTCCATGAGCCCTTGCTAAATTCCAGTGTAGGGTTACATCTTAGCATGATTTTCCTCAAGAAGGTCTAGAATGTACAGTGAAGTGGAAAGAAATATTTTCTAGTATCTGAAAATGCAACTTTCAAACAGAAGAAAGCATTCATCCTTCTATGATTGCAGGTGCTAAACTACAGCCAGCATTAAATAAGCAGTAGTGATAGTAAGCTGGGGAAAGTTAAGGCCATAAGAAGTTATATTTATTTATTTCCTTTTTTTTTTCCCAAAGTAAATGGGGACAGGGCCAATGAATGACCTACCCCATATTCTAGCTTTTTCACCAGACTGGGCACATTTTCCTTTCCCTTTGTTAAGCAACAAGAAAAGGAATGAAAAAATTTGGTTGGTTAATTGCTTGATGGAGGTTTAGGGGTAGAGACAGAGGATGAGCCGTCCCTAGTCCTATTGCCCAAGCTACTACAAAACACAAAACCACTGTTGCGTAAAATAACTGGTTAGAAAATACATAGACGTTTATATCAAGATTTAAAGCAGAATTTTAAAGATACTGCTGATGACAAGTCTCCCAAGTGAAGGCGGACTGACATTGAATCATGAAGTAATTTGCATTGAAAGGGACTTTTAAAGGTCATCTAGTCCAATTCCTGTGCAATAAGTAATGACGTCTTCAAAGAGATCAGGTTTCTCAGACCCCCATCCAACCTCACCTTGAATGTTTCCAGGAATCAGGCATCTACCACCTCCTCAGGCAACCTGTTCCAGTGTTACATTACCCTCACCATAAAACATCTCTTCCTTATACATAATCTAAATCTACCCTTGTTTAGTTTAAAACTGTTGCACCTTGTCCTGTCACCACAAGCCCTGCTCAAAAGTCTGTTCTCATCTTTCTTATAGGCCCGCTTGCATACTGGAACAAATTGCCTCTTCTTCTAATATCTGCCTTTTTTGTCAGCCAAGGGCCACTGCCCTTCTGCATGAATGCAGAACTGTTGGTGTGGCTTAGTCCAGTCTGACGGAGGTAATAAATTGTACACACTTGGCCTGTTTGTGGCATATTAGTTACGACTGCACTAGAGCTGCTCAGCCACAGGAACCTGAGGTTTACCCATGCCGTTTGCCTATATTTTCAACATACGCTCATCTGCAGATGTGTCCCCATGTTTATTTACAAATATGTAGACAGACCAATCAGCACACAAAAGATAAGCGACACATTTACAAGTATTTTCTATCTGAAAGAGATTATATTGCACGTGCCTTTTAGTTTATTTCTATGGAGAAACTGAGGTTGCATTCGCAAGTCCTGCAGGCTTCACTCCGGTGAAAGCAGAGATGGGCTTCCTTCTCACCTGTATCAACAATTGTGTTGTTGCAGAGACCAGAGGCTTTGCAATCCCAAGTAGTTTGCAATGGTGAGAATTACACCTCCACCCAGGAACTGGGCTGTACCTCTGGATTCTGCACCTTAGATACAGCCTCCACCTGCAGTTGCTTTATTTGTATTACTTTGCATTATTCATCACTTTGGTTCAATAAAGGGCCCCTGAAAGGGTTGGCAGCTGTTCTTTGGTCTATGACGTATCATTATTTATGGGCAGTTATGTCCCAGCCTATGAATTAAAATAGAAAGCAAAGGGCTTCGGAAGCTTTAAAATATTTCCTGCATTTATTGTTGAGTCACTGGAGACTTTGGTATAACCAAAAGCCATTGTTGGAAAACTACTGAAACAGGACAAACCACAAATTTAGATCTAAAGCATGCCCAAGACTGATTCATAGACATTTCTTTTTTTTTTTACATGATTTGTGCAATAGAAGAATGAAGAATTTGGGTAGGAGAAGTCACCAGTTTCTGAAAGATGTGGGCACAAATGGATTTCAGTAAGGGTTTGCACTCTCTGCACAAATACTTGCACTCACTTTAAGCTGGCTGTAGTTTATGGTGGATAGGATTTAAAACAAACAATAGAAACATAGTTCCTGTTCAGAAGCTATCATTCTTTATCCACCTATCTAGACACTTTGTTCTAATGTGAATCAATCTGTGTTAGCAGTACCTTTCTGCATTTAGCACTACTGCTTCAGAAGAGAAGTTACAACCTGTACGCTGTCCTATTTGTACAAGGCTAATTTGACTGACCACCACAGCCATCCAAAGTTATTAAATCTGAATTCAGTTTGAATAAAAACTAGTTTCCATACCTAGAAATGTCTAACTGCTTGAGTTCAAAGCACCTGAATATTGCCTTAAAGACAGGAAGGAGCTATTCCCAACCTCAGGCTTCACAAAACTCTATTGGCAGCGTGCTGTCAGAGATGGCAAATCTGACAGCAAGAGCAGAAATAATGTCTGTGCAGCTGCTATTTGTCTCCATAGGGCTCCCTCGTGGCCACAGACATGTGGCATTACTGTCTGCTGCTTGACTGTAGGCATGTATTGAGGGGTATATTCATGCCAGCAGTAAACCTTTTGCTCCAGACCTGGCATAGCTGGTGTATGAATTCAGTAAGTGGGAACTTCAATGCCTTTGGGCAAATGCAATTGTTTGCACTCATTTCAGTTACTCTACAACAGCTTTTGAAATTCTTATGAGGCTGTGGTATTGGAGTTATCCTTATGCAAATTAAAGCAAGATGTTAAACCTCAGCAATGCAGCTCTTCTTCGGTAGAGAAGTCTTGCAGAACAGCAAGAAGGGTATATATATTCTCATTTAGACGGCAGACTAGGGTAAGAATTTTCTTCATAGTTCATCACTCTACTAAGTCTTTCACTGACATAATACCAGCATTACTCAGGAATTCCACCTGCCCCTACAGTGTAAGTCAGTCTAAACAATCTTTTGAGAGGTGCCAAGGGTGAAGTTGGCAGATATTAAGCTTGAAGAAATAGAACAATATGTTTTCCAAGAAAAAAACACAAAAGTAAATCAAGAGGGGATGTTTGTAATTCTTAAGATTTAGAAGCTAGATGAGGGCAGGTATGGATTTAGTGTATTTCTTCCACTGTAAGTCTTAGATCAAAAAAAGATGCTTCTCTTGGGCCAAGATTAAAGGTCTCATCTTCAAAGTGTTTGCACGTGGTGAGATGGAGATCAGCAATGGCAGCTTTGGGAGGAATGATGGAGACATGGTCATGTTTTTTTTTTTTTTCAGAAAGGTGCCTGGTAGAATGAAGAAGAGTGACCCAGAATTTCAGGTGTGGATTGATGAGTCAAACTGACTTAAAAGCAACACTACTTTCCTTCTGTTTCTTCTGCTGACTCTGTCACACACTTGTGCATCTCGAGCCAGTGTGCATCACTAACCTGTTCAGCAGACAGCCCAAAGGGTTTATCTCAGAGACAAATCACTGGTATTACTTCTGTATTTGCCTTTCATCCTCTTGTTCTGGAAGGCTGAATTTCAGCATTGTGTGAGTGAAAAGCAAAGTATCTGTTTCCACAGCACTCAATTTAACTGACTCAGAGTTTGCTGTGGAAATAATGCCTTCCTAGCAAGGCATTACCTACAACACTGGTGGCATCAACAGAAACTAGTGCTCAATGAATGGTATAACAGCATGACACAAACACTGATTTATTGTGTCAAGTTCTCCTGTGTCTTTTACTGTAGCCCATCGAACTTCTCTTCCTACTTTTCTGGTAGGTTGCTGGGGCACTTTCATTAAACATTGACATAGTGCAATGATAGGACAAGGGGTAATGATTTTAAGCCCAAAGAGGGTAGATTTAGATTAGATATTAGGAAGATTTTTTTACTGTGAGAGTGGTGAGGCACAGGAACGTATTGCCCAGAGAAGTAGTGGATGCCCTGTCCCTAGAGACATTCAAGGCCAGGTTGGATGAGGCTTTGAGCAACCCAATCTAGTATAAGTGCAGGGGGGGTGGAATTTGATGATCTTTAAGGACCCTTTCAAACCAAACCATTGTGTGATGCTATGATTCTGTGATTCACTGTTGAGTGTCTATGTAGCCATTGGGTGGATATTTCCTAACATGTCCCACCTTAATAGCAAATTTCTAGAAGATTATTCAATATTCATGACATGTAGCAGTATGTTCAACTGCTAAATGTTCATATTTATACATATATGTATATATGCTTTCATGTGCATATATATACACACCCTCAAAAACAGACATGAGACAATCCTGGGGACTGTCACTTATGAAAATGTACACACACATGTTTACGGGCTTTTTCTTGGTGTGTTTTATTTGACATTGAGCTTCACAGAAAGGAATTGTGCAGACTTACCTAGAGGATCATAGATGGCTGGGATTAAAACTGTGATGGTCTTATTTTGGAGAGGCCTTCATCTGTTCTCACTTTATAGATCTTTATGGTTTTCAGTTAAGAGCTTGTTATACCAAAGACTTTGGTAAAAACATTTGTTGTAGCAGTTGCTATTATTTGATAAATAAGACCTTTTTAATAGGGTTTCCCACATATTCATCTCAACAGTGCCTTGATGAATTCATTAACTGTATTGTTGCATAGAAAAGGAAAGAAAAGGAATATGCAAACCCTACTAATAACAAAGTGAAGGGCCTGTTCACCTCTTACTTAAAAGGAGAAGTTGTTCTTTTTATACATAATGTCAGAATTTCTATTTTCTTGCACTTCGTTGGGGCAGTAGTAGAATCGTATCTAATTTAGCTCGTCCATGTGAATGTGTTAATTTCCCAGCAATTTTGTGCAAGTTCAGAAAAGACTGCACCCATTTGCCCTTACTCTTTTAGACTTTGTTCCTTTATTTATTCAGATGAACAGGTTCTGCTTGATCATACACTGCTTGAAACCAAAGGTATCTCAGATCAAGCCAGAATGTTCTTTTCCAGCCCACTGTAGTTTTTAGGGGTTTGGAGAGTTCTCTGAATAGTTAGGGATAATCTTGTTATCACTGAAGTAATTCTGAAATATTTTACATATGAGCTAAGGAAAAAAAGATACGTGAAAGAAATATAACAAATTTCCATTTCAAAATACCAGGGCTGAGTTCAGATTATGCGTGACTGGAACTATGCAAGTTCTTAAATAGAGATACAACTGCATATAGAACAGTTATATCTCACTGGAAAACATCTTTCTTACTACAATTTCATTACCTTAAAGCCTCTGAAAAAAGAGCTGCAGTAGAACATGCTGGGATTAATTAGTTCAGTAACTGTTCTTCTTTCATTACTATGATTTAAACCTTCAACAAATGTCATGGCATTAACATTTTATGCAGAGCCATGAAGAAGTGGCTGCTGGAAGAATCAACAGACCTTCTAAAAGTCAGCACTTTTTGCCTGTCTTTATGAGACCACTGGTCACTCTGTAATATTAAATGACACCATTGCAATGAGAATTATGTCCCTGTGTGATGTTTCACTTGGGCATCTAGCCAGTACAGAATTGAAACTGCCAACAGATGCAATGGCATCACTGCACTTGGGTATGATTCAGCCATCCATTTCCATTTGGCAAATATTCCTAGTAAGTCTCCCTCAGGGCAAGTAACCTTTTAATAATAACACTTTCCATTCGAATTTGCTACAGAGATACCTGCTCTAATATCTTATTTGTGCAGTAATAGGTGCCGACTGACAATTCTTTCTTGCTTTCCACCATGCCTCTCCTTGATTCCTCTCTGATAAAATTTCAAGGACAGCCTCTTGCCATCTACTGCTCAACTCAGACCTCACCCCTTTTCAAAGCCCATCTGGACTTACTGGGAGCCTGCTTAATCATCAACAAATCCTCCTGCCCATACTGCTAAAAAGAATATGCCTTCCTCTTTTAACAGTTTCTTCCACAAATTTTTGCTAGATATTCATCATCAAAACTTATTTCCAAGTAAAAATGAAAATGGGAAGAATTGATTCACTTGGAGTTTACGAAAAAAAAAAAAAGGAGCCAATAATTTTAAACCTACAGTAATACCACAGTAAAAGGCTATCAAGCTGCATTTATCAATCACATTACAAGCATAAATAGCAAACTACAAACAAGAAGTTTGGAAGTTTTGCTAAAAACATTGAACTGCAGGGGATCGTGAGCAACTTGTCCATCTTCCTCTGCATGCATGATAGTGATAGGTTCATTTGGAAGAAGCAGTCCTACAACTGAGTGCAACAAAATCAGAAGAAAACTGTTTTCCTTATTATATTTTTATATATAAATATAATATATTATAACTATAATATATATATATAATATTTATTTCCACAAAACCAGACAATTGCCCTGGACAGCAGAAAAATGAGATGATGTAATTATGATGTTAAAACAATCTTTCTGTTCCTACATGTCTCCATGGCTTCAACCTATTGATATACTGAGGTTCACCTACAGTTGTGAAGGCTGGAAACATATCACTTCTCTCTGGTAAAGCTGAGAGTGTAAAACATGCAAGGTGCTGCAATGTTGAGGAAAAAAAATTAAATGTTAATTAGATATAAGAATTAGAAACATATGACTTCAATAGTTTAGCCTACAGTTTGAAACAGAAAAGCTAAAATCAATATTTGTACTTGAAAGGTAAAAGAAAATATTGTTATCCAGTGTATGTACAGTTGGTTCTGTGCACAGAACTCTTTTCTCAGGGAACTGTCTGCAGATGAGAGTCTTATTAGCTTCAAATGACAAATGTTTTGTGCATAAAATACAAATTTTTCTGTTGTAACTATTCTGGAATACCATTGAATCTGAACAAAAATCTGACAAAAAAGGCTCAACTTTTAGGAAGTCCTGCAAGGCAATAGTTGGGGTTTTTTTGCTTCAGAAGATTTTAGTTAAGTTTAATGGAAAATAATTAAAAAAGGAAATCAGGAAAATCTGTCGTGAAAACTGCTGCCATATATTGATGCATCATTGATTCCCTAGGAGTAGTTTCCCTCCATTTTCCCTACATTGCTTTTGTATCTTTTAAAAAGGCTAGAAAAGCTGACCCTATGAACTACCTGTCAGCCTCACCTCTGTGCCTGAGAATATCATGGAGCAGAACCTTCTAGAAGCTATGCTAAAGCACTTAGAGGGCAGGGAAGTGATTAGTGGCAGTCAGCATGGTTTCACCAAGGGCAAGTCTTGTCTGACCAATCTGGTGGCATTCTGTGATGGGGTGACACCATCAGTGGTCATACACGTAAAAACCAATGGACATAACCTGCCTGGATTCCTGTAAGACCTTTGACATGGTGCCCCATAACATCCTTTTTTCTAAATTTGAGAGACGTGGATTTGATGGGTGGACTACTCAGTGGATAAGGAATTGGTTGGATGGTTGCATTCAGAGATTAGTGGTCAATGGCTTGATGTCCAGATGGAGATCCGTGATAAGTGGTGTCCCCCGGTGTCCATACTGGGACTAGCGCTGTTTAATATCTTCACCAATGATATAGACAGAGAGATGGAGTGCACCCTCAGCAAGTTTGCAGATGACACCAAGCTGAGTGGTGCAGTTGCCACACCAGAAGAACAGGGTGTCATCCAGAGGGATCTGCACAGATGAGAGAACTGTGCCTGTTTGAATTTCATGAGGTTCAACAAGGTCAAGTGCAAGGTCCTACACCTGGGTAGGGGCAATCCCAAATTTCAATACAGGATGGGCGATGATGTGGCTCGGAGCAGCCCTGCAGAGAAGGACTTTGGGTGCTGATTGATGAGAAGCTTGAGATGAGCTGGCAATGTGTGCTCACAGCCCAGGAGGCCAAGCACTACTGCATCAAAAGCAGCGTAGCCAGCAGTATGGGGGAGGTGATTTTGTCCCTCTGTTCCTCTCTTGTGACACAAAATCTGGAGTATTGTGTCCTGTTTTGGAATCCTCCACAAAGCAAGGACATGGGACTGTTGGCACGGATCCAGAAGGGGGCTACAAATATGATCAGAGCCCTTCCATACCAGGACAGGTTGAGAGAGTTGGGCTTGTTCAGCCTAGAGAAGACAAGGCTCACCTTATAGCGACCTTTCAGTACTTGAAGGGGGCCAACAAGAAAACAGGGTGGGACCTCTTTACAAAGGCATGTAGTGATAGGACAAGAGGAAATGGCTATAAACTGGAGAAGGGAAGATTTGGACTATATATTTGGAGGACATTCTTTGCAATGAGGATGGTGAGGCACAAGTTGGGTGAGGTTGCCCATGGAAGCTGTGGATTCCCCCTCCCTGAATGTGTTCAGGGCCAGGCTGGAAGGGGCCTTGAGCAGCCTGATGCAGTAGGAGGTGTCCCTGCTCATGGCAGGAGGGTTGGAATTAGATGATCTTTAAGGTCCCTTCCAACTCAAACCACTCAATGATTCTACGATTCTATGATTCTTTTTGCTGCCTGTTACTACCCATGTGCTGCATAGGCTGAAAGCTTTGGCTCCTTAGCTCTGCTGGTGTTTTTCTCTGAGAAAATACTGATAAAATCTAAATTTAAGAGATTCAGAATACAGTGACTTAAAATTGTAAATCCATTTTTTGAGCTATAAAAGTGCATGTGGGGTTGAGGGAAAACTTCTTGAAGTCTTTATTGGCCTCCTAGAGCAGTGCTGCTTTATGGATATGTCTGCATGCATGAATCAGTACTGTTGTAGAATAAGATAGGATCAAAATTTCCTATCATTTTTTTTTTTTTTGACAAAAAGTAGCCTTGGTCTGCACAAAAATCTGTAGACAGATGGTTTATCTAGAAAACATTTTAAAACCCCAGTTTATATTAGATATAGAAATACTTAAATTTCACACTGTAATAAAATAACCTGTGCTCTGAAGCTGACCACTTCATCGGTATCTGTTTCCGAGTGGAAGACATTGGATAGTGAGGGCACCAACAAGATTTTCATCAAAAAAGCATTTATGTATTTATGTACTCCTTAATTGTTCCATCTTTTTAAAGAGCTGGGTAATTTCAAAAAGATAATTCCAACAGGATTTGATGGAACTCTATGACTTCTACCCTTGGGAATTTATTACTATATTTTCCCAGTCATTCCTAGTGAGATTGAAAAAAAAAAAGGGAAAACTTCCTTTTAATGACTTATTGAAGAACTTTGAAAGATGACATTAAACACGTCCTCTTTAGCTTCAGTGCACTAATTTGATTTGTGTTAATTCTCTGCACAGAATTCTTTTCTCTGAGAGCTGTCTCTGCATAAGTGTCCGGTGAGCTTCAAATAATAAATATTTTGTGCATAAAAGATAATTTTTCCAAGTGGCATAATTCCAACTCTGTTTCAGTTTAAGGCCTCCAAACCAGTAAAATCTTGTGTCTGTGGATTGCAATATTCAACTGTGTTACCTGTGTGGAGACAAGCATGGTTATTCAGTACAGTGACTATTAAATCATCTAGACTGTAAGAGGATTATATATTCACACTAGCTTAAACATAACTAAATGTCTCAGCATTTACATATACAGCTCCTAATTGAATTTTTTAACTGACAATTACAAGCTCACACTCGAGAGCCATTTATCTTTCATTTATCCCAAAGTGCATCCTTTGCAACCACAGCATTTTGAGGAAATAACCTTTTCTTTCAAACAGAAACGAAAGAGCATTCTAGAAAGGTATCCTTAGGTAGTGAAAAAGTATTTACAACTTTCTTGTGCTGGGAACAACCTGTGGTCAGCTATAGCCTGTACCCCCCACGCAAGCTACCCAAAGCCTTAAAAAGTTACTTGTGAAAAAGTATGATGCCAAGAAGGATTTTCTTAAGGATAAGAAGCCAACACACACATCTTCAGTGTTCACAACACTAGATAACCCATCCTGAACAAAACCAGAGCTGATCAGAATTACCAAGTGGTTTTAAAAACCGGAAGAAGCAGCTCTGTGCCTGGCTTACTTTACCATTAAAAGTGTCACAGGGTTTCTGCAGCTATGGAGCTGCTGAGCGCTGGTGTTTCTAGTGCAGCACCATTGAGCCCTGTGATCCCCTTGGCACTCTTTCATCTACTCATCCTCCTTGATGTAAGACAGTGATGACATTCCCATTTTTGAAGTGCTGGAATTGAGACACAAGTCTTGTCCCAGGGAAAAGTAGAAGACCAAATATAGATCATGGAGTTCTTAAAGTAGCATTTTAACAGGGGCTTTGGGCTTTCATCCAAGCTACTTTTGAATCTGAAAGGGCAGCAGTACAAATGCTGCGGTGAATTTCCCTTCTTAAAAAAGGAAAGCTATAACAAGTTTCAGTGGAATGTGTGTAAAAACCATCATCAGTTGAAAGCTACAGCCTCTTTTAGGATTTGAAGCTTTGAGAGAAAGGATGTTTATGTTCAGTTCTATAGGAAATAAAATAATGAACATAGTTGATAGAAGGCAATAGGATAATGCACGATCATCTGTAATACAGAGTAAATATGTGACATTGAGCTTATCCATATATTGGAGGACTTTAAGTTAAAAATTCTTGTGTCAGAGAGAATTTTAAACAAATCTGTCTAGAATATAAAGTAGGATTGTTATTTCCCCAATAAACTAGTTTATATGTCTGATGAGAGACATTTTGTTGAATCTCCCAAATTAACTAACCTTTAGAATTCTTAAAGTGTATCCGTAACACTTCACCTTATTTTCGAGTATTGTGCAGTGGTGGATAACACTTAAATAAAAGCCCCACTCCTTAAAAATATATAAACCTTTCTTGGTAGGAGCTCTGCAGATAGAATACTTTCTAACAGTGCAGGCCCTGCAGCACATTTTAATGTCTCTGTCTAATACAAGAGAATCAAATGTAAAAACACGACTTATGAACCAGGTAATGCTGCTATAAGCTCTCTAATTTAGGTTAGTATCTGTTAACGATTTATAGAAATCAATTAAGCCTCTGTTGTGTATGGTAAGCAAAAAGAACATGGAAAACCTTTAATCAAGGTGCTTCTCTAAACCAAAAGGAAGATCATTGTCTCAGCAGGGTCCCAAGCTGATGGTCTGCCAACTAACATAAACTCAACAGAATTTTTGTAGGAACTTGAACAAAGGTAATTTTTGCAAGGAGCATTGTGATCGCTGTGTTATGAACCACTGACCGAAAACTTGGACACTAGAGGGCATGCACAGTTAATTTACATAGCAAGTGAGGATTGTATTAGCCAGTATGTCATAGAGTATTAATTAATAACCCATAGATGTAGATTGATAACCAATAAAAGTAAATCTGATGTAATTATGGGTGAAGTCTTGAAATGAAGAATAAGATAAATACTATCTGAAATTTTCTTGAGGTGTGTTAGCATTTAATATTACCTGGCTAGCACCCTGCTTTGCACAAACTGGAATACAACTCAATACCTTGACGCTGCATCATTAGCTTGCACGCCGGGTAAATGATCCCATGAGTTTTGGGACAACATATCTGTGCCACCACTACCTTTGAGGTTAGCTGGTAAAATAATATCTACATATGCTTCTGCTACTATAATTTCCTGCTCTACATTTGTAACCAGTTTCAAACACTTATCAAATAATGGTTTACGAAGCTCACAAATCATTTTTACTCTTACTTTGTTGTCCCAGCTAATAGCACAGTTTCCGACTCTGATTCCTCCATCCTATGATTGTCTTATTTTTTTGTTTTAACATGGTAAATTGTAATTAAATTATTTGGTATTGTCTGTTACTGTTCTAAAGATAGGGTGTCTTTAAAACCTGAACAGATCCTATTTAAGTCCTATGAAACTTAAGGAAGTATATGTAGTGTTGCTCTGATTCAACAATGAAGAAAGAAAATTTGCAATAATTGGCAAAAAGCCAGTGGCATCCCTTCACAACTATTTAATATCCCCTCTGTCCATGTGACTGACTTGTTCTTGTATTCAAGAAGAAGATAATAACAGAATACACAATGCAGAACTTCCTAAATTTTAATTCTTATCCTGAATGTCTCAGTACTGTGTTGAAAGTGTATCTTTGGCTGCTGTTTTCAAAACAAGTGGTTGCTGTGTTGTTTCTCTGATAACTTACCAGCTTTTTAAAAGTTTATGAAAGTTGATAAACTTGAGACAGTGCTACCTATTGTCTTGAATTTTGTTGAAAGTGCTGTGATTTTTCCGATAAGCTTATCATACTTTCTTCTGTTTTCGCTGACCTCACCCGTTTTCTTCATTTTCTTCAGCAATGAAGTTAATTCCCCACCCTGCATCGCATTATCTCAGGTGTAGTCTCTTGCCACTCAGTCTGCAGATTCAGCCAGCCGATGCACAACAGCACTAGACGATTATTCACATAAGTAGACTGTAGCATGCTGTGAGGAGCCTAACTGAGATATTTAGAGACATTTTTGTCTCGAAGATTGCTAAACCACTGCCAGGTTACGACATAGGAACCACCAAAATCGCAAGTCGGGAAAGCAGCACCTTTCGGAAGCCTGAGGGGCGTGGGGCATGTGATTGCCACATGCAGAACAAGGCTGGAGACACAGGGCAGAAACACACAAGTGCAGGTGGGTGAAGATATGCAGTACATGCATTACATGACAACCAAAGCCGAGAAAAGGTATTAAAGGGCCCATCAAAAGCCAACATGTGCCTCTGCCCACCACTGACTTTTTATGGGACCTGTGAGATGATGACTTTTGAAGATGTTGCTGATCCACAGTGGTCACTATTCTTGTGACACTATCCTGAACTCTTGCTTAATTTTCTATCTTTATTCTTCTCTTTCCTATCACTGCAGTCTTCTCTCACTTTTCACTTACTGCTTTTTATATTAAAGAAACATCTTTTAAGTACAGCATCTGACCTCAGTTGTGTCTTAATCTTGACTTGGGGGATCACTCAGCAAGCTTTCCCCACTCTAGTTTGGGACATTTTTGGTGTCAGGATTGGGATCCCCTTAAGACAAGGGTGCTGTACCTTTTCTTAGATAAACAAAACCTCTTAGGAACGTAAGAAACAGTGGAACAGTGCTTGACCTATCATGGCAAAATGAATTCCTCATGTTAGGCCAACAAATTACTAAAACCCGTAATGTTACCAACTACTGGGTATGTTGTGGACCCTTGGGTTTCGATGGCTGGTCCTGGGTTTCCATACCTGTCCACCCCAAATGCCTAGTGAGCATATACAGTGAAGTCCCTCCACCAAATGGAAGGAGGAACGAGTTGAGTGACTCTGGCCAATATGCTACCCTTCCATGGGTGAATATTGTTTAAACTGATTTCAAACCAATGGAATCCAGATGGGAGACAGCACCTGCAAGTAGACCTTCTGACACAGTCCAGTGTTTATTGATCCAGGTTGTACAGGCAGGATTGGGGGTACGGGAGGTTGTGGAGAGATCAAATGCTGTGTATATTTTCACACTTACTGAACAAGTGAAAAAGAAACAAAACACTATCAAAATCCAGGCATAGATGGCAATGATGTCTTCTGAATTTGCCAACTGGTCGAAGGGGCATGGCAAGGTTATAAGCTTCTTAATAATAAAGATATCATAAAGGGTTCCATTGCTTGTTCCACAGGATATTTTAACAACGATTTTTCCCATCCAGCTAGGGAGGATCTGGAAGCCTTGTAGCTGAATGGACACAGGGCTTTTAAAGGCCATTATTGGATTTGTGGACATTATATTTATAACAAAATTCACTGTCTATTGGTCAGTGACATTTTACGTTGGGGTGGTCAGCCCTCTATTCTTTTTGATTCCAGATTATAATAGCAGCCATTTGGCCATAAAATTGTCTGATGACTTGAGTTGCAACAAGCAATCTATTAATACTGCTTTAACTAGCAGGATCTCCCAAACTTGGAGAAAAAATGAATGAACCCGGCAATGTATCATAGAGCATTATAGTTCTGCCACCTGGTACCCTAATAAATGGGTCAGTGGAGCATGGGAACCCATTCATAACTGAAACAAATTATTCGATTGCAAGCTGTCCTGGAAATAATTGAGAAAAAATAAACTTGAACCTTACACTTATTGGCTGACAAAGATGCAAAAGGCAATTTACCAACATTGTCTAGTGCTTGATTATCTATAGGGAGATGAGGGAGGAGTCTGTGGCAAGCTTAGCTACTCCAGTTGTCGTTTAAAAACTGATGAAAATGATGAAATTGTTAAAAAAATTAAAGCTGGCTTATGGAAATTAGCTCATGTTCCCATCCAGACCTGGAAAGGCTGGAATATTGATCCATTCTCCTGGCTTCCAGGTGGTCCATGGATTAAGCAAATCTTATTTTACCTCTTGTGCGGTTTTACAATGTTAATATTCTTACCTTGTGTTATCTCCTGTTTTATACATATACTCTAATGTATTATAACTAACATGCAATTTGTATCTGTGGTTTCACCGGATGATGTCAAGCAAATTCTTGTTATACATTTTTCTACACCATTGGCAGTGCATATTGTGTAAGTTGGTTTTGTATAAATCACTCTTTTTCAATCTTTTGCCTATCAACATCATCCTTTTCTGAGCCACCTTGGATCTCCGAATAGCAATCTTTGATCAATGCAATGGTGTGAGGAGCCAAATGGAGACCTTTTTTTCTCCAAGGTTGCTAAGCCACTGCCAGGTTCTGACACAGGAAACACTGAAACAGCAAGTCAGAAAACCAGTACACTATAGAAGCCAAGGCAGGGGGCATGTGAATGATAAATCCCTACCCATTCCCTTTTTCATGCACCTAGCCCAAGAGCATTATTAAAATTTAAAAGCTATAGTGAACTGCATGTGAGCTAGTTGGACAACTACAGTGGAAATTAAGTGAGAGGAGAGGAAAAAAGTAGAGAAATATAACATTTGATTAAATGGAGCTATTGCTTGAGGCTCAAAAATGTCTTGGGAGAAAACTGGGCCAAATATTCTGTACAGGCCTTTATCTCTGTATGTGTCTTTTCAGGGCTAATTGTTATTCACTGATGGGGAAGTTTTTTTGAAAGCAAAGCATGGAATAGGTACTCAGCATTTCAGAACTTATGGGAATTTGTAAAAGTGTGACTCCTAGATGACGCCAATACCTTTGAAAACTACCTTTCATCTCCCCGGCTCTCTATTTGCAGCACTGATTTTTAATGTTTTGGAAAAAGAAGTAGGCAAGAGTTAAGGTGTCTTCACTACATATATTCATTAAGGTTTGCTGTCATCTGTTTTCTGGTTGCATGTAGAAGTTCTGCCGGAATCTGTATTTCTCATATTCCTCTTACCATAGTCTCCTGTTTCTGGTACAATACTTTTGAAGTGCTTTTGAAGTGCTTTTTTTTTAAATTTTCCTTCCTCATGTAATTATGCATGGCTTGTTAAACCTTTGGATATTAAGGCCATGTCTGGCCATTAGTTTCCCTCTGCTTTTATGCAGAAATCAGCCTAATGCTAATTTAACTGACCAGAGAGGCTGGGGTGAGGTGCAGTGTCTTCTTCTGAAGCACCCAGCACTGCCCCTTGCAGAGGTGGAGCCGCAGGCAGTGTATGCTTGCACATAGACCTGTGAGTGTTATGTTGCCACCTGCCCCCTGCATCCTGCTGCACACTCTATTGTCCACCTAACACAGTAGTCTATGGTTGGGGTCTGGCCTCTGAGTAGAAAACTTCTTATCCTGAGTTCAGCGTTTAGTGAAGATGGTCTTGATTTAAAGATAATTGCAATCTTAAATAGCTAGCTCTTATCCAAGATGAAAAACCTTCCCTCCTCTCAGTTATTCCTGTGACTCCTCGCTTCATTAAGAGAACTGTTTAAATGTTCCTTTTAAGGGATTACTGAATTGCTCTGTCCAGTTTAGAGATATTACTCTCCTCTCAACACACCTGCACAGAGCCTTCCATCCAAAGGAAAGCAGACTAGCTAGTGATCTGACTACTTAACTGAACTATAGTTTAATCATTGAACTATTTTCCAGTAAGCACTCCCTTTTGGCTTGCCAAATGTATATGTTTGCCAAATGCTGTGTATAGCATTTGTACATTGTATGACCCAATAGTATGCAACCCAGAAGGAAAAAGGAATGGAAATACTGCAGTATTTTTTGAGGTCAGAAGGATGCCAAGGGTAGAGCAACCAGGAGGGGAAGGTGGTTTTGTTGCAGGTCCAATGCTTCCAGTCTGCATGCAGTCCATCAGGAGAAGGCACTGCCAACATGGCCCAAGTGCTCTGGGTTTTCTTGGCCAGTGGTGAGATGCAGGGGACAGGGAAAGAAACAAGAAGGGGGTGAAAGCAGCACCCAGAGACCGAGTGAGGAAAATATGCATTTATTCCCCTTTAATTCAATTAATGGCAGTTGGATCCCTGTTAGAGCTGCCGGCACTGTTGCCTCTTGCAGGGTCAAGGAGAGTCCTTGAAGATGGGGGCCATCATATTTGGGGCGTGACACAGCCCCCCTGGTGAATGATCACTGTCTGTTCTTTGTGTAGCTGGATGATGGTCTGCAACATCTGGATCCTGACCTCTTCATCCAGACAGCAGATGCACAGGGTGTCCATTGCTCTCTATGCTCCTGCCGTTCTCTGCATCCATTCTGTGACCTTACCCGAATCCTATAAGAACGAATTTAAGACAATCATAACGATCCCTATCAACAGCTTTACAGGACAGAAAGGAAAATGTTTCCAACTTCTCCATTGCCATGACACTTCCCAGTTTCGTATCTGCTTACTTTGCAAACTGTAAGGTTTTCTTTTTGTACAGCCTCATTCCACAGTAAGGTGCCACAGTCTTGGCTGCGCAGCAGAACAGAAAACCTAAAACTCAGATTGTCAAAAGAACATCCCTCTGCATCACTGGACAACTACAGTTGTGAGGGATATTTGCTGAAGACTCATTGTCTAGACACAAGCCTTTCAAATACTCCACGATGTGAATTCTGCCCATTTAGCTGTGTGGGTAAGAAAAGTTCAAGGGAACTTTCTATTTTCATTTCAAAATGCTTGATTGTGTTTATCTTTGTTTATTTTGTGCTCCATTCAGTAGTACAGAGAGAATGCTGTTCAGAAGAATCTTTCAGAAAGAAAGTGTTTCCTTCATAATTTACTTTCTGAGAAAGATCAATCTTTGCACGGACAGTGAGGGCTGGGCTCTCTGGAATGTTTCTGCTGACACTGCAGTGTTGTGGCAGTCTGACTCTGCATGTTCTCAACAAAACTAGGAAGTCTAAATTATTTCTGGGGATTGGAGAGTACAGTGTTAGGTGCTGTTTGTGGAAGAGTGTATTTGATCCATGACAATGTCAGAGAGATGCTCAGGAGAAGGGCTCTATGGATAAAGAAGCTGAAAGGAGCAAATAAAATGAAAATAAAAGAGGAGACAAGAAATCTTCTTAGCAATGTTTTCTTATAAAGGTTTCACTAGTAGTATTTTTCATCTTATTCATTTAGTCATTTTACTCCTATTTTTCAAGCTCTGTGCTTGTAAATTTATAGTGCTTGTAAATTTATAATGCTATTATTAAACTCAAGCTCCAATTCTTCCCTATCTACTCTTTTCTTCAGTGGGCTGTCAGTTAGATCTTTTCTTCTCTCTTTCAAGAGAAGAGACTATGCCTATAAAAGTCCCCTGTCACAGAGCATTAAACAGACCCATTTCTTGATGTTCCAAAAGCACAGGGATAGAATGATTTTTTTTCTAGGCCCGCTAATTATATAACAGTTGTGGATGCTGAAGGGTGAGAAAAATTATCAAATATTCAGCAGTATCTGTATTTTATTTATTGGACATGCATCTTCCAAGAAAATTTGTAAGGCAATGAGAAAGGGTTTTCTATCTCTGGTTCCATAATCTCAGGCACAGAACCCAAGGGGAAGAACAAGCTGCTACTTGTGTGACTTACAGCACATCCGCTCCACTGAACTGTCATTTCTAAGCAAAGCTTAGCTGCTGATGGGTTTATAAGGAATTCTTAGTATGCACCTAGCCTCTGAAGTGGCTTTCTGCTCCCGCTACTGGAGTGTCTGACATGAACTCCTAAAGAGAACAAACATTTTTATTTTAAGATGCTAAAATAAAAGTTTTAGCTCTTCAGGAAATGATGAATGGTGAAATTGTCACTTCCTGGCCATTTCTTAATTCTCAAAGTGTTTTAACACTGAAAACTTTTCTGTGATAACTTCTTGCTTCAATGCTCTGTACACTGCCATCTTCTCTCCTCACTGGTAGAGGTACAAGGGAAAGCTTCGGTAGCTTGGTCGTCTAGTGCTTCCTTACCTGATGGGAAAATGGAGGATAAGTTGTAAGGCGCTCAGCTTTCTCTGTATCTTTGATCAAAGCACTGTGTTGGCACTCTGCTCATCCACATTGAAAGAGCACAAGAGCATTTCACAGAAGCTGCTATCTCCAGACTTTGGGTGAGCCAGGCACTTGAACGCATCTATGTTGACATCAATGACCGGTTTTACTGCCTTCAAGATTTCCTACAACTTACACAGTCTTAAGTACGAGGCGGCGCTATGGCCTTGCACAAGCTACTGTATCTTGTTAGCCAGGTCTTGTAACTTCTCTATCGTGGATAGTAGGAGACGTCTTTGATTCTCCTGTGAGGGCAGACTGTCTTTGGCACTGACAAGCTGCCAAGGCTGTAAAATTCCCCTGAGAACTACTCTATTTTATACTGACCTCCATTCCTTTTGAAAGAAATGTTGCCTACAGCTTTGCCATCTGTTCAGGTGGCTGTAGTTCTTACCTAAAATTCCTCTTTGTGTATGTATGAAGATGTATATAATCTATATGTACATGCATATGCTTGTTAGACTGTAAGAAATTTGACATATGTGCATCTTCTGTGACATCTTCCTTTTGGGGAGGAAACAGGAAAAGGAATAATGGTGTTTTGTAAATAAACTCCTTAGTGTTTGAGCAGCTACAGGAAATGCATAGCATGCAAAAAAAGTATATATTAAAAGAAACTTGCTAGAAGTTTGTCCTGCGATTTTTAGTTTCTCCTTGGAATCTGAAACTATTTTCTAATTGATTCTGAAGCAAACCACATTCTCCCAAAAGATTAGTTCCTGTTTCAGAGTCTAAAAAAAGCTGGATTTTCTGGAATTTCACATATTTTAAACAGCAGACTTTATGGCCAAACGAGCCTATGTCCTCAGAGAAACAAGAGTATTTCTGATCTGCTTCCAAACCTGAATAAGTACTCTTCTGTCAGAGAAGTTCTCATCCGCTGAACATCAAGTATCTTGAGTTTATTTCAAAAGTTGGCCTCTTATTTCAGAGCCTACATAGAAATGAAGGTCTGCTGTGAGATATGGCCTTCACTTACAAAGACATAGAAGTACCATTTCATATACTGGCTGTTTCTCTGCATGTAAATGACTTCATCACAGTTTTGAAGCATAGTTTTCTACTTTTATAGAATCATAGAATCATAGAATAGTTACAGTTGGAAGGGAGCTTAAAGGTCATCTAGTTCCAACCCCTGTGCCATGGGCAGGGACGTCACAGTAGATCAGGCTGGCCAAGGCAGCATTTACAGAATGGTGCCGAGAAAACTCATATCATAAATAGTAGGAAGGAAGGCAGGGAATTATCTCTCTTTTGAAAATGAATTTGTCATGTATGACTACTGAAAATATGAGACCGTTGTGATTAATTCCTTGCAGAATCTATCTGAACTACGGTAGGTAAGCAAATTATTTTGAAGGGCCATGAAATGTAGCATGTCAGGCATTCTGTTTAGAAGGACATTGCTTGCTATCTGTTTTTTCTCCTTCTCCAGTCACACATGAGAACCTAGTGAAAAAATATTGCCAGTTAAAATTAGCATGGCTCCATACCATGACAGTGTGGTGGTAAAGTGACCCTTTTTGCCTCCATACTACCATGTTCTTCCCCAGAAGATATAGTTATAGAATTATTCTAAGACAGGCAACTGTTTAAAGAGTTAGTACTGGAACAAGTTGCCCAGAGAGTTTGTGGAGTCTCCATCCTTGGAGTATTCATAACTGTTCTAGTTAAAAGCTATTTTATTCATAACTGTCCTAGTTAAAAGCTATTTACTGTATGTTTTTTTTCCAGGGGTACATAGGTTCTTTAAAACACTATGATAGAACTGCAGGTGGCTAAACACTATCCTGTTGCTAAAATCAGCAGAGTTTTTAGGAACAGGATAGAGTGCTACCTACTAAGAACAATCCCTGGTGACAGAGGTGACTCTGGACCTACTGTGTGGCCAATTTAATTTGTGCTGTTTTCCACTCACCCTGGATTTACTGTACAAAATTGCCTTCACCCCTCACATCCCCTCCAAAACAAAGGTAGTTGTCAGCCAGACCATTTTCTCATCTGGTCCACCACTCGACCTCACAAGCATTCCAAACTGTGTGAAAGAGAGAGTGAGCGTGCAGAGGATGCCATTTGGTTGGCAGCAGTCTCAATGCAATGATCAGGTGATGTGCCTCCTCACCAAGGAATTGCTGATGGACCTCTCTTCTCTAGCGCCTCTGCTGAGCCCCTCTCTGTTACCCAACAACTCTAACTACACTGAATCCAGAAAGTTGATCCAGCTAGTTTAATCCTTTTTTATTTTTTTTGTGTGTAAGCCTGGCTGGTTTCTTCCTATTGACTCAACGCATGTTTGTACAAGCATCATAGCCCATGCAAAAAGCACATCTCTGACTGAGTCCAGCTTGTGCAAAAGTGGACACATCCAATTATAATAATTGCATGTGGATATCCACATCCAGTGAAAAGTACATATAAATATAAAGCAAATACTGTTTTTCCCATACAACTCATAATGACACATGGACTCTGTTGTCATTTGAAGAGAGTAATATCTTCTAGTATTTTTTTAAGGAGCTGTCTTTGTATTTGGCCAGTAATTTTGCATTTGTATTGAAGTTTAATTTGCATAAAACCACATTATCATTTTAAAGAATACTGAATTCTTGATTTAGATATAGTTAAGGGTTTCTAAATCACACTTAGATTTTTCAGATCTTTAAATTAATCTATGTTAATCTGAGAGAAAAGGAAAACAGAATCAAATCTCCTCTTTTTTTTTTTTTTATATTAAACTTTGGGTTTTAAAACTCTTCACTTGGGAAGTCAAAGCATGCCCTAAATATAGCAACTAAAACAAAATGAGAACAGCACACCAGCCACGTGATTATAAATAAAAGATAAATAAAACGCATGTAATAAATTTACACTGTCATATTTGGGGTATGTTTTTCTTTTAGTGCCAGAGGTTCTGTATAATAAGTGGCAGCTGAAGATTTGACTGTGATCTTGAATTCTGAAATGTGTTGCACCTAGAAACACCAGGAATCCTGTGGTGAGAGGATGGGGCAAAATTAGTGTTCATGTTACCATGTACAGTTCAGCAGAGGCTGTGAGTGACATACTGGAATGACACGGAACAGAACAAAAGAATATAAGCTCTGGGCTCTCAGAGCTGTGGGCACCAGGACTAAGGCTCAAGTTCTAGCAGAATTTTCTAAGAGTTTTTTAGAGATTCTCATCTACTCAGGACCTTGTTCATGGGAAACAAGGTCCTCTACTGGTGAGCACTCTTTTGCCAAGGACAGCATGGTTTTATGAGTTTTCCACAGCTGTGGACTTAGCTAACTGTTGTCAAAGAGTGTTGTACTCAACTGCTGTACAAAGGTATAAATCTTATGCTCTGGGGGAGCTTGGGTGCCATAAGACCGAAAGGCTGAGAGTAACCACTAACCACCAGGTTTTGAAGTCATTGCTGAAAGAGTCAAAGTAGGTTACATTAAGTACCTCATGGCACAAAATGTTTAAGGTCTTCAGCTGTTATGTAGTTTGAAGTGCAACTGCAGACACTATGAGACCATAGGCCCGGAGCTGGCTGGAAGACCCATATGGGCTTGTGCAGAGTATGTGCCTTGCTCCCACAGCCTGCCTGCAACCGACATGGGCTAGGGTGCTGGCTGGAGGGTATAGGCAAGCTCCTGGGAAAGGTTTACAGCTAATACAAGATAAAAGTGGTAAATATTTAGGTAAACAGAAATATGTTCAGTTAAACTTTGACTCTGGAAAAATTCCTAGTCTCCAGATAAGCATGTTTACCAGAAAAAAAAAACCCTGAAATACTGAAGTATTTTTAAAATGCTGGGTTTTGTGCTCAATGAAGTAGCATGATGGGTTTTTAGAAATAATGTGTTTAGAAACTCTGTGTGTTGTTATTCGCAAATTTGTTTCAAGATGGTCCTGGTTATCCGATATTTAATTATTCAAAAGTGTACAATGAATTATTTCTGCAGAGAGTTTATGGACAGCTTATGCTCAGTCTTTAATATTCATACTGAGATTGAATCATTTTAATTTGAATGCCTAAGGCCTACATCTAGTTGTATACTTCTGTCCTTTGTTTCTATAAATTCCTGCATTTGCACATTCACAATTTGGTTTTGTGTTTTATTTAAAAAAGATCCTATCTATTTGGAAACTTTTGCCAGTGCATGAGTTAGCTAGTTCACCACGTGAAATGAAATAGGTAGTGTGCTAAGCCCACAAATTTACCCTGAAAATTACCTTTTTTCTTATTCTAAGAAAATACTCATAGGCTTTTATATTTTAAAGCACTTCAGTTAATATTTTTGTGGAATTAGGAAAGTAGCATGATGACTGAGAAAAGACTAGAAATCTGATGGTGTGTTTTGTAGAGAAAAATCTTGTAATATTCAGATTGGATCTGTTTTTTAGTGGCCACTACTCACAATCAGCTTCCCCCTCAGATACAGAGTACACAACTCAGTATACATAACAAAGAATTCATTTTGCAATGTGTACGTATAACAGATTATGTGGTGGCCATTTAAAGCACAGTGAGGGTATATCAAACTCTTCACAATAATAACTTGCTACTCTTTAAATAAAAAACCACCATACGCAGAAATGCAAGTGTTTAGCCAGAGAAGACTACCATGACTGCAACGATAAATGCTCAGACTGTGCTTTGCCGAAGACCAAATAAAGAGGTTGAGGAAGAAAGCAGATGAGCTGGTTGATGTCTTCCCTTCTCACTATTTTCATCTGTCATGAGTCACCTAGTGTGCTACCTCTGAGAGAAACTTGGATCTGATAGACCGTGGCGTCCCTCCTCCTCATCCCGTTGTTGACAATGCGTTCTCGATTTGTGTTCTCTTGGAAGTGCTCCCAAATACTCTGCAGAACCATTGTAAAATGTTGTTTATTTAAGTCTGAGTATGCCCATATTCTGGAGGATGTGAAACTCTCAGGCTAAGGACAACATTCAACTTCGGGCAACCACGACATTGTTTCAAGACATTGTGCTTCTGAATGCCAGCTCTGGATAGGCCTACTCTCACAAGTTTCCTGTTAGTTTTAGCTACTGAACAAGGTAGCATTTTTTCCAACAATGACATCTGATGAGGGAAGCATATCACTGGGCAGCTGGGAAGGTGGGTTATGGTGCAGTGAGACTTGTGTGACCCCTCTCCAGAGCAGTTACAACATACAGGACAGAGCATTTCTCTGCTCGCTGCTGTCTGAAAAAGAGCAGCTGCTTTTGGAGGCAGGTCAGCATCTCAGTCCTCCTCCGAAGCAAAGCAGAGCCTTTCATGACTCCTGGCATGCTCTGTTCATGTCAGGTTGTCTTGACTATCCAACACTGTGTCCATCAGACCATGGTATACCTGAAAGCATGAAACTTCTGCACACAGAAAAGCAGGGAATTCTGTTTCAAACCCAAGGTTGTAGCTCACCATGGTTTCTGCAGGTGAGTAGCCTCAGTCCAATGCTCAAGCCTCAGCCTCTGGATGTGATGGCCATCAGAAGCATGTGAGTTACTGTGTGGCTCCCACAACACATTTGCTGCCAACTTAGTTCACTGAAAAATGGTCAGATGTCCAGCATATTCACTCCAGTCAAGTATATTCAGTAATTTGAATCTGCCTGTGGAACAAGCCGGGATATGATTCTCCCTCTGCTTTCTCTCAGGAACATACTGGGGACCAGACAGTTGTATCTTTATCCACATGAGAACATTCCATGGAGGTGCAGACCTTTTTCTCCCTATAACCACCGGAATACAATGATTTCAGAAATATGGATATTGTACTTAGAGGGCAGACGCTCAAAGATATGTTGGTCTGGGTGTCCTTCTCATTCTCGCTCCCCTTCATATCCCTATAATAATTGCATGGGTGATAGAGATGCTGTTTTCATCCTTTATACTACAGAAATAGATTCACTCACATGTGCACTACAAAAAGGCCTCTAATGATAGTGGCTGACTGTAACTTCTGCACAGACAAAGGTTTTTGGTGTCATCCAATACAGCCCGGTTCAGCAGCCAAGTAACACCAAATTACTGTGTGCACTCCCACCGACTTTGTCTCTGCTGAATTGCCCATCTTCACTTTTTGAGTGACAGCTATTGAATTTATTCTGAATTTTGTCCAGAAAATCTTTTTTTCTGTGTTTGAAACAAATGGCCTAATACCTAAAAAACAGTTAATTCAGAGGAAAACACATCCTTTCTAGACACGTTTAAAAATTTGCTGCATATTGTAGTCCCACAGGCAGTGAAAAAGGAGTTATTGTGAAAGTTTCCATGCATGTTGATACCTTTCACTTTCAGTTTTTGCCTTTCTTGTGACTGTACTGTCTTACTGATTTTCCTTTTAACTTTCCTACATCCTGATAAGTAACTTTTCTTTATTTGGAAGAAGTTTATTTTTAAATGCTTTCAACCTCTATTAAAAAGTTGGGTTTGTATCCAGATTACTCTGCCATTTATTTCTGTTTATTCCTGCTCCCAAATTCTTATTAACTGTGTGTCATGTCAAAACAAAAAATTATTACACATGTTGAAGAATGTTGTATGAAATCAATGATACACACAGCTTAGCTGTGTGCTCAGTAGAAGTGGCAGTTTTGTTTGCCATTTGCTTATTTATGGTGAAAGCAGCATTCTGTAATATAATGATGATGATGATGATGATGATGATATAACAACAACTTCAGCGCAAGAAAGACATGGACCTGCTGGACAGGTCCAGAGGAGGGATATAAAATGATCAGAGGGATGGAACACCTCAGAGGAAATGTTAAGGGAGTTGGGGTTATTCAACCTGGAGAAGACTCCAAGGAGACCTTATTGTGCCCTTTCAACAATTAGAGGGGACTTATAAGAAAGGTGGGGACAGACGTTTTAGCAGAGTGTGTAGTGATAGGACAAGGGGCAATGGTTTCTAATTAAAATAGGGTAGATTTGGACTAGCTATAAGACAGATTTTTTTTTGCAATGAGAGTAATGAAGCCCTGGAACAGGTTTGCAGAAAGCTGGTAGAAGCCACATTCTTGGAAACACTCAAGGTCAGATTGAATGGAACTCTGAGCAACCTGATCTAGTGGAAGGTGTCCCTGCTTACTGCAGGGGGGTTGAACTATATGATTGTAAACGTCCCTTCCAACTTAAATCATTTTGTAACTCTATGATAACAGCTGGAACAGGTACCATCTAAAAAGAGATTGAAAATGTTGTATTTTCATTCCACATAGAGAAATATGAGGCAAAGTTGAAGAGGGAGAGGAGGAAAACCCTTCCAATAAATGTAACTTTCAGTTGGTCTCCGTCCTTGCTTGCACTCTGCTGCTCTGTAATAATGCTGTCCTTGATCACAACCGTCCCACTAGATGGTTTAAATTGTTCTTAGCTTCTTCTTATTTTTCCCTGTGCCATTTCTCTGGGGGGATTTCACTTTAAAATAATTTAATCAAAACTCACATTCTCTCCTGATGCTGCGATAGTTTCATTCTCAGCTGGTGGGCCCCAAACTGATCTTTCCAAGGTAGCAGCCTTTGCATTAAAGCTGCCATTCCAGTGTGAAGCCACTGCATTTTTCATCAGTACCCAAAAGACAGGGGGAAGGTTGGATCTTTTCCAGTCTTCTGAAAACCGTCAGTGGGAAAATATTGATTGCCCCAAAATAACCATCCTTGTTTCTCCTCTCACTTAATGATCCTGTCCTGCTAACTAAACCCTGAAGCCCTCTTCCCTCTGCTTTGAAATCTGAAAGAACTCATATCTTATCCATTTACATGACGAGCAGCAAACAACTTTTTTCTCAGGACCTCTGCATCACTGAAGTCCTACATGACTTTCCGACAAGGCAGTTTCTCGACACAGAACATGCCCAAATACATGGCCATTAAATTACCAAGCAATTAACTCACTCCAAAATTACTAGTTGTTGCCCCTTGCTCTTCTGGCGTACTCCTTCCCTTGTGATGTGTAGGTGCCTTAAGAATGTCTTCTCTTCGTGCTGCAGTAGTTTGTGATGGCCTTCACCCAAAGCATGGGATTCCTGCCACTGCTTTCCCCCATCCTTCCACCAAAGCCACTGAGTTCACAGGTGTATAAATGAGTCTTGTATCTTTCTTCAAAATCAATCACTTTCTCCTGATGTCTCCCCTCTTCAGCCATCACTCCTGCTCTCCCAGACCTTGGCTGACTTAGGACTGTCTGGTGCTCAGCGGCATGTTCATCTCTTCCTCACTGCTGTCAGTTCTGACATGCTCTTGTCGGTCCTTCAGTGAGACAAAGTTGTTTGTTTTTTCATTCAAGATCATGAAACACTGGGATTTGAAAGGAATCTCATCTTTCAGCAGCACGAGGGAACTAACATTTCTGGGGGCCTGATTTAAGTGTCTTGTGCTATACCAGTAAGGAACTTCAACCAGGAACTGCTGGCCTACAATTCCCAATGATGTAGATCTTGGGTCTGTCAGCCAGAGATGTGGATGTGAGATGACACAGGGAAACTGACATCTCTGATGCCCATTCTTTTGTTGTATCTAAACATTAGAACTCATAGGCATGACTCAAGTAGACTCCGCGGGCTCAGGTATCAAAGAACAAGTTTTGTCTCTCTTCTTTATGACACACTATGATTTGGTTTTGTATCTGAATCTGGACCTGCAGAGAGCTTCTTCAGCCTGGACTCCATATAGACATATGGGTGTGAGCATCTATACCCATCCTTGTGGTGTAACACAGGCAGGAAAAGCAAAAAGGCTGCAGCTCTTTCAAGAGAAATTGAAGCAAACTGACCACCTGATTTCCTTCAGAGGAAAGATCTTTATTTTTTCCCTTTACAGCCAGAAGAGGCTATTTCCACAGAATCTATTTTGTTTGCAATTCCATTCAAAGAGCAGTTTTCACATTGTCTCACTCAAGCTCTTCTTTCCAAATCTGAGGAACAAGCTCAATACCTTTCAGAGCAAAATAGCTCCTAGAATCCTGAAGTTGTCTTGCTAATGAGCATGCAAGGAGTCTAGCACATGATACCACCAAATAGGAAATCTCAAAGTAAATATTTCTTCATAAAGAATATTTGGACAGCTTTGTGGCTGATTTATATATGCCATGGAATAAAAAACTGCATTTAATTTTCCCACACGATTTTAATTTCAGTAGTTTATCAACTTGTGTTGATAATTTCTTTCTGCTCTAAGGATCTATTTTAAGACTGAACTAGTGAAGTTGCATATTGCCTTTGCAGTATTTCTATCAGCAGGCTTTTTTTTATCCTGTTCTTTCACTTGCTTGAGGCAGTCTGAGCACTTAAAAATGCTACACATACAAGATCTGTGCTGCCAAATGAATTCACTGGGGTGCCTTACACTTTCCTAGCTGCTGATACTGCAAAAGGTGACACATTCTAATGGGTACAGCAGAAAAATAAATGTTCAAGGTTACCACTTGGTGAAGCTGTTGATGAGGACATATCACTTGAATCTTGGAAGCTGATTTACTGAGAGATACTCCCACAAATTGTGGGCAAAACTATCATATGCAGATCTAACTGATTTTTTTTTTTAAGAACAGTGAAATTTCATTATTTCCTCTCTTCTGAGGTTGTAAGTGTAACAAATACTTCATGTCAGATTTGCTAATCTTGGAAGTTAATGTTGTATCTTCTCTTTCATAAGACATAGGAATATCAGTCTCCCCATCTCCCCAGATCTTTGCTAGTCTGGAGCAATGTTGATCCTAGACACTTATGTGCTAGGTGCAGTACAAGGATGAGAAAACCCCAGTACATCTGGAAGGACCATACCTCAGCCAAAACTGAGGGAAGGTGGAGATTTTAAAAATGAGAAGACATGGAAGACTGACTCCTCCAAACTGTTTAGGAGATAAGGTGTTCAAATCTCCCTCACTTGAATTTTAAAGGCTGCCTAGACCTTCATAACACAATATCTGTCTCAGAAATTGTATTAATTGTGAGCTTGTGCTAGTTGTCCAATGTGGAAAGTTGAATGCCACTACTAGATGACACGACTTTGTGCAACAGTCAGTTTGTGAAAATATAACCTCAGTATGTCACTATTGCAGTGTGATTCATTAGAGTCAATCATATCAAATTGACAATGTCATCACAGCTGTTCTGAATTTCTCAGTTCTCATCTCTCATTCGCTTTGAATTTCTTTGGGCTTTATAAAATACTGGGAAAAAAGCTGTATTAAGTCCTTGGTATTTTTGCACAAGAGAGGAACAAAATATGTAACTTTTGTTTGTTTTTATGTAACACTTATCATCGTCCTGTGCATCTGTTGAAGAGTATAAGCCATGCCTCTTGAGCTTTTTCCTGCCAGAAGACACCGGATTTCTTTGGGAAAAAGATGATAATAATATTAAAAAGCTGATTTTTTTTTTTATTTGTGTAGAAAAACCTGTTTCAACAGCTTTTCAACAGAGATTTCATATAGAGTCAGGATAAAGACTAAGGTAAAAAAACCTGTAAGTACATTTTTTTCATATATCGAAATGAATTCTCCTGAAGATGAAATGGGAGTTGGAAAACTTCTTAAGCATGAATTCATACAGAATAGAAGTCCATCTATTACATCTGTCTAAATTAAGCTTAATTGTAAAATTATTGCCTTGCATTACAAATATTTTGAAATTACAGCCCAAATATTTAATAAAAATAAAAAAATAAAACTTTTCATATCTGAAAGAGTACATTAATATTTTCAGAAGCACTTGAGCTACTATTGTCCAAAACCCATTAGTTTTAAGAATTTCTTATGTAAATAAAAAAAATCTCAACAATTTAGCAGGGAACATTGAAGTGTTTCTGTCTTACTGCTGAGAGTTACGTATTGACATGGAAACAAGATTATGGAATATTAAAAAGAAGATGGATGATCTGTAAATGAAGTTTAGATGAGTACAAAAGGTAAAAATACATCTGTACTGTTAGTTGAATTCTGGAATCACTGATTGAAATTCAGGAAAACACTTGAAGTTTACTGACCTTCAATTTGAACTTCACTGAATTGAGTGAAGCCAGGTAAGTGTCTGTCATGCTTTAGCCCCCACCTGACCAAATTCAGCAGCTAAAACTGTGCAGCTGAGCTTTCAAAATCCCTTCCCCCCTGACAACCCACAAGGGAAGAGGAGAGGGAAATGAGAGGAAAAGAACTTACAGGTTGGAAACAGAAACCACATATTTAATGAAATAATAATAATAATTATTATTATTACAATAATGATAATGATGATGTAATAAAATATATACAAATATATGAGATCGTGCCCCCACTCCACTGCTCAATGACTTTATGTCACCACAAATTCTGTGGACCAGACATGAGGGAATAGGTCCGTGGCTGGGAGGGAGCTGGACTCGGACTGAATTCAGGAATGCGTGGATAATGGATCAGGAGCAACCAGACAGATGAGGTCCTCGCTGGATGTCGGCCATCACAAAAGAAAGTGACACCCTTGCGGTCTCTCAAGTTTATACCGACCGAGTAAGACCTATATGGGATGGAATACTCTGTCGATCAGTTTAGGGTCACCTGTCTTATTCACCCCTCTGCATAGGTGCTGCTCCTTTTCCTCCAGCTGGAAGATGGTCTTGGTTAAGTGTAAGCATTGGCCTTTTATCTTACCAATGCCCTGTGTTATCACTTTAGAGAACAACACTGTCTCAAAACCATGTACTTAGTTTTCAGAGATTGAAGTCACAGTAATTGAGTTAGTCACAAAACTGACTCTAATTTACCTCAAACTGCAACAATATCATAAGAGTGCAAGATTAAGGAGGCTATGTTGAAAGTGGAAGCATTCTGAAAATTGCAATAAACCTTTTTTTTTTTGTAGCTGAGAACCAGAAAATACCAGGAAAGGCCTGAAAGGGAGTTTAGAAGGCATCTTAGTGCCAACTTTGAAAAGGCTGAAATGTGTTAGTGATAGTATCCACAGATTCTAATTTCATTCATCTGCAGTTAGTTTGATTAGTCCTGTTAGAAGGAGTCGTTTAAGCAGCCTTCTGATGCTATGCAACAGTATCATCCCCATCACACACATGCTTTTCTTTGATGCCTATTTTCAGAATAATTTCAGGCATTAACTGCCTTCAGTAGCTTTGTATCAATTTGCCATTCTAACCTTCACTATACTGTTTCACATTCAAAATTAAGATTTTAATATTGCAAATTAAATGCTACTCCTGAAGAATTGCTAACTTTCAATATCTTAGATCTATATAGATACATTTTGATGTCCAAAACGAGCCTTCGTTACCAGCCCTTAGAAAAGAAAGAAGACCTCAATATAGGCTCAAGTATTATTTACAACAGTGGCTGGAAAAAAACTTATAATTTTTTAATCAACTACGCTTAAGCATCCTGCTGATCTGGATCTGATCTTGAAAAAGACAGTGTTGGGTTTGGAACAGATTTCTGCCATAAACCTTCCTTCAGTTTCTGCTTGATTTCATTCCTAAACACATCTGAAGGAAAGGGAGTTGGAGCTAGGAATGTGATGTGATTTGATTATTGACAGGGAAAAGGACTCTTTAAATACAACCTGCAACGTGTATTTCTGCTGAGCTGAAAGGACACTGTGAGAAAACTCACTGAACCACTGTACCAGCTCTGGCTCAGGGAGAGTTATTGTTCTTACCAGCAGTCCACAGGGTACTCTGCTCTGTATTCATGACTAACATGTAGCCAGTAACACACCGCTATTTTGGCTATTGCTGGGCAGTTCTTGCACAATGTTAAGGGTTTCTCTGCTTCTCATGCTGCCACTCTCAGCAAGCGGTTTTGTGTTGGGAAGGGACCAGCAGGAGACACAGCTAGCATGGATGACCCAAACTGGCCAATGGATATTCCATGTGATAAAACATCATAGTCAGCGGTAAAAATTGGAGTGCTGCTCTTGCTGATGTAGACATTACTTGGAGACTGGCTGGGCATCAGTGTCCCTGTTCCATTTGCGCATCCTCAGGGACTGCAGAAGTGTCTTCTTAGGGCGTAGAAGACTGTTGCTTTAGGGAAGAAGTGTAGTGAACAGACCAGCCTTGTTGGTGGCAGGATCACAGGCTGATGACTCCTCTTTCCTGCGCAGCTTCTCAGCTATCAGTCACTCACCTCTATGCCACTCAGCAGCACTGACACATCAGGTTCTGAAAATATTATAAAGTCAAGGACTGACATCCCGCTGTCCTAGGTTTCTGGATTAAGTTATATATAAATGATGCATGTGGTTACGTGGGGTGGTGGAGGTGTGGGTGTGGAGAACACAACACAAATGAAATAGGATTAATATTTGTCATTCACCAGAAAAATCCCTATGCTTCCATTTTCCGTGTGAAATCAGGAGCAACACTTCTTCAACTTTCTACTCCAAGTAAAGCCAACAGATGCTACCATCAATGAGAACATCTTTACTGAAAACAGGGATATAACTTTGTTGCCTGCATAATATACCAGTAATAATTCTGTACAGAAAAGTTACAGTGTGAAATTTAAAAATACCTTTTTTTCCTCCTTAGTAAGAATGACAAAAATTTATTTTGGAATTAGTAAGAACGTATATCTATGCGTTGCCAAATAATGTTTTCCTTGCTGCATACAAGAGGCTGGTGTGGTACTTTTTTCCTTTTTTTCTTGCCATTTAGGAATTTTCTTTATGTTTTATATTAATGACTGATTTTGGTTCAAGTTGAAACACAGAACTGTCCTCATGATGCTATCTTGCTTTACACTGCATGTGACCTTGAAACTGTGAAACAGGGTCTCAGAGAAGCAGATGTTCAGGGAGGAGCAATACATGCCGTAATGAGAACTGCAGTCTTCCTTACACTCCTAATGGTTTTAGCTTTCCAATGATCAAGCCTTATTGATTTTCCTTCTCTTCTTCCCTTGTGTTGAGACTGTTTCCTGTGACTTGTGGTGAGCTAAATGCTAAGACATAGCATCAGCAGAAACACTTCTTCCAGCACAGACAAGGGGAACCATTCGGTTTGTTAAGGGTTTTACTGTCATTATAGTTGCTGCTTCTGGTTTTCCTTGTTTCTTTGGTTTTTTTTTTTCTTTTCTTTTTAATATAAGTGCCTATAACAATGTGGTTGCCTGTCAGCTGCAGCAGAGCAAACAAAATGGTATGTGCTCAGTGTTGCTGTGCTCCCCCGGCTCAGAAATAGTGCTGGGACCGCGGTTATATCACTCTACGTTATTCAATGTCAGGCACCCTTAGACACATGCATGTTGGTAATTCCTTTGGTCGGCCTTTCTTCGTAGTCACCATGGCAACTGTTTCCATTGCCATTAGCATCTCTGGGGCCCAGCTTTGCTCACATGTGTCTCAGCTGCTCCTGTCCTAACACAGCAATTAATAGCTCTGGTGTCACCGTATTTAGATACCTCGTGCTCTCTCTATTATTTGTCTCTGAGACAAATGTTTTTATGGTGCTCCCAGCTAGTGACGGCTGTGTTGCTCCTTTCCATTGCTTCCTCCAGGGAGGTCACCAGGGAAACTGAGTCTCTGCCTCCCAGGCCACTCTACACTGAATCGCCTGTGGATGCTAGTTATGAGCCTCAGCCTTTGCACCAGCTGTCTGGTAGCTTTGCTCCTGCACTTTCCACAGCTTTCACTGCCAATGACCAGTGAGATGCACCGCGAAGGGCTCTGGCAGGAGTGCAGCCCCATTGGCACCAGTTTGAGAGATTAGGCCCAGCCCTACACTTTAAAATACCCTCCAATAATATAATTGCTGAGGGAAATGCAATTTTTAAATGCTTACATACAAGAATCTCTGAATAACATCCCATTCTGGCCACTGGAAGTACTGGAAGCACTTTCCCACCACAATGACCTGCAAATAGTTAAGAAGAGTTCTTCCAAAAAAAGAACTACAACATTTTGAAATCGAAAATTCTTAAGCAGAGACTATGGGTCAGATAAAACATACAAACCCCAAAACTTTTGCAAGATTCCATGAGATGGTTACTAAGAAAATCCCAAATTCTAAACTAGTCTCCTGGTGTTAACTGCAGTCTCACAGGAGCATTGTTTATTTTAAAGGGGAATCCAAAGTAGCCTGGAAAAGTTTCTTTCTTTCTCCGATTTTTTTTCTATATAGCTTTACTACATAGTAAGACATTAAACAGGCAAGCATTTGAATCAGAGGTTACTTTTTTTGATCATTTCTTCCAATTTTAAGAAAAACAAATGCAGTTTTTTTCTGTTAGGATTTTTCCTTTTTTTTTTTTTCTTCATTTTGTTCCCTTAATATAGCTGCTCAGAGCCAATGCTAAATCTTGAGAATGTATTTATCTATAGCTCTGGTTGAGAATCCTGTACATATTACTACTTCTTCCCAAAGCCTTTCCTTGTACCACTGAGTGAATGAATATCTGATGCTTTACATTCTGAAGAGAACCATCCTAATAAAACCTCTTTTTATTTTTACCCACTCTGTAACAGTATTCATTGAAGGTGCTGTTACCTCATGCTTTTTAGTAGTCAGGACTGTAAATTGATAGTCATTTCATGCTGAGGAGTAGATGGAAGGTGCAATGTGATCCCACAGGCTACAACTACTGCTGCAGTATCTCTGCTCCCCCACCACCCCGCCCCTTCCTTCTCCTCAGATGCTCGATAAAAGCAAATGCAGTCTTTAGTCTGCAAGCTGTCTGAATGCTGCAGTGTCCAGCAAACTGGTTATTTAAAAAAACAAAAGGCGCTGTCTCAAAATCAATCATATTGGAGTATTGTATTAACAGCAAATGAAACTGCCCATTGATAAAAAGGCACCTGCAATACAGGATAAGCAAAATTTAAACAAAGAGTCAGTCTAGATGCAGCAGAGGAAAGACGGGTAGAAATAACCAGCTCAGTGCTGTATACAGGCCCAGTCTGACTCCCACTGGTCCTTGTTTAATGCTGTCTCTAAACACTCCACTGGGCCCCCTCGACTGCTTCCCAAGCAATTGTCATCGCGGTGCATCATGATTGAGACTGCACCTCACTGGCAGTCTGTAAGCGGTGTGTCTGGAGGCTAGCTGCTTGCAACCACAGCCTCCGAGGCCAGAAATTCATTGTCACCTCTAAACTAAGTTTTATGCTGCATCTTTCATGGCAGAAGCCTCTGGACCTATCCTGACCTGGGCTGGCAGCATTTCAGCAGGGCTGCTCATTGGAACAGGGCAGACCCGTGCAAGGAAAGGTCCTAAATATTGATCAATGTGGTATTACCACATGACACTATCAGTGCGTCAGTGTAGACACAGCCTGAAAGTGCACTGAAGTACAGGACAGATGTGGCAATCAAAGCTAGTTCTTGAACTAAAACCACTGTATAAGTAACTCTGACATGCATGCTGTCTAGCATCACCTGTCAGGTCAAGTGATATGGGGCTTTGTCCTCCTCATAATGCAAGTAATGAACTCCTATACCCTCTCTCAGCCTTTGCAGTGTGTGTTCTTAACTTCTGGAAAATGGTTTCTGTCCACATGATTTCCCTAATTTTTTGAAGTGCTACTTAATTTCAGACCTCTTGCTCTTCTTCCCGGAAAATCTATTGGTTTATTAAGAATTAGAAAGTATTAGGAATATTTATGTTGTATGTGGGGTTTTTTTCTTATAAAAGGAAAGATTCCAGTTACAACACTGTAGGCTTCAACAGAGACTTAATAATTTGTAGGAATATTGTTTCATTCTGTTGCCAGACATAAAAGATCACATATATCTGTTGTCGTACATGTGGACTCATGTGGCAGTGTCTGCACCAAATTTAGACTTTCCCTGCATTACAGTGTGAGTGGATCCAGTGTTGTAGATCATTGCTTGTCTGTATTTACAGATTAAATTATAACAAATGCCTGGTGGTGAAATGACTGACAGTTACTGATCAGATTCTCCTACCATTGACTGAAGCAAAGAGAAATAGAAAAAATTAGGGATGGTTATCACTAATACAGCTTGCACAATGTGGTCAAAAGAAGTGCAGTTCGTTCCCAGTTAGCATGGGGCTGATTTAACAGCATGACACCTGGCTGCTTTGCAATTAATGTTTTCAGTCCAAGTTTCATTACAGGAATGTGTACCCACTTAGCAGGAGAGCACTGCAAAGATCATTTTTGTTAAGGCAGATGATGTTGTAGCTTCCCTGTAAACAAACCAGCAACTAGAGTCAGTGGGTCTATGGTTGCACATATCTGTAGCATGTGGCTATTTTGGAAGGTATTTATGCTAGTTTTTGATTTCTGACTGCATCAGTGTTTCTATTGGTGGTTGGCTAACATGCAGCAGAAGGGCTTGTAACACAAAATATTTGTGTCATCATATGAACTTGTCATATGCCCTGAAGATTTTTTTTAAATGTATGTACTAAGCTACATGAAGACAAATGATGAAACAAAAAAACAAAAAAAACCCCCTAACTATCTGTAAGTTAGAGTTACAGAATTGTGTTGCAAAGTTCAGGTCTGTGTTTCATTTCACGTAGTGTGGACTTGGAAAGCCGATCTGGCCCATTCTTCACAAAGAGGGATGAAGCATCACCTCCTTTGAAGGACCAGTATTCTCATGCAACATTCCTGGGTGTTCTGACATCAAAACGCCTTTTTGTCAAAAAAGAGAAAATATATCATATCTGGTGAAGAAACAATTGTAAAACATTTTCAAGGAAATATAGTAAACTGATGTTTAATGGGAAAAAAATATAAAAATCCTGGAATGTTGGACTTTTTCCATTTATAAACAGTGATTCAGAAAATAAGAGGGTAAGCCTGTGTGGTATATCAGAAATCAGATGTGCCCGAACATACAGTTTTAAAATCTTTCTCTGCTAAGTCTGAACTCCCTGTGGTTGTTTATGGTCCTAAATGCTCTCTTGGATGAATCACGTATTCAAATCTCGCAAAATGCAGAAAGAGCATTCAGAAAGCTCACTCTCAAAATCACCTCATGTATATTTTTATAGAAGCATTCCACAAAGCATGTCCAGCGCTAAAGACATTAAATTGATCTGATTTCACATGTGTTCTGAAGGTATGCTGAAATAAAGTCTTGGGTGGTGATGTGTTGGCACTATGTCTAGTCACTAGGCACTACGTTTAGTTTCTCAGGCAAGTGAAATCCAGCATCTTGCATTCTCATGCATCGTACATAATTTAGTTTCTAATTTAGTCTGGATTTAGTGGTGCTTTCACGTGCTGTTTTTTTCACTTTTTTAATACCAGATATCTTGTTTAAGGCAGAACATCTTATTTCCTGTTAATACCAAGGCCTTTGTGTTTTCTTGCACCCTTCTGTATTCTGTGTCTCACCTTCTATTTTAAATTATTGTGATTACAAAGCACAACCAATTTATAGCAGCAGGAATGTAATTAAAAATAACAGCCATAGCAGATGTATTGAAAATTCAGTCTTTCCCTATATCAGTTAATGATATATCTTGTGCTAATCTGAATGCAAAGCATGCTTCTTTAAAGGCTTTTTCCAGTATGAAAGGGAATGAAAACCCATTAATAACTATATTCTAATGCAAGGTTTTGAAAAATGAAGGCAGGCCTCCCCCCTCCCATGTCCTGGAAATTGCATCCCTGATGTCTGGGAATCTGTAAAACGCAGATGATTTATACCACCAACAGTCTCTAGGTCCCAGAGAAACAGCAATGGAAAGCTTCATGAGAAAGTCTCTAAGGGTTCAGGCAGTATCACCTACTGTGGAATAACTGGGCAAAAATATATTTACTGTGTCATGTTTCTCATATTGTGGTAAATAAAAAGATCAGGAGTGAAAGGAAAGAAATTATGAGTGGAAAAAGAGAAAGGCTGTCAATTCAATGTGAAATATTTAAATCACTTCAAAATGCCTAGCTGAAGAAGACCATGGCTGCAGAGACAGTATTAGACCAATTATTTTGAAATCCCTGAGGCTAATAAAAAGAAGCCTTGAAATGCTTCAAGGAGTTGAGGAGAGCTAACTTATTTTTTAAAATTTCAATATTTTTCCTTCAGAAAATACTTTCATTTTCACTTGAAACTGAAGCTTTCTGCAGGGATGAGTGTACTTCAGTTGTCATGTAGAAGAAATAAGTGCCTTGATGAAATGGAATATTTCCAAATTTTTAATGCTAAAGATTTTTGAATTTTTATCTTCCCATTAAATAGCAATTTTTGAATGAAACATAACAATAACTTAAATTAACCAGAAATGCTTGTCTTAAAAATGTGCTTTCTGGGTGTACAGAAAACATGTAGATGATTGTATGCTACTACAGTTTTCCCTGTAGCTAGATAGGGAAAAATGAAAGTAGAAACAAACAATTGAGATAAAGCACACTGCTAGTACTATGTCCTTTCCAGAGGCACTACTAAGTCATTTGCTTTTGTTTTGAATGTTGCTTGGAAGTGGAGTGTACTGATTGATGCCATCAGTGCAATTTTAGGTTCATCGGTAAGGATTTATGAGAGGCTACTAAGAGCATCTTCAAGCTTGCTTTTAGTTCATCATCCATTAAAGGCAGACAGAGCTATTCACACAATCATTTTGGCAGTCATTTATATAGGGTATAAAAACCTAACATATGGGAATGGTGGTTTGACATGTTTGCTTTTCACTAGGCTATAGGACAGTGGGCGTAAAGACAAAATCTGGGCTCGTTCTGTATGTGTATAGCATGCCATGGAGCTTGTGTTGTTTGCTCCATAGGCAATGTTGAGCTGAGGTCCTTTGGTTGGACAAGGCACAAGTTGTCTGTCTTGCACTCAGCTATTCCGTTTAGCTTTTAAACCTGCAAAATAAATTTTCAAGCAAAAACTAACTTTCTTGGAAATCTAGGGAAAGAAAGATAATTTGAGAAAAACCTTTTTTAAAAGCAAACCCTTCTGCCTGTATGAGGTGAACTTTCATTGAGGGTCTCCAGCTGGAAATTTTAAAGTTCATGCTTATGCTTTCCATGCCACTTCCATAAATTAACTTGCATATGCAGCACAATCTTAAAGCTCTGTGTTACCAATTGTGATTAATAGTAAAATTATGTCAGTAGTCACCATGTCCCACCTGCTGTTCTCAGTGCAGTCACTGTATGTTGCCTTTCTGTGAAGAAAATCTCGAGGAGACAGGTTGGGGTACTTGGATTTCAGGTGAGGTAGGAAGGTTGGATGGGAAAGCTGAGCCATGTTAACCACATGGTCTTTAGAGAGGGCTGTATTGGGTGAGCGGTGGCCTTCAGTGTAATTCATAGCAATCTAAGAGTGAGACAAAATGGGGAAGTGGAAGCAAAGGGTAGTTCAAAGAAAATATTTATATTGCATCATGAATACTTCTCTTTGTACAACCACATTTGCCAGCACTGATAATCTTGTCACTTCACTGATGTCTCCCTTCCCTGCTTACTCTTCAGTGTTACCGTCAGGCACAGCAGTGTCTCTGTTCAGTGGAGGAAATAGAAACACCAAATAGTGGAGGGCTGTCTTAAACCACAGACCGAAACAGTAGATTGTCCCCTTTCTATTTTTTTTCTCCCACAGCACACATACACTTTAATTGCACAAACTGATCATACAAAAGCCGAAACAAGACTCAAAAGAAACCCCAGTACAACTCCTTCCCCCCACTAAAACATGGATGTCTGGCTATTTCTGCATTGTCTGTGATGAAGCAGGAACTTGTGAAAGCTGTAAGTTTTCCCACAGAGCATTTTGTGGATCTCTGCAGAGGGGAGGAGATGTGACCACACTATGATGCTACTCTGGCTGCATCACCTGTTTGTCTGTACTGCTAGTTTATCTGTACTGCTAGTACTGGCACTCTTGCCACAATGCCTAGTGTTTTATCTGCTCCTGTTCTACAGGAGGTCAGAAATAAATCTCACAACTCTTTCCTTCTCCAAAAGAACCTCTACTAGTGAAATGTTGCCTAATTCTTTCTGCTCTAGATGATCAATCTCCTCTTCACACTAGTTGTATTTACGTCACTTTAGCAGCTCCTGTTTCTCACCTGCAAAGAAGTGGATATACGTGAAAATGCTTCATAGACTTTGGGGCAGATAAAACTCTTAAAATTCCTTGTGTAGGATGCAGCTTGACCCCATCTGTGTTGCTGTACTCCAGAATGGTGTGCTCTTTCACTGAATTTTTAGCCACATGACTCACTGTCTCTTTCAGCACCTTTTAGAATCATAGAATCATTAGGTTGGAAAAGACCATAGAGATCATCAACACCAACTGTACCTGTCCAGTATGAAATCATATCCCTAAGCAATTCATTTACCCACCTTCTACTTACCTGCAGGGATGGGGACTCAACTGCCTCCTGAACAGCCTGTGCCAGTGCTTGATAACCTTTTCTGTGAAGACATTTTTCCTAATGTCCAATCTAACCTTCCCCTGACGCAGCTTGACACCATTCTCTCTTGTCTTGTCCCCTGTCACTTGGGAGAAGAGACCAGCACCCATCTCTCTACAACCTCAGGTAGTTGTAGAGAACAATAAGGTCTCTGCACAGCCTCCTCTTCTCCAGGCTAAACAACCCCAGTTCCCTCAGCCACCCCTTGTAAGACTTGTCCTTCAGCTCCTTCATCAGCTTCATTGTTCTTCCTTGGACACACTCCAAGACCTCAATGTGTTTCCTATAGTGAGGGGCCGCAAACTGAACACAGTATTCGAGGTGCTGCCTCACCAATGGAGAGTACAAGGGCAGAATCACTTCCCTAGTACTGCTGACTGCAACATCTATGATACAAGCCAAGATGCCATTGGCTTTCTTAGCTACCTGAGCGCACTGCTGGCTCGTGTTCAGTTGGCTGCTGACCAACACCCCCAGGTCTTTCTCTGCCAGGCAGCTTTCCAACCACGCTTTCCCTAGCCTGGAGAGCTGTGTGGGGTTGTTGTGTCCCAAGTACAAGACTCTGCATTTGGCCTTGCTAAACCTCATCCCATTGGCCTCAGCCCACTGAGCCTCTGTAGATCCTCCCTACCCCCTAGATCGACACTTCCTCCTAGTTTAGTGTCATCCACAAAGTTACTAAGGGTACACTCAATCTCTGTTCAATTTTTTGAACAGGACTGGACCCAGCACGGGGGACACCACTTCTGACTGGCCTCCAGCTGGATTTAAGTCCATTTACCACCACCTTTTGGGTCTGGCCATCCAGTCAGCTTTTCACCCAGTAGAGGGTGCACCTGTCCAGGCCAGTGGTAGCCAGTTTCTAGAGAAGGATACTGTGAGAAACAGTGTCAAAGGCTTTACTAGAGTCCAGGAACACTACACCCACAGTTTTCCCCTCATCTATCAAGTGGGTCACCTTGTCATAGAAGGCAATTAGGTTAAATATAGGTTAAACATAGGTTAATATGCCTCCTGCAAGAAATTGCTTCATCTTAGAGGTTGCAGAGAACCCCACAGCTGACTTGCTCAGAGTCAGGTTCTCACTCCTGAAGACTGTTCCTGGGCCTCATCAGAGCTTGTTGGTCCAGCAGCTGCAGATGGGAGCTTGCTAAACTGGTGACCAATGCCGAGCACAAATGCAGGCATCACCTCACTATTTTGCTTGCCATGCTGGCAGCTGTTCCAAACTGGCTTCAGCAAATGTCTTGATCTTAGATAGGAATATTTTCAAAAGTTGTTTTTTTAATGGAAAAAGGGAAAGAGGGAGAATTGATGAAGAGAAATATAATACTTTCCAAAAAATAAGAGTGATCAAATAACATTTCAGCTGCCGAACTTTTTAAATGTGGCTGGCCTGTCTCTCCTGAGTAAATGTCTACAGTTGCATATATGATGAATGACCTGCTAGAAATAGTTTAGTTTATTTCTCATTCTCACAGAGATATCCAAAACGGATTTTCTGTTTCTCTTCTGGAGTTTTCATCTCTAAGTGCTTAAGAAAAAAATTGTTCCACAGAACCAGAATTTGATTTTAGTCAGCCTTAGCTATGCTGTGCGGTAGAAAACCAGTTACCTGCTTAAATTTTTCTAATCTGGAATTTAAACAAACAAAAATAAGTTCTCTTGGAAGTAGCAAGTGGAACCTTTTTTCTCCACTAGGAGAAGTCATTTAAGAATATCTGGTGCATTTGGGAGCAGTATTGTGAATTAAACCTGATTTATCATGAGTTTATACGTTGTGGTTAGTTGATGCCAGTTGTGGTTAGGAGACCAGAAATGTTCCAGCTCCACTTGAAGCTTTTCTTGTGTCTGAAGATTTTGAATCATGGCTTCTCTCCCACACAGTTTTTAAATCTGTGTATTTTTGGATGGAGATACACTGTAAGTGACGAGTAAGATGGCAGCAGTCAACCACAGCTGCTCCTTCATTCATCTCTCCCTGTGCAGAGGAGCCGATTCTTGCACCAGTGTGGTAGAAGGTACAGTTTGTGCCTGAAATAACCTCTGGATGCATGCCTGTGAAAAACCCAAGAGAAAGAGTAAATAAGTCCACTGATTTCTAATGCAGAGAACCACAGAGTTTGTGAACAAATTTGAAAACCATCTGCCTGCTAAAAATAATGTTCTCCTCCTCTGTGGTCCTAGCATTGCACAGCAGATGTCAGCCCTGTTGCTCCACTGGCCAGGAAAATGTGCAATTACTAAGCAGTTGTGTGCCTTTCATGGGACAGGGTTCTCTATGTCCTGTAAAAAGAGGTTTTTATTTGGTATTCAAAGGCTAGCAAATGAAAATCTGTCTTGTATTGTTAAATAACAAACACAACCTTCCTCTCTGGAGGTTAAGCCAAAACCAATGCATAGGTATTTCATTCTTTTGCAGTGTGGTGGCTGCTCTCAAATTACCCGCACCTGGCCTAATTCAGACTTCATTCAAAGACCACTGAAGCTGATAGCAGGCTTTCCTTTGGCTTTGGTCTGCCTTAGACAAAGACCTTACAAAGGAAAGATAGGAAGCTTGTGAGCTAAACCTGGGAAGTGATGTAGTAGGCAAGGCACCAGGTGTATATGAGCATTTGTTTTCCCTGAGATTCACAGTAATTTACAGCAGTCATGTTCCCTTGTGTTTACTTTATTGATGTTTAAAACTAAAGTAATTGTAGGTAAAAACCAAACATTTGCTTTCGCTACAGCAACAGCTGATAAAATTTGATAGCATTTTATTAAGAATTCAGTCAGTGAGATTGTTTCAATTTGTTTATAATGTGTGATAATTACTGTTTGATAATGTGAAATGCGTTTTCTGAAATGAAAGCTACAGTATCTCACAGGTTCAGGAACGTTGTTGCATTTATTTCATAGCAGGTTTGGGGGTTTCTGTGTTTCTCTCTTTTGTAGTGCCTTTTTTTTTTTTCTGCTTATATTAACAAAATTTGTTACATGGATGCCAGGAAAGGGATATTGCTTCAATATGTATCAGTAGAAGAGTACATGCTTGAACCTGCAGTGGGTGCATTGCAATATATTAATGAATGGTCAGTGCCCTGGGACCTTATATTGGGATACTGTGTGCCACAAGGTTGAAAATTCTCTATTGGTCATTCAGAAGCAAAGTTTTAAAGAAGTTACAAAGTTATGAGACTGTATGCATTTTTCATATCATTGTTACGTGAAGGCAGAGAATAACTGTCAAGAAAGTACTGGAACATGTCACTTTTTTGTGACTGAAAACAAGAGATTCTGAAAGCTCTTAGCCCAAAGACCTCTGTGTGCCTATAAACTCTCTGTATGTCTGAGTCATAAACTGAATGCACATTAAGATTTTTTAGTTGTGTATCATGAGCTTAAAGTCAAGTTTTAGTTCATAAAATAGCCAAGATTTTTGGTTGTGCAGAAGCAGTGGGACTAAGAGGATGGAAAATCTGAAGCTATATGTGCTCTGTCTCTAGGTCTCCATTAGCATAGTGTTCAAAAGCCTCTATAGAAAGTGCTTGCTCTGATTGCGAGAGTCTAAAAACAGCAGTTCATACAGATTTTTCTAAAGTGTAGTAATAGATCACATTGTTCAATAAGGGACACAGCACCCCACCTTGGCTGCAAGATGAGCAAATAGTAACTATTTAAGCTGAAACTCTACATTTGGCCAAATGCAGATATCTTGACTTGCAAAATATGCAGAAACTCTCTACTGGGAAATGAGTTTTGTGAAAGCAGAATATGTGAGGGGAAATCTCTGTACCAAATTGTCCAGACCCTGTACTAAGAAGAGGGCCCATCCTGATACACTTTCTCATATTAGGCACTGTCTGCAATTTATATACATCCATGGAGGCAGATGTCTTACAAAATCATTCGTTCATTAAAGCAAACAGATGGTTTTGAGTGCACACCTAAAATTTTACCATTTAAGAATTTTCCACATAAACATCTTTTCCAGCGCAGAAATGAAAGATACGATTTTCCAGCAGAAAGAAAAATATTTCTGCTAGTGCATTGTGAAAAAAAGCTTTGAAGATAATCTAGGCGAGCAGCTTGCATTGGAGTTAAAAGGGAGACCTCCAGATTAATTCATCTTGTTAATTTGACTGAAATCCAGAGGTGCCTTGTTTCCCTTCTTATCTTAGCAAACCTAACTTTTCAGTCTGGGGTTTTTAGAGCTGGGATACTTGCAGCAATTACAGCAACTTTGCTCCCACTCCCTGTGGAAACAGAAGTTCTGTAAATAGAGCTAGCTGAATTTGTTTTCAAGTCATTTGTAAAGAGGTAGTGCAAGAGTGAGTTTGTGTGTGCCTCTTACTGGCTTCTACAGTCTGACTTTTGCATTCAAAACTATCTAAAGCTGACATGCTTCTAGGTTGCCTGAAGTAATTTGAACTTTACAGTTATATATAGTCAGTGGTACGGACGTGCCAAACTTCCAAACATGCCAAACCTCCAAACACGCTTAAATACAAGTATACACACACACTCAGACACACACACTCTTGAGGTCCTTTCAATCCATTTTGTCTCTGTGGATATCCTGCAGTCTGGACGAGCTCGTAGGTTCCCCTGTTCCAAACACAGTCATCTCTGACTCCAGGATGTAGTAAGTGCAAAAAAAATAATCAATGGGTAGGAATATACCCTATGTGGAGAAAACAAATGGCTTCCAATCTGAAACTGATGAAATACTTGTTTTCTCCCACCTTAAGATCTCATTTCCAGATGTTATCTGTGTGAGACAAAGTCACATTTAGGACTAGTGTGGTGAAGGCTCAGGGATAACTCAGACAGACAAATTTATGCTTCATGCCAAGTTAAACTTATACAGTATATATCAGCAAATTGTTGACATAGCGTTAGTAATTGCTTTTCAACATTTATTGCAGCTTTCTAAACAAATGAAAAATTATTCTAAGCCTTGTAAAAAATTTCTATTGTTAGAAATGGCTTGCCCCAGAAACATTAAAGTATTTCTCCTAGCTGGTATATACTGCTGTATCTCTGCAGATATTAGTTAATGCCCACTGTTTCTCCTCAGCAGCCACACAAGGAAAGCACACAGCTTATAGGAGAAGAAAAGGCACAAGGTTCTGGAAGGATGGTGCTGACAATCAAGTCAGTACCGTGTAATCTGATGTGGCTTGTTTCACTCTGGGCAGCAATAACTTACCACGACAGTTTGTCAAGTCACCTTTTCATTTGTGTAAAAGGGACCAGCTGTTGGTTTATTTCTCTGAAGGAGCCCATAATGGAATTGTTGAAATATTTAAGGCATAATTGCACAAAATGCTGTTCCAGGCCTTCATATTGATGTGCGTCTGCCACTGAAAATTCCAAGGTGTTTCCGGACTCAAAAGTGGCATAAATATTTGTCATGCTTAGGAAGGCAATCTTTGAAACAGCTCCATTTCTGTTCAGATTCTGCTCCAGTGACAGATAGTCTATGGATCCTTGCATTTAATAGTAATACTAGCTGTTGTCCATTTCCTTCTGTCTGTGAAATTCCCTCCATCTAATCTGTAATTTCCCTAACTGTTCTAAGCTATGAGTATTTTTTGGACTTATTTGGCATATAATCACTTAAATACCTTCCTGTTTTCCTAATGCTTTTTAAATTAAAAAAGGAGTAAATAAACTAGAAATAAAAAAGCCCATCTCTTGCTCTTAGAGAGTAAAAGACTGTGTGGTAAATGAGAACGATAAATTAGTGAGAAACCTCATTTTTCAAAATGCAATATGTGGACTCATGCCTATGATAAAGCCATTTATTGTTCAAACTCCTTTTCATTGAGGGAAAATCGCATTATATGGCAATCTGTGTGCCACCAGCGTCTATTTCTGGGAGTAACGGCATGTGTATCACTATGCGTATTGCACCATCAGTGTTTTGGGTCACTCTATATGGTTCTATCCTCTTCTGATGGAAAAAAAACTTGATAAAATATGCCAGCACGCCAGATTGAATTGTGTTCCGCATGTGACCCCCAAAGGAGAGAAGGTCATGGGGCCATTCAAGCTTCATTTTTGCCCCCTCTAATGAGATCCTGAAAGGGCTGGGGAGGAGGAAAAGACCATTTGTCACTTCGGAAACAAAAGAAGAGGCAGTAGAAACAGAATCTGAATGCAAATGAGATTTTTTTTCCACTTGGGACAGGCTCATTTCCATATTAACTATTTTTTTCTGTATTTTCCAAACGCATTTCCTTTTGCTGTTTTGTATTCTGAATCGTTGTCAAATGATGACAATGAGTCAAATTTGCACGTTTTCAAAAGAAATGCTAAGGATGAACCTACACAGATCAATTATGTTGCACTGCATTTTAATAGTTATGTCTTTAAACAAAGCTGAAATCCATCAGACCTCATGACCTGTGCTCAGTGTGCTTTGTCTCTTACTTTTTCATTGCACAGTGAAGAAATACAGATAAGGTGGGAAGAAAATATAAAAGTAGCTATGTAAATCCTTTTTATGACACTGAAATTATGCACTTTTGAGTACTTTTCTGGAATGTAGATTATACACACTATTCATGTAAAATACTTAAAGAACAAGGAAATCTAAACATGTTGATACAGTTCCAGCTCCCTTGCAAAGCCAAAGTGCCAGTGCAACTTTCTGAACTGCTCTGAGGAGTTTCTGAGCATTGCTGATGGTGTCAGGTCTCTCTTTGGTTGATTCCAAGTGAAAATATTTTATCATTAGAGAAGTGTGTAGGAGGAGTAAAGGCAGCAAGCAGTGGAGCAGTGAAACACGCTGTCCAGGGAATCAGTCATGGTATGAAGCCTGAAAATATTCAAGAAGCGTTTGGGCAACACTCTCAGACACCTGGTGTGAATTTTGGGATTGTCCTATGCAGAGATAGGAGTTGGACTAGATGATCATTGTGGGACCCTTCCAACTCAGGTCATTCTATGATTCTATGACCTAGTAGAGCAGGTAATGCTCATCTTCATTAATGCATTGGTAACGCGGCAGAGTGTACCTTCAGCAAGTTTGCAGATGATACAGACCTGGGAGAAGTAGTTGCCATTTTTGTACTGCTCTTCAGAGGACCTCAACAGTCTGGAGAAATGGGCCAGAAGGAACCTCATTGAGTTCAACAAAGGGAAATGCCACTTCCAGCACCTGGGAAGGAACAACCCCAGGCACCAGTATATGCTGGAGGACACACAGCTAGAAAGCAGCTTTGCAAAAAACTACCAGGGCATCCTGGTGGACACCAATGCAACCATCAGTCAGAAATGCACCCTTGCAGCCAGGAGGGCCAACAGCCTTCTCCATTGCATTAGTCAGGGGAAGTGATCTTTCCTCTTTGCTCATCTCTGCTGATGCCATATCTGGTGTGCTGTGTCCTACTCTGGATTCCCCAGTACAAAACAGATGTGGACTAACTGGAGCATGCTCAGTGACTGCTATGAAGATGATTAAGGAATTGGAGCACCTTTCACATTAGAAAGCCCTGAGAGAGCTGGGCCTTTCTGCTTGGAGAAGAGAAAACTAAGGAGGATAATCTTATCCACGAGAATGAGTAAAGAAATTGCAACCAAACTCTTCTCCATGGTGTCCAGTAACAGAATGAGAGGAAAAAAGCACAAATTAAAGTACTAGAAAATCCATTTAAGAAGAAGAAATAACTGTTTCATTGTGAGAGTGGTTAAACACTAGAACAGATTTCCTAGAGAGGCCTTGGACTCTCCTGCCTGAGAGATATTCAGACCCTGACTGGATGTGGTCCTGGGTAGCCTGCTCTGTCTGGCCAGTATCCATGTAGGGCTTTGTCTAGAGGCTCTAGATAGTGAACCCCAACAATTCAGTATGGTTCTGTGTTCCATTCAAGCCACCTTTTGGGAATCCTGCCTTGACCCCAGTCTTCTAGCAGGGGACTCCTTGCCAGTCAAGGGTATGGTTCCACCATCTCTTTCCCAGTTCTGCTTGGTGCAGTACTCACCAAGTGCCTAGCAAGCCTCAGATGTGCCAAAGTGGATGTAGTTTTGTCATCCAAGCAAGACTTAGGTTTGGCTTACGAACAGGGTGAATAGTAAATACTGATTCATTCATCCCTTGCTAAAAACTGATTTCTTTTAATTCCAATTTTAAGTGTGGCCCTTCTTCCCCAAAACAGGTGGAGGAGAGATCAGACATCGTCAGACTGTTCATGGCATTCAGTAGTACGAGCCAGACCTACCCTGTCCTTGGAAATCAGAGACGGAGTTAAAAACATTAAGACTACTATTTGACACTTAGTTTGCAACTTCCCTGATGTTAGATCTTCTGAATCTCCATAATACCAGAGATGGTATAGTCATTCACAGCTCTTCCCTGTCCCCTGGTGTCTTCTCCTCTTATTGTTGTCAGCTTTTTTTCAGTTATAAAAGATAATGTAAGGAATTATAGAACTTTATGAACAGATAGATTTTCTTCTCAGTCATGCAAATATTGGCATTGTTTTCTTTCGCCTGCAGCTCCAGGATCTGTGGATTTGTCCTCATCCACAGCAATTAAAACAAAATGAAGCAAACAAAAGGAAAATAATACAATAATAGAATGAGAATTCTTGCATCTCCCTGATGTTATCTTGACAGCGGATGATGACAGATACATTAAAAAATAAAAGACCTTCATTGAAATACAGACTGGGAGAGGAGGAGGCAATTCAAAGGAGGAAAGACAATCTTTCAGCTCACTGTGGTTTGATAATAGCTATAGCAAAATTAATTACTTGCCCTTCACAGGAGCTGAGGAATTATGCTACTTAGATCTTCTGAGTTCTTTATGTTTATTTATTGCTAAATAAATTAAATACAGATGGTTTATTACTTTTTTTTACCTTAGTGCATTCACACTAAAAAAATCTTACCAACAAAGGAATGAAGCATTTGAAAATCTTGGGTGGTTGAAACCTTCGTTGTATTCACCACTAATCATTACTATCTGAGCTCTCCACTGTCTACCTGGGTTACACACTTCAGGCCATTAGCAGGGAAAAAGTCTGTTTGTCTTTCTTTTACTCAATGGTGTAACTGCTTTTATAGCATCAGTGTTACAAAGCAATCTGAGGTAACTCTAGAGATGCATTGACTTCAGGCACTACCCGTCTGGCCAGGTTAAACTGTGACACTATGTTACTCAATGACATTAGGAGAAATACTGCAGGAACTAGGTGAGCGTGGCACCACTGAAAGAAAGAGGTTTGACTGTGGTGGATGCACAACCCCATTGTGCATAGTATGAACAAAACCAGGACTGAAACTGCCAGATTTTGCAGGTGCTTTTGGCAGTCTTATCTGTAACAAGTCTGATAAGACACCATAAAAGCATGATAGACAACAGAAGACATAAAAAAAATCAGGTGTAAGCTGCAGTTTGCTTTGTTTTCAGAGAAGGCTATCAGCCACAGACATTAGAAAGGAAAACAATACTGCAAACGTGAATGGGCTGTAAGACTCATTAATATCTTCCCTTTTTTTTTGCAGTGTAAAATTATTATAGAATCATAGAATGCTAAGTATGAAAAGACCTTTAAGATCATTAAGACCAACTGTATCTGTCCACTAGCAAATCATATCTGTAAGTACTTTACCTACCTGTCTTTTAAATACCCTCAGGGATGGTGACTCAGACGCATCCCTGGGCAGCCTGTGCCAGTGCCTGATGTCAAATCTGAGCCTCCCCCAGTGCAATTTGAAGCCATTTCCTCTCATCCTATTGCCTTTCACTTGGGAGCAGAGACCAATACCTTTCTCACTACAACCTCACTTCACGTAGTTGTAGACAATGAAAGGGTCTCCATTCAGCCTCCTTTTCCCTAGGCTAAACAACCCCAGTTCTCTCACCCACTCCTCATAACACTTTTTCTCCAGCCCCTTCACCATCTTTGTTGCCCTTCTCTGGATCTCAATGTCTTTCTCGCAGTGAGTGGCCCAAAACTGAACACAATATGCAAGGTGCAACCTCACAAATGCCGAATACAGGGGCACAATCCCTTCCCTGGTCCTAATGGCCATGCTCTTTCTGATACAATCCAAGATGCTGTTGGCCTTCTTGGCCACCTGGGCACACTGCTGGCTCATGTTCAGCTGGCTAATTATGTCCGTGACAAAACCATTGCAAAACTGTCTTTAAAATCCAAAGATTTCAATTGGTTCCTGTCTGGCCGTTCCTGTGGGCCAGTTTTCCTTTTAGTTAGGAACAGATATATGTCCTACGTTTTATCTATTCCCTGCTCCTTTACAAAGCATCTTTTTTAATTGCAATGGCAATAGTTGGACATTTTGACAGGGACTGCCTCTACCATTTCTAGAAGGACTGTTTAATAGATTTCTTGCAGAAATTGATCAGGTAGGGATTTGTGCTGACACAGCATCTCTGTTTCATAAAAATGGAGTATGTACTTCTGGGTATTTTAAAAGCAAGTATGCTTGGCAGGCTTTAATTATGTCTGATAAGCTCTGTAGCAAGCTGCAAGGTTTTTTAGATCTGTATCTGAGGGACACAGAAGACTATGTTCTTTGTTAATAACAGGTGTTAGTGTGCAGTTAGGGAGCGCAGTGCTTTTCTGTTTTCAGTTTTCAGACTATCGCCATAATTGCAAAAGCTTGGGCACACTACAGTAGTGCCCTCAAGACAGTTGAGAGAACTAGAAATGCAAATTCTCCCCTTATTCCTTCTCCTGTCAGGGCAGAGAATCACACTAGGGTGCCATCTGCTAAAGAGTTTCCAGCTCTACAGTCTTCCAATCCATATAAATTGGATACTCACATAATTGTAAGGTTGACTTCAGTGGTTTTATAAGTGCATTAGCACATAATTTTGATATCAATGTGCAAGTGTTTCACATGCAGTAAAGCTGAACTGAAATCACTGTAGAACGTGAATGATGAGGTTTTCAAAAGCTAAGAATTAGAGGTGTAGTGTTAGCCATTAGCAACAGCAAGTCAGTTCTGATAACTATGGCTCATGGGCAGTCCCTGGGAGTACTTTGATCCAGACACTGATACAGTAGGAAGGATTGGGCCTTAGACACTTTCCTTTCCTGACCTGCCCCTATAATCTTGTTGTCCTCTGAAAAGGGTGTTTCCTGAGTGCAGTAATGGAGAATCCCATTTGTTTTTATTGGCAGAACTACTACATGGAGTCTATCCTCTGCTCTCAGGTCAGCCAAGCCTTCTCTTTGTGCTTCCAAATCCTCAATGGTCTCTAAGATGCTGGCACAACATCCTTGTATCTCTTCAACATTTACTGTTACCTATGGATGCCAAAGGTAATCCTCCAATTTTCGCCTGGAATTAGATAATGATCTTTTGTCAGCTGTGGCAAGCTTTTCATCCATTTGTGCTTTTGCTATCCATATTTCTCTTGTCTACTGTTAGGATTTCTATATTTTTCTGTTAACAGATTCATATTCACACCAAAATGTGTATCTTATTCTGTTCTCTGAGGACACAAATGCTACTAGCTTGGGTTTTTGTGTCATGTCCACCAATACCTGAGTGCAAGAAGACTTGCAGATGCCTGAAAGTTTCTAAACACATCTTTGATTTCTGTTTCAGTTTTCTAGGATCCAGACTTCCTGAAATCTTCCTGAAACCAAAATATATGGCTATGATCTTATTTTGTCAACTACATCACTCTCCTATTTATCTACAGCTTTTAGACTAGATTTTAATTGTTTTTCCTACAAATTAATCATACAATTCTAAATTAATATTGCTTACAAAACAGCTTACATTGTGCTGTGTTTTGTACTTTGGTGTTTGTCTAATGAAGGGAAAAAGTTTGTTCAGAGGAGACTCTTCCTGTTGTCTTTTAATACATTTTCTAGAGGCACACAACCGCATTAAAAGCATTCTGTGCCATTAAGCTCCTAAAAATGCTGCCAAAGGCAGCATTTCTCTCCAAAAGGGATTCAAGAGTGATAGTTCCCGTGGAGGAAATTGTTAAACAATTGGTCAGAATTTGCACCTGTTAATCGCTTTTATTCCTCTATTTCTTTTCCACTTTTGTCCAGCAGAAATTTCTCCAGAAGTTGCCACTAGAGGGTATCTGTGTTTACTGACACTCACTCTGGCTGCAGGAGCAACTAGAACGACTGCAGGATAGTTGTGTAAAAAGTAGAAACAATTAAGAATTCATTATACCTATACAGTCATGTACACTGCGTATTCACTGTGACAAGGCACCATAAAAATCGGTGGTACTTCAGGCTTTCTATATCACCCAAGAAGAAACGGATCCTTTGCTTAAAAAGAGAATCCCAGATGGACATCCTTGATTAGACTATTTATCAGTTTTAGCAAAAACCTGAACGTACTGCAAGTTTTGCAACATGTTTCTCATGTTCATACTCAATTTTTTCAATGCAAAACCTATCCCTATCTATCTTTTCCATCTATTGATATAGCAGAAATTACCATGCCCTAGAGGAGCTTAAATAAATTCAGGCATTATTAATCACTATAGTATCTGTCCTGAGCATATTTACTTGTCTCCTGCCAATAGCTGCAGACAGATATTTCTGGTAATTTGAAAAGAAGGAATATCATTTTTGCGTGAGTGAAGAGTAGTTTCTTTTTGGTGTCTTAACCTCAGAATATACATATATAACATTTTCTGCACCTATCTGTAACATGGTCTGAATGGGGAGGGAAATTATATGTGAATCAAAACGATTATATAAAGACAGGGAAAACAGAATTCATAGCTGAGTTCTACAGTTAACATATCTAGCAAGAGAGAATAATTGTTTATACTCTTCGGGTATTATGTATATTGGATAATATTTAATTAAGCCCAAGGATAAAACTTTCCAGAACCACAGTGGAGTTGCTTTCAGACTCAAAGATGTAACTTTGGTTTTGGAAAGTTTTCCCTAAGAATAGATTTGACACACATTGCAGATCAAGCCCCAGTCCTCAAATACGTGTACGAATCAAAGTCTACCTACTACCCACTATCTGCCCTTGCTAAAAGTATGCTTTCCAAACTCAGAAACCAGAGAGCAGGATGCAGCATAGAGCATGATTTCAGGCTCTGGTGCTATATTAATATAACTCATTAGCTGTGCCCTTGGCAGCCTTGCATAGTGCTTGAACTGTGGGCTGTCTCTTGATGCAAGTGGCAAAGCAAGATACAGTCTTGAACTCAGCTTGCGATCAGAGAACCAATAATATGTTAGATGTCTAACTCTGTGTAATAAATGTTTCTTCTAAAGAAGGATGTTTTTGCAGATATAAATCAGTTTTAGAAAGACAATGAAGCTGCTGCTAGAACTTCGAAGTCATAAAAAAAAAAAAACCCAAAAGCACAGTGTGATATAATTGATTCCTACTGATAGCTAAGAATCTGTTTACATGAGGATGATAATCCGTATATCCACACTTAACACAGTGTGATGTTCCATCAGCCGATATTCTTATATCTAAAAATAAAAGCAGGGCTCCCAGCAGAAATTCTCTGTGGTGGGCTAACCCTGTCTGGCTGTCAGATGCGCACCCAATTGTTTTCTCTTTCACCCTCCTCCAAAAGGCAGGAGTAAATAAGAGTAAATAAGAGTAAACAGCACATAGGCTGATATTAAGGCAATTATAACTGTCACAGGAAAAATGGATTTGACTTGGGGAAATTAAATTATTGCCAGTCAGAATAGATTTGAATGGTGATAAAGACAAAGTATAAATCACTAAATTTATTTAACATATTGTGTCCTTCAGAAAAACATCCCTATTTTTGGTGACTGCTCTGTGTTAGAAGAACAGACTAGACTAGACGGGACTAGACTACTAGGTTAGAAGGGACCTCAGGAGTTATCTGGTCCAATATTTCTTGACAGACAAGATGAACCAGCACCCTGTTAGTTATATCTTGGAAGTGTCCAGCACTGGGGAATTCACTGCTGGGGAAATTACTACAATGGCTAATTTTCTCATAGTAAAAAATTTTCTTTGTATTCCATCAGAATGTCCCCAGGAGTAAGTTTTACCCACTACCCCTCACCTTTTTCATGTGACTTTTTGAAAAAAGGAGTCTCCAGCTTCTTTATAGCCACCTGTTAAATATTGGAACATGGTGATAAGGCCTCCCCTAAGCCTTCTTTTATTAAGGCTGAACAAACACAGTTTTCTCACCCTTTCCTCATATAGCAGGCTTCCCAGTTCTTTGATCATCCTTATGGCCCTTCTTTGGACCCCCTTCAGTTTATCCTCATCTTTTTGGTGTGGCATGGACCAAAACTGCACACAGTATTCCAGCAAAAGAGAGAAACGCTGCACTTACAGTGCCATCGCAACTCTGGTCATTCTCATGGGACAGCTCAGCATCCTACTTGACAAACTCAGCATCAGAGTTTACAAAAATGCAATGATTTATAAGCACTTTTTGAAGAAAAATCCTTGCTATCACTGAAGACTAAACTTGGAAATTATTAACAAAGAAAGAAAGGGGAGAAAGAGGGAGAGGAGAGAGGGAGGGAAGAGTAGGAGTGGGAGAAGAACGGAGGGAAGAAGAAAGGAGAGAAAGAAAGAGACAAAGAAAAAGAAAATGTGAGGGGGAGGGAGAGACCAAAAACGAAGCCCAGCTCACATCACAACTCCCTCTCTAGTTTTCATGAAGTGTTCCTTGTGAAAATTTCTGGAAACAGTTGTAGGTCTAAAATGATTTGCATTTCAGTAGCTGCTCTCAGAAAATCAGACTAGCTGAGTCATTCGATTAAAAAAAATAAACCAAACAAAAGCAACACAACAAAATTCCCTTTCCAAAATCTCAGTAATCCTTGTAGGCCTCAGCAAATGCAAAGCATACCTATCCTATGAATGACTTAAAACTTGTGCAGACAGTTTAGTGTCTGCTAGGTTAAGTAACAGAGCAGTATTCTAGCACAGAGGCAGGGCTTTCAGCTCTGTAAGACAATATTCTTGCACAAGGACATTGTAGGAGTAAATGTAGGTCTGGTGCTGGTTCAGCCCAGAGCAGAGATTTCTTTGGAGCATCTCACATTACTCCTGTATCTGTGGGGAAGGACTGAGTGGTGAGGGCCAGACTTCTCACAGAAGTGCCTAGTGGGAGTCACAGGCACATGCCGTCAGATCAAACTAGGGAGATTCAGGCTGGAGACCAGAAGAAACCTTTCCCCCATGAGAACAATCTGACAGAGGGGCAGGCTATTCAGAGAGGTTGTGCCATCACCATGCAATCATCTGGATGCCATCGCGTGGCATGTACAGGACAGACAGGTCATCAGATCCAGTCAGCATGGGCTTATGAAAGCCAGGTCCTACTTGACCAATCTGATCTCCATCTATGACCAGGTGACTCACCTAGTGGATGAGGGAAAGGCTGTGGATGTTGTCTACCTAGACTTTAGTGAAGCCTTTGACACTTTTTCCACAGTATTCTCTTGGAATACACTGGCTGCTGATAACTTGGTCAGGCGTAATCATTGATAGCTAAAAAAATGGCTGGATGTCCAAGCCCAAAGAATTGTGGTGAACAGAGTTGAATCCAGTTGGCAATTGATCACAATATTTCCCAGGGCTCAGTGTCAGAGCTGGTTCTGTTTATTATCTAAAACAATGGTCTGGATGAGGGTACTGGGTGGTCCTTCAATAAATTAGCAGATGACACCAAACTAGGTGAGAGTATTGATCTGCTTGAGGGAAGGCAGGCTCTGCAGAGGATTCTGGATTGGATGGATTGATGGACCAAGGCCAATTTTATGGGATTGAACAAGGCTACATAGCAGGTCCTGCACTTGGGTCACAATGACACCATGCAAGAACTCAGGCTTGGGGAAGAGAAACTGGAAAGGTGCCCAGTGGAAAAGGACTGGAGGGGCTGGTTGACAGCTGGCTGAATATGAGCCAGCAGTGTGCCCAGGCGGCCAAGAAAGCCAGTGGCCTCCTTACTTGTATCAAAAATGATCTGGGCAGCAGGAATAGGGAAGTGATATTTCCCCTTTACTCAGCACTGGTGAGGTTGCACCTCAAATGCTGTTCAGTTTTGGGCCCTTCACTAAAAGAAGGATTTTGAGGTGTTGGAGCATGCACAAATAAGAGTAAGGAAGCTGGTGAAGGCGGTGGAGGACAAATCTTATGAGAAGTGGCTGAGAGAACGGGAATTACTTTGTCTGGAGAAAAGGAGAGTGTAGGCAGACCTTACCACGCTTTACAACTGCCTGAAAGGAGGTTGTAGCAAAGTAAGGTATTGGTCTCTTCTCCCAAGCGAGAAGTGACAAGAATAGAGGACACAGCCTCAAGTTGCACCAGGGGAGGTTTAGACCAGCTATTAAGAAAAATTTCTTTACTGAAAAGGTTATCATGCACTGGGACAGACTGCCCAGGGAAGTGGTTGAGTTACCATCCTTGGAGATATTTAAAAGATATTTAGACATGACACTTCGGAATGTGGTTTAGTGGTGTAATTGGTCGTGTTATTGTTACAGTTAGGTTCAATGATGTCAAAGGTATTTTCCAGCCTAAAGGATTCTGTGATTCTGTGCCTGGAGGGTTTGAAGCCCCCGCTGAGCACCTGGTCTGGCCTCAAGGTTGACCTTACTTTGGGTAGAAGGTTAGACCAGAGACCTCCCAAAGTCTTTTTCCAGCCTGAGTTATTCTGTTACATTGTCAGTACACGTTCATAACTTGCTGCGTGAACTAGGGCAAAGGATGCAGGATCAAGGTGGCACATCGAACACCAGAGAAAACTGAGCCGTTCAAAGAGGACTGGCATATAATGCGATAGTATACTGCAGGTGAGTTTCCTTATCACCCTCGATTCAAGTCAAATGCATCCAGGTGGATCCTAGTACTGCAGAGCAGCACCACTCTAGAACAGGTGTTCAGTAACTCTATAAAAATTCAGACAATAAACATCCTAGGAATTTCACCATAATCAGCTGGACATCTCAAAAAATAACTTACTTTGGACAATGGTATATTAGTCAAAGCCTCACAGTGTAATAATGAATTATGGGAAGTCTATATGTTCATGGAAACAGAATAATTTTATGAAAATAAATAATTGAAAAATAGAGTATTTTTTTATTTGGAGAGTTCTGATGAAAACACATCTGAGTGGCTGTGGCTCAGTTATCCTTTATCTACTTTCCTCATTGCATTCTATTTTGGCTTCTCACTTAATCGACTCTCTTTCCTGTTTAATGTGATGGTAGCATATTCTTTACCTAAATAGATTCATCTATATATCTGTGCCCCAATGGGGCTATGTTCTAAAGAACCACAACTGAAATAAGTTCACTGGCCTTTTGAGTCAACTACTAAGTTTTTCTAACCCCTGATGCGATTGCCTCTAAGTTTCCCACTGCTATCCACTCTTTTATTCAGGTTTTTCCCACTTACAAGGTCATTTATCATTAACTGTAAAACTATTTAAAAATTACATTACCAAAATAGAAGCATGAGTGACAGGGAAATTCAATTGATCTAAAGCACAGTCCCTAATGTATACAGCATATTCCTTTTAGAGAAGGCAACAAGACAGAAGTGTGCAAAATATCTCCCATTTGTTATGCTCCTGAGCATCAGCTTCGGTATCCTTTTGTGTGTGCATGAGCACATGTGCATTTCTTAGGAAGTTTCACACTACTCACAGAGGACTTCTCTGCATTTATCAGTCATGCCAAATTCTTTCAGGGGTCGGATCCTTAGCCTGATTTTCTTTTCTATCCTCTTCAAGGGCAGTAGGCATTTGAAATACCCAAGGAACACAGCAATAGGTCCAAATACAAGCTCCCCAAGGATATCTCAGGGTTTGATGGACTTTTTTTCCTGTTATTGTCAAAATTCTGATTTCAAACCATCCATGATATGATTTTTGCAGTTCTTAACAAACAGAGAGCTCTTTTAGGTGTTGACAGCATTCAAGGTCCTTCACACTGAAGAAGTTCAGGTGCCAAGATAGTGAAATTATAGAAGCTTCTTTATTATATGGGCTACTGCCACAGAAACATGGCATACATGTGAAAAACAAGTACATGAATATCCTTCCCTAGTCCCAGCTGTGACAATGAGCTTGTAATTATTGAAGACTAGGTGTGCAGTAATATTATGTCAGTCTAAGGAATTAAAAAGCAGACTCCATGAAAACTTTAGCTGGATAAATTTTTTAAGTCATTTCTGTAAGTATATTTGTTACTCTTGATATGCATTTGTACTATGACATGGAGGAAACTGTGTACCTTATCATTTTTATCTCGCTTTTCTGAGATGCAAAATGCTCTTTTGTATTTGTTTAAATGTCTGTTTAAGAATGAAGCGAGGAATACATTCAGCAATAGGTTTCTTAGCCCTGTTATAACATTTGATTTGGAAAGATGTGGGTAACGGTACAGTGAATGATGTTATTTCTTACTTTTTACATATTTTTATTCAAAAAGTAAAAGAAAATCTTTTACATTTTAAAGTAATGAATGAACACTGGACTTCCCAGGCATTCAAAGGCCATGGAAAAGCTTCCTTTAGTGTATGTGAGCATTTAAAAAGACCTCCAATTTAATAGTGAATCATTCATAATACTGAACCTCTCTTTTCAGTATTTATGTTTGAAATGCCAAGATGAAGGTTTTTCACTGTTAAGCTTTCCAGATTTCTCTTAGTTTGCTTCATCTTGCTGGAGGCAGGGTCATACAATCCTTCTGCTTCCTTGGAAAACCAGAAGCCATCAGATTTTCAGCATCTTCCTTGATTTATGGCAGTACTGAAGCAGCAATTGACAAATCCCTTGACATGCAAGGTCTAGTGATTTCCATCAAAGAGAGGTGGCATTTAGACCTAGCTCTAATCAGTTAATTTTTGGATGACTGGTTTTCATCAGTTTCTGGAGGCTTCTTTTTATTTTGAGGGTATTGTTTGGTAAGTATTTTTATACATTTGGGATGTTATCACGTTGTTTAGAAAGAAGACACTAAATTACAAAGACATACCTATTGCAGCTTGTAAACTCTGCAAGCAAAAACTCAGTCTTTTGGTGAACTAGTTTACTTGGTTTTTTATGTTCCTCCTTCATCTTTACAGATGATATTAAAATAGACTAAGGGGGTAAAAAAGACTTAAAGTGGATAATAAATGGCACACTAGTGATGTTCAGCAGTCTTCCTGAACAACGCTTGCCCTGCTTGGGCTGCACAGCAATCATTATATGGAAGGGAGGGGTGGGCTGCGGAAAAGAGACAGAGCTTTGTTGTAGTGTATGCTAAATCACTGCAAAACGCTGAGCAGGCACACAGATATAATGTACCCCGCGGTCCACAAGCCCCTGGTTTCTTCTCAAAGTATTTGCAGCTTGTTTTCCTCTACTCATTTGCCTTTTGTCCTTCTTCCCCCTCTTTCAGTGCTCTGAGTTTTTGAAAGAATGGTTGGAAAATGCATGCAGCAAAGATCTCCAGAGGTTACCTTCTGCCACCATCTGCTGAGAGCAGGGCCAAAACTGGAAGAAGATGCTGGATCCTGTGGTGTCAGCTTTGTACTCTTATGCAAGAAAGATATGTCAACAGCCACACTCAGGAAAACCATTCTTTGATCAGATCACTTTCCTTGAACTCATGGTTCCCCAGTAGGGAACCTGCCTAGTCTGAGGGCTACCCTCATGGCACTCTGTGCAGGGGTGCTCCACCTCACAGGACCAGTGTCACCCCAAGGCAAACCCCATGGGTACTTTGTCCATTCCGGGGCTTTGGAGCAAGGTCAACAAACTGGAGGGGCTGTGGGAAGGCTGCCCAGATGGCAGGACTAGAGCCTTTGTCCTGTGATAAGGGGTTGACTTCTTTGTGTCAGTAACTGCCTTTGATTTGGTTTTACTCTCTCGTGCTAGGGAAAGCTCTGGAGAGACAAGCTGACAGCTGGACTGATGGCATTGCAGTTTCTACAGATGTGTGATCTGGGGTCAAAAGCTGAATCAACCTAACCCAACTCAGCCCAACCAAACCAAACCAAACCAAACCAAACCAAACCAAACCAAACCAAACCAAACCAAACCAAACCAATCATTGTACTTCCTCATAGAGCTAGTACTGAAAAGATTCAGTTTAGAAGATTACAGTTCTCTACCAAAACTCTTCTGGTACCGTAACTGTAGGATTATAAGAGCAAGTGAATGCAAAGGGTATATGTACTAACATGACATTTTAGCATGAGCCTCCTGTCCCCTTTTGTTCCTTCCTATGCTCATCTTCCTTACCTTTTCTTCTCTGGTGATATTTTTGCTTTTTATTTTCTGCCTTTGTCCTGGAGTAGAGATGTAGCGCAAAATGTTTGAAGTAGCTCTGATCCTGCATTCTTATGCAAAGAAAACCTTCTGGTAGAAGAGTTGTCCATGCAGTACTTCACAACCTGCCATCGTCTCTTCTCCCTGGGATCCATTGGATATGTAATAATGGTTCAGAGCTGCACCAAGGGTCGTTTAGACTGGACTTTAGGAAGCACTTCTTTACTGAGAGGGTGATCAAAAGCGGGAGAGTCTTTCTAGAGAGGTGGTCAATGCCCCATACTTGTCAGTGTTCAAGAAGTACTTGGACAATGCTCTTAATAACATGTTTTAACTTTTGGTCAGCCCTGAAGTGGTTAGGCAATTGGACTAGATGGTTGTTGTAAGTCCCTTCCAACTGAAATATTCTATTCTATTCTATTCTATTCTATTCTATTCTATTCTATTCTATTCTATTCTATTCTATTCTATTCTGTTCTATTCTACTGTACTCTACTCTACTCTACCCTACTCCACTCTACCCTACTCCACTCTGTTCTAATTTATCACCAGCCTGTTTGTATGGTGGTGCTGAAGTTGCTTTTCTTCCCCAGGTATCACAGAACAGCAGTAAAAAGAATGACAAGTGTTTGTGCTTCATCTGACCTCACCTTCTTCCTCCTCGAGAGAGGTTGACTATGCAGATGATAAGCCTGCAAAATAAGCATGGCTTGTCTGCTTTGATGGTAAGTAGAAGTCAGACAATGACAAATTTGTTTCATTGTGTCAGTAGCAGAGTGCAACTGGGAGAAGGAGACAACAAGCGCTGGAGAAGGCTGTGAGTTTGTCTGCCCCCCACATTCTCTGCTGTCATGTCATCTCCCTGCGGTTTTTCTTTCCCCTTTCACACTGCAGGCTTTGGGATCATGAACGCTCTTTTACAGCATGCCTCATAGCCCTTGTACAGCAGGGTCTTGGACAGGCCTTTGAGGTATTATTATAATACACATGACCGAAACAATTCCTGAATGTTGGTTTTAGTGACAAAACAGACTTCTTTCTGTCACCATGAGATTTTCCTTGTATTATTTCTGTTGGCATGGAATATAAGCTGATGATGTAGTGAACTCAGGGAACACTGTGGCTTATTTTTTCTTAAAGGGTTGCAAAGTTCTTGGAAATAGAATTAAATAAATCTGCCTGCAAAAATTCTGTTCTTTGCTTGCCTAAAGTGAGTGATTTTGATGAATGTGAGTAAAACATATTTTTTGCTCATAATCAGTACAATAGAAGGTGGATTAATGGGTTTGTTCTGGGCATATGTTGGAGCTTTTTGTAAAAATTTTCCCAAATATCTTCCTTGAGTTTTCATTCAAGCGCAAAAAAATACAATCATCTTCATTATTATTATTATTATTACACCGCTGGCATTACTGTCACAATTCTCTATGAAAACATCCAACAGTTCAATTGTAGAGGATCCCAAAGGACATACAAGAAAGAAAATCCAATTTCCAATTATCCATTTGGAGCTAAAATACTTCTATTATTAGCATGTATGTTCTGAAATAGCTCAGAGACTAACTCTTGCAAGAGATGCTGTCAGATAAATGCCAGACCAAAACCGAATCTACACACTAGTATGGCTGAAGGACAGATTATTGGCTAATGTTGTAGCTAAGTGCTAGGCACAAATGGTCAGTTCAAACTTAAAAGCCCTGTGCTCACACAGGGTGTGTACCTGTTGGACAGAGAGAATCTAAGTGTGTTTACTCCATAACCAAGTAGAATGTTCTTTGAAGACGTCTTTACTTTTACACAGCATGAAAAAACAGGTGCTTTTAAAAGTCATTGTTGTTGTGAGGATGTCCTTGAAGTATTTTTGGGTAGCAAACAGAATTTGTGCAGAAGAACCTGGTTCTTACACCATTCCCTCAATGAGTTCCACACAAAACTGTTCAAAGAGGCATCTAGAAGTTTCTTCGAGCAGTCAGATATAGGGAGAGCGTTTTTTGATTCATTTCCTAACATTTTCAGAACTGGGAGAAGAGAATGGGATTTTAAACTCTAATTTATTTGTTATAATTCTTTATGACAAACGTGGGGACATAATTCTCTCGTCTGCTCTTTCTCACTGCTTCTAATGCTGTTATATGATTGATCTCTTTCTGTGGTAAGAAACGTCTAACGCAACTCTGGAGTCATTGCTATTGACTTCAGAGGCTTTCATGTGGATTTACCTTCAGGTGACATTAAAGTGTATCTCTTAACTATTATTCTTGCAAATGTTTGATGCCTTTGCTTTCTGCCTAATTGGGCTCTTCCCAAGAAGAAGCCATACTTATATTAATGGAGAAATCCACCAATAAGGGAAGTATTATCTAATGTCAATGACTGTTTAAAACTAAGTCTTAGCAGTCTCATTACTATTACTGAGTTATTTCCCTCAGCCACTGAGTTAGTCTCTATGAATTTACAGCTGATGACTGCTAATTCTGTTTGTCAGTAAAAACATAAACATACTCCCTGAAGTGATCAAAATCTTCCATCACCACCTGATTTCTCATTGCTAAAAACAGATAAAACATCTTTTACTGCAAAGATCAGTGGAGGAGCTGTCCTCCAAGGCGGAAATGAAATCAAGAGGTTAACGCAGGCCTTAGATGAGATAGATGGAAAATCTTTCTCTCACTTACCTGCACTTGACTTGTCAAATCAATTTCCAGAAATGTGAAATTATGGTGCCTACATACTAAGGATGCTACTGATCTTGACAGAAAAAGTGTTGAGAGACATGAGCTGAAGGGGCAACTCATCTCAACTTCGGAAGGAAATTATTCAGTTACCTGACAGTACCAGCTTTCTAAAGGTTTATTATTTGTATCAAAAATTAATATTAGAAACCTCAGGGCAGGATCTTACATAAATGTAAGGTGATTTTACTTTCAATATTTCTAAGCACTTGGTTTGACCCATTTATGCCTTCTCCCCCACTAATGGACAAAAACCAGGGCACTTAAGCAAATGGTCTGTTCAGCATCACTAGTGTGCAAGACAGCAACCTTACACTCTTTCATCTGCCTCATGCATACATGGTTTCAGTTTTTTAGTGCTACAGTCTCTCTTGTTGAGCTAACAGCAGTAGGAGTGACACATGTGGTATGCTGTAGCCTTATTGCCATCCTCCTTTTATAAAAATGCAGGATCCTCCACTGATGCATAGTCTGTGTTGTGATTTTACCAGAAACAAATCCGTATAGGAACACCACATACCTGGATCTCACTGCAGTTAACCATGTGTTTTGTTTTCAATACAGAACACTGAGCAGGACTTCCTAAACACTTTCATAGCCTGTATCTCTCACTGTCCAGGTCAGAGTGCAGTGAATGAGATGTGATTGTTACAGCAGGACACCATCCCTTCACCAGTCCGCACTATTCTGGTATGTTTCGTAGATGAATGCATTTCTTCACTGTGCTCCCACAGGAAGGATGACAAAACCTTGCACCAGCTATGCATGACAGGAACATATTCAGTGATCAGCTGCATATGTGAGAGGTCTCCACATGGTGGAGAATTAGTTTTTGTTTTCTTTAAGTTGTATGAAGAAATAACCAGCAGGTTGAGGGACGTGATTCTGCCCCTCTACTCTGCTCTAATGAGACCTCACTTGGAGTAGTGTGTTCAGTTCTGAAGTCCTCAGCACAGGAAGGACATGGATCTGTTAGAGCAAATCCAGAGGAGGGCCATGGAGATAATCAGAGGGTTTGGAGCACCTCCCCTTCGAAGAAAAACCTAGAGAGGTGGGGTTGCTCAGGCTGTAGAGAAGGCTCCAGGGAGTCCTTGCAGCAGCCTTCCAGTACTTCAAGGGGGCCTACAGGACACTTGGGATGGGGCTCTTTATTGGGGAGTTTAGTGACAGGATGAGGGATAGCAGTTTTAATTTGAAAGAAGGTGCATTTACATTTGATATTAGGAAGAAGTAATTTACTGTGAGGGTGGTGAGGCACTGGAATAGGTTGCCCTGAGAAGTCATGCATGCCCCATCCCTAGAGGTGTTCAAGGCCAGAACGGATGAGGCTTTGAGCAACCTGATCCAGTGGAAGGTGTCCCTGCCTATGGCAGGGGGATTGGAACTAGATGATCTTTAAGGTTCCTTCCAGTCCAAAGCATGCTATGATTCTATGATTCAGGATTCTCTGTACTCATTTTATGACACTCTTTGTAACCTGGGCTCTAATACATATGCAAAATTTTGCTGCATTTATTTTGGCACTTACTGGTTTCTGAGCATTTACCAGTTCTGTATTGTTTATAGTAGCAAGAAACTTTATGCAGACTTGTGTCTCCTATGGAAAGGAAGGAGATGAAGGAGAGAACAATTTGGCCAGTGGAAACATGGTCAGTTTGCAAGCAGATGCTAGTTATGTGCTAGTTTTAACTCCAAATCCGTATAGGTGCATTAGCACCCAGTGAGTGTTCGGAGGTTTGCTGGTTTGTGCTAATCACTGCTGCAGTGGCACTAACAGTTTTGCCTCAAAGGTAGCTGACATTCAATGAGTGATTTGAGTGTGTTCACACTGATCTGTCTCCAGTGTACTCCCAGCTCATCTTTTTCACAGAAGCTGCTGGAAATGACTCCATATCAACTTTGGTAGTGATGGGGCAGGTTGCAGACTTATGTAAAATCAATAGAAAATCAATTTTACATGTAGGGCAACTGATGTAAGGGAAATTGAAAAGACCTGCTCAGAGCAGAGTGTCACTAAGCATTGGATTGCATACTTCTGGCCTCCATGGCAGCACCAACACTCAGGTCATAACAGGACGATACGACTCAGCCAGCAATGTTAAGCACGGGACAATGATGTTTTAGCCCTGCCTCTCCTTGTCCCAGATAAAGGGACGTCACCTTTATTTCCCTTTACAGCCATCATCTATTTTTTGAGAAGGCCAGAAAGAGCCAGATTTTCGCAGGTCCTCTATTGCAAAGATCAGTAGTAGGTGACTCTGCCCTATGCTTGCTGGCACAATTTCTGATCACCCTTAGAATACAAGTGAAGCAAACATTTTGAATTTGAGATCTATGTCTTTTCTAGTTCTGCTACTACTTCTAAAGAAATGTAGGAAGTTTTTTGAAACTAATGAACTTTATGGAGTCTTCACTCTTCCTGGATATACATGGACCAAAGTTATCCATCTTGTAACATCGATTTGTTATCTCAAGGCTACCCTGTGAAAAGTTCTTTATCTATTTATGCCTTCAGACGGTACAACTCAGTGAGGGGTTTTCCTTCTTCTTTATTAGCTGGTGGCACGATGGGAATTTTATCTTATTGCTTTCAACTCAGTAAACATACTCCATAAAATGAAATCAAATGGTAGATTTTTGAGCTGCCAGGAAAGACTACAGGCCTACTTAAATAACAGTGTTTTTCTAGAACTCGTGAGAGACAGAAATAATAGTCATTAACAAGGAATAAAATACTGCACATACATAAACAGTCAGCAAAAAAAATGCTACCAGATGTTTTTATATGCAACAGAAATATTGAACCAAGGCAGCAGTGTCTTTGGGAAGACTTTCTCTGAACACCTTGTCAGACTGCCACAAGCCCTGCTCTGTTTCACAGTACTTCTCTACCTCATCCCTGTAGAAACTGATGGAATAACTAATTCTGGAAATCATTCCCAGGTGTGTGAAGGACAAGAAAGCCATCAGGAGTATTCAGCATGGGTTCACCAAGGAGAAGTTGTGCTTAACCAACCTTTTAACCTTCCACAATGACAATGTCTCCCTTAATATCCTCATAGACATGCTGTTCATGTATGGGCTGGATGAGCACACAGTGAGGTGGATTGAAAACTGTCTGGATGGCTGAGATCAGAGGGGTGTATTCAATCTAGTTTGTGGCCAGTAACTAGTGATTTACTGCAGGAGTCAATCATAGAATCATAGAATAACTGGGTTGGAAAAGACCTCTGAGATCATCAAGTCCAACTGTACCTATCCAGTACTAAATTATATCCCTCAGCACTTCTTCTATCTGTCTTTTAAATACCTCCAGGGATGGTGACTCAATCTACTTCCTGGGCAACTTCTGCCAGTGCTTGATAACCCTTTAGGTGAAGAAATTTTTCCTCATGTCCAATCTAAACTTTCTCTGGCACAGCTTGAGGCCATTCTCTCTCGTCCTATCAACCACCAGTTGGGCAAAAATACCAACACGCACCTCTCTACAATTTCCTTTCAGGTAGTTGTAGACAGTCATAAGGTCTCCCCTCAGCTTCCTTTTCTGTAGGCCAAAGAACCCCAGTTCCCTCAGCTGCTCCTCGAAAGACTTGTTCTCCAGCCGCTTCACCAGCTTTGTTGCTCTTCTAAATACTGGGCCAATACTGGGCCCAGTCCTATCTAATGTCTTCATTAATAATCTAGATAATGGTGCAGGGTGTACCTTCAGCAATGTTATAGATGACACAAAACCAGGAGGAGCAGCTGGTGCATGGGGCGTCATGCTGCCATTCATCTCAGGCAGTCCAATATGAGCAAGTGCACCTGAGGAACAACAGCCTCATGCTGGGGCAGACAGGCTAGGAAAGACATTTGCAGAGAAGGCCTTGGGGTTTTGTAGACATCAAGTTGGACAGGAGCCAGTAATATGACCTTGCCACAAAGAAGGCCAACACGATCCTGGGCTGCATTAGGAGGTATATTGCTGCAAGTCTATGAAGGTGACCTTCTTCCTCTACTCAGTACTGCAGAGAGCACACCTAGAATATTGTGTCCAGTGCTAGTCTCACACACAAAAGTGAGATACAGACATAATGGAAAGAGTCCAACAAAACAAGAGTGGAGAAAGCTGGGACTGTTCAGGCTGGGGAAGAGCAGGCTTGGGAGAGGACTGATGAATGTATATATATATCTCATGGGAAAGTACAAAGAGTATTGAACCTGGCTCTTTTCAGTGGTGCCCACTGTCAGGATCAGAGGCAATGGGCACAAGCTGCCCCACAGGAGGTTCCCTCTAAAATCAGAAAACAGTTTTTCTTCACCATTAGGGTGACCAAGCAGTGGCACAGGTTGCTCAGTGAGCTTGTGGCATCTCCAGCCTTCAGGACATTCAAACACCACCCAGACATGGTCCTGAGCAACTGGCTTTAAGTGCCCCTGCATGAGCAAGAGGATTGGACCAGATGACCTCCAGAAGTTCCTTCCAACAAAAACTATTCTGTGATTCTGTCAGGAGTCCAGATCCTATTAGTGGTTTTTCTGCTTGTCTCCATAATAAGCAGTTTCTGCGCCTTTGAATTTTCAGTGCCAGAAGCCTCACTGCCCTGTCATCAAAGTGCAGCCTTCTCTTCTTGTTCAGGCTCCTCTTGTCCTGGAAGTCTTCCTAGTGCTTCACAGATCTAAGTCCTTCTTCTCTAGCTCTCATTTGGGTGCTAAGACTCTGATTTCTGCATATCCACAGCTTCACATGTGAAACTGACAATGTTTCATGGAATGTAAGGTTTCGATCGTCAGCCACTTGCCTGATAGCCAAAACTTGGTCCCTATCATTTGCCTTCCATCAATGGTTCAAAAAAGGGAACAAAATAACGAGCTCTGACTCCGGATCCTCACATTTAGTTGCTGTATAATGCCTGCTGCCTTTGTACTCAGGATTGTAATTTTATTTCACAAGCCCAGTTACCAAGGCCTAATTTCCAGCCAACACCAGTTGATTCTTGTTGTCTTTTATACTCTCTGCTGCCTTCAAGGTGTAATCCCAGCTGCAAGACGAATCTCACCTAGGAAATAGGGGCAGTCCAAAGAGGGGATAGTTTGCTGAGGACTGTTTTCAGAGAAAGAGGTATCACAGAAAGAAGTACAACATTTGACTCTCCTTGTTACACTTTGCCATTGTGGAAGGGCTCAGAACAAAATTCTCTTTCCTTGGAAATAAAGTAAACAAGCAGTATGCTACAAGTTCTCAGGTTTGCAAAGAGAAATCTGAGGAGTTCTGAGGATCAATACAGCCATGCCATCTGGCAAAAGGTTGTAAAAGGGTGAGCAAGACACAGATAGGATCTTTCTTCAATTGATTCTGAATGCATTGTGTATTGTGAATGCATTGTGCACTCACCCTCTCTATGCACCCTGAATGAGAAGACTGGGGCACAGTAGGGCCAGAGGGAAAGCAATCTTGAGTCAGTATCTGTTCAGCTGCTGTTTCCCTCTGTGCACTTAGCTTTATGATAACCACCAAGACTTCAAAGGAAGATGACTTTCATTAATGAAAATGAAGCACCCAAATAACTGTGTGGGTTCAGTTCTTAAATGTTGCATTTTCCTTCCTATGTGCACAGCAGGTATGAAAGTGCCTTCTTCACATCCTTTATCCCAACTAGATTGCAGGTTCTTTAAGGCTGGATTTCTTTTTCATAGAATCATAGAATCATAGCATGGTTTGGATTAGAAAGGACCTTAATGCTTATCCAGTTTCCAACCTCTCTGCAATGGGCAGGTGCACTTTCGACTAGATCAGGTTGTTCAAAGCCTCATCCAACCTGGGCTCTTTTCTATATATATACACAGAAAAGTGCAAAGCAATGATCTCTCAACAGAAGTCTTACAGCCCAGCCACAAGGCAGGAAAAAGTGAGGGCACTGTAGTTTGATAACACCCAAGCTGACTTCAACACATACATCAGCTCTGTTGGGGAAGAGTACAAAAGGAGCTTGAAGACAGAAGTACGTACAAGTTGTTGGATCCTTTCTTTATGCTGCTCTCTGCTAGAGCAGAGTCAGAATTATTTCTTGGTCTAGAAAGTGTAAAAATGTTCACAAAGCACCTGTCTACGCAGCCTCAGAAGTTTGATATTACACTGTATTACGTCAAAAATCTAAGTGCATAAGTCATTCAGTAACAACTTTTGTTCTTGCAAGTCTCTTGACATTGGCAGAAAAATCAGTAGATTGATGGATCCCTCTTTGCATCCACTGCCTTAATAATGTTAGAGACCAAACATTTAAGTTTTCTTTCATACTTAAAAAGCAGTCTCCTGAAAAGAATAGGTGGAGGAAAATCCTGACAACCTTTCACCAGCCAAATCACGAGACAAAAGTGACACCAAAAATAAACTTCCCAAATCAATGTCTTAACATATTCCACTCCCTCTACTCCCCGTGTTTTTTCAGGAACTGGACTTTATCAGCAGCTACGCACTCTGTCCTAGGGCAAGCCTGGGGCGCAGCACTGTGCTCAGACAGGTTTTCCACTGCCACCTGCTGTCCTTTAGGTGGTGTTTTAATTTCTACAACAAAGGCTCAAGGCTTGTGCTAGACACTGTGAAACAGTTGTAAACCATTCTCAGTCAGCACCTCCTCTGAGTTGCCTGATGCTCCACATCCTTGCAGGTGCCCAGCAAAGTGGTGGGAAATGATCTGCTGCCTCTTCCCTCTCCTTCTGAGCTGGGCACTCCTCAAACCTCCCAAACCTTGCATATGGGCTTGTCTCCCCACTCTGTCCCCTCTGTCCTCTCTTTTTTAATCCCTTCTCTCCTTCCTTCTCTCCTTTCCTCCCTTCCTTCACCCCTCAATTTTCCACTTCCTCTTCCCGCCCTCTCTTCTGCCTTTCTTTTCCCCTTCTTTCCATCTCTGTTGAAATACTTGAATTGACACATAGTGGTACTGTGGTCTTTTATCACTAGTGCAGAAGGCAGGAAGTCCTTTCTTCACTAGAAAGAACTGTCAAATATTGGAACTGGCTGCCCAGGGAAGTGGTTGAGTCACCATCCTTGGAGGTATTTAGAAGAGGCATACTTAGGGATATGATTTCGTGGTGAAATTTGCATTGTTAGGTTTACGGTTGGACTGGATGACCTTAAAGGTCTTTTTAAACCTAAATGATTTGATGATTCAACAATTCTAAGCTGTCTGCATTTGCAGCCCCAAAGGCCAACCATATCCTGGTCTGCATGAAAAGAAGTATGGTCAGCACGCTGAGGCAGATCATTCTGCCACTCTACTTGGCTGTGGTGAGACTTCACCTGGCATACTGCATCCAGCTCTGGAGCTCTCAGCACGAGGGTATGGATCTGTCAAGCAGGTCCAGCTGAGGGCCATGAAAATGATCTGAGGGTTGGAGCACCTCTCCTACAAGGACAGGCTGAAAAGGCTGGAGTTGTTCAGCCTGGAGAAGAGCTGGCTGCCAGGAGACCTTATAGCAGCCTTCTGGTATTTAAAGGGGGCCTACAGAAGAGCCTAGGCGGGACTTTTTAGCAAGCTCTACTGTCACAGGACAAGGAGTAATGGTTTTAGACTAAGGCAGGGTAGATTTAGAGTGCATGTAAGAAAGAAATTTTTTGCAATAACAGTAGTGAAACATTGGATCAGGTTGCCCAGGAACGTAATGGAGGCCCCATCCCTGGAAACTTTCAAGGTCAGGTTGGACGGAGCTCTAAACAACATGATCTGGTTAAAAATGTCTCTGCTACTGCAGAGGGGTTGGACTGGCTGACCTGTAATGGTCCCTTCCAAGCCAAAGCATTCTATGAATGTCCTAATTTGTGAAGAATCAGGTAGAAAAGGGAAATGTGCTGTTGCAAGGGAGCAACCGTGTCTTACAGAGATACAAGCCTGACAGAAACAAGCAGTAGAACCAAATATCACAGGCCTCTGTAAGCTATGTACATTGATGAACATACAAGAAGGATTTGATTCTAAGATTGGCAGTTGGCAGAGAAAGGGTAAGAAACTATTTAATCTGTCCCTGAATTAAATTTGATTTATATAAAATACGTTCCCTACTTATACATTGTTTATAAATATTAATTACTCTGATATTGTTTAAGGTCAATATGATTGTATATCCCCTTTTACTTTTTAGAATACCTTGCTGTGATGTTAGTAGCATATAGCATTCTCCGATCAATCTGCTGACTTTGCCATCCATCCATATCTGTAAACCGAGACTTTTCTTCATCAAGTGGAAACTCTTTCCACTCTAGTGACAGACGCTTCTCTCAAATTGTCATTTAGATTTGTCATGACATGGTACTTTCATGCTGACAGCTGCATGTGTTTCTTTCTTACTGATGAAAAAAAATTGGAAAACTGCAGGTTTGTCTTTGTGTTTGTGTACATGTACATGTTCCCTCTCCCAGTGATAAAGAACAAGCTTTCCCTGAAGGCCATGCTAATCCCACACTACCTCTAATTGTAGGGTCTACCTGTCCATCACAAATAAACACTTGGGGTTTGAAATTTACACCTGTGCTAGTAGTCTCGCTTTTCCCTCCTACTCTTTGTAATATGAGACTTTCTACACAACAGAGTTAAGAATAAGACCACTCATTTACTGTCAGACCATGAGGTCTGAGCTAATGGATTTACAACTGTAGCCAAATAACTTCATGGCAGGTTGGTCAATTGCTGAACATCAGAAACCGTTGCATGTTGTGGTGCAGGAAGCCAGGAAAAGATTGGACAACACTGTGTGGGATGGCTGGATTTCAGAACTGGTGAAAGGGAGTTCCCGAAGGATGGCAAAGTGCACAGATAAAGTGGAGGGCAGCACTAGAGGTGCATTGTCTCTAGACGTGATGCCTTACTAGGAAAAGAGCATAAGTGTGACAATACTTGTCACTTTATTTAGGCTTGAAATTGCTTAAAGAATGGTCTCAAATAGCAGATCTAGGACCAGACGTAGCCAGGTTAGAATGAATGGGGGAAAAGTAACTTGGGCTGAGTTTTTATTTTGATAGGAGGCTGTACTGGAGAAAGTGAAGTACAACAGCATTTGAAGAAGCAGCGACTACTCGCGCTGGGGGCCTTGGTGCACTTCAAAGAGGAGGGCCCCCAGAACTCTCCTCCACCCTGCAAGAGTCCATGCTGCAAAAGTCCACCCTGCTGGCAGGAGGGATCCAGTTGCCATTAACTGAAGAAAAAGGAAATAAATTACTACTTCACTGACCCAGTGTCTGAGTGCTGCCTTCCCCCCACTATTCTGATGCCTTTCCCTGTCCACCATGACCCATCGTTGACCAAGGGCTCCTGGAGTCCCAGGCCATGTTGGCAGCTCCTCCTTTTGTAGAAGATTCTGCTGGAGATATATGCCTGTAGTGCAGCAGATGCCAAGAACAGAAGGGGAAACTAACTTTATTGCAGGTCTGCTAGGCATCCAACTGTGCATCCTTTCCCATCTCCACTAGCAGTCCTTAGAGTCCCTACTGAGTTTCAGAGCATGCTGAGCTCTGCCCAGCTGGAAGGACATACTGGGGACAGCTTGACAGCTAGAAGAAGTACTAAAATGATACCAAGCTTCTCGTGGGGAGAAGGATTCTTCTGTCTCAGTTTGCAAGCTGAGCTTCCTATGCCCTTTCAAATCCTTTCAGTCTGATCCTTTGTCAACATTTCTTCATTTCTGTGGTGGGATTTCATCAGTCCTTTTAAAGCAGCTTTGCTTGAGAAAAAGGTCTGGCTTGCAGTTGGTTGTTGCACTGCAGTCCTTAGAAAATCACTTGTGCACCTTACTGTCAGCAAATTGCAGATGAAAGACTAAAGTCTTGCCAGCTTGAAGGTGGCCAAAAGAGAAGGCAGTTAGGGGTAAAATAATGAGAAATTTTATTGTTGGCAGATATAATACAAGGTGGGGGAAGAAAAGGACCCTAAAAGATATGAAAATAGCTCAGCAGTCAGAGAAGGGAAGGTGCAAAGGAAGGAAAATATAGAAACATCAAAGAAAGGAAAGCACTATGTACAAAAGTTGAAATTAGCATTAAAAAAGCAAATGGTTAAAATAATGATAAAATAAATTCAGACTGATATTTAAAAAAAAAATCTCCTGGGCTTGAGTTCTGTTATTGTCAATAAAAGGCGTTTGGATGAGCTATAACCTTGCTACCTCCAGCATTTGTCTCTGCACTCCACAGAGTGTGAAGAAGCAGGAACCTCTGCAAGGTGGGTAGATGTTTGTCTGGCTGGAGATGTCTGTCCCTGTACTGGGAGAAGGGGGTGTATGTGCATGCAGAGCTCAGTTTCAGTCATCTTTGAAGCAGTGAAAAAGCTAGCAGCAGTGACCTGCCAAGTAATGAGCTCTGTAATCCAGTGAGTTCCCCTGTTTCTAATGCTTCTCATGCTCAACAGCTGCTGACAGCACCAGTTCTTCAGCACTAATATCTGGTCTGCTCGTGTATTAGAGGAGCAAATATCACAGCTGTTTTCCCTTCTGCATAGGGCCTGTGAATTCGTGACAGTGTAGTTATGGACAGTGTTCACAAGAGGATGCAGAGAGCTGAAATTTCTACTGCTGGTTTCAGCAGCTCCAGTGTTATATGGCCGTGTCCTCCTTTGTAGATATCCGATTTCTTCTCTCCCTGAAAACATTTTCTGTTTTATAACACAGATGTCTTAGTCCTTGGGCTGTGCCTTGGCATTCAGAGGAGCCCAGCTATAGTTCTAGGAGGTGTGAGAACACAGGCACATATACAGAATGTGCCTGCTAGTAGATCTCTTCCCAGCATGGTACAGAGAAGCTGCTTCTGAGGTGACCTGATGTTTAACCCCTGGGTAAGCTTTGTCAGCTTTCTGCCTGTATCTCTGAGAAACTTTGGTTTAGGAAAGAGGTAGAGACGTCTTCCTCTATTTACACATGAACCCATCCTCTCCCTCTTTCAATGTCCTGAACTGAGCAGGAGACCATTTCTCACTCTTTTCAGGAATGCAGGAAAGGTTAGTTTCAGAATAGGCATGATTTGAGGGTCAAAACTTCTTCCATAGCTCTCTTGATTCTGCTTTGCTTGCTGAGCAACATGTGGATAATCCGGCTTCAATTTCTCTGTTTTGCATCCATAAATTACAGATCAAAAGAAGAATCCTGAAACACCCTGCTCCTGAGGACATTTCTTCAGTTTTTTTTCCATCTTGGCCACAACCAGCATGTCCTCTCTAGAACAGCAGTCACAACAGGGGCACGAACTGAGAAAGCACCGGCATGACCAGGCAGCAGCATAAACTATACTCTGTTTCCAGGCTGCTGTGTGTCACTGTTGCCATACTCTTAATTCCTTTGCAAGACACCGCAGGTTCATGGTGAGTAACTTTGCCAAACCATTGCTACCTCAGTCACTGCCAGCGGCGCAGTGCAAAAACAAGAACTGGAACCACTATGCTCCATCTCCTGGCTCTGATTGCCCAGATAAGCATGAAAGCTTGCTGGAGAAGATGGTGAGAGACTTTTCCAGGATAAAATGCAAAATTACAGATTTCATAAGCATTGTTTTTTGAGTAAGAGGGGAGTGTGCAAAGCAGAAAAACTCTGGCAAAAGCAAAATATTTCAAGGAATAATAAGCTATGAATATTATTTAATTGTACAAATTCAAAATTACTTTTTTTCTTTCAATACAAAACATGTCATCCATCTAAAATTGATCATTTTATAACATTTGTTCTATAAACAATGTTGGTGCTAAGAAAGTGCACTCCAGACAGGCCTACAGTAACATTTCAGAATATCATAATCTTGAGAAATAGTTTCTGCTCATGTTTTTCTCTTGGTTGCACAGCAGAGGGAAGCACAAGGCCCATGATTAACATGCCTCTCCTGCATCTTTGAAAAACCACCGTGAAAGTAGAAAAGAGATTAGTTTGTTAAGGACAGAATGTTCTTCCACCATACTACACAGAGCTTGTGAAAATGAATAGCAAAAACAAATATACGAGGCAGGACATATGTGCCATAAATGTATGACAAATATGAATGACAGGCAGTAAGGTTGTTGAAGCTTTGTTTTGAGTTACTTTTTATTGCTGTAGTGCCATGTCTTAGGTGATAGTTTAATTGCATGTTGCATAATTGATCTGACAATGAAAGAGAATTCCTGGTAAAGGAGTTCCAATCTGTAATAATTTCTTCTTTTACTCTAATGCAGTTAGGATTTCCTCATATTTCACTACTGAGGAAACTAGTAATTAAAAGTTCATTTGAATTCATCCATACAAAGCCACTGAATGCTGCCTTTTACACATAGGAACCTAGTAGATAAACTCAGCTGTTGGTAGATAGCACTAACACCACACAAGAAGAGTAATCCTTGGTGAGTTCCCATTTCTTATACTAGAAGAAAAGCTGCTGCTTGGAGTATTGTCAAAGTACAAAGATGATCTAACAGTTTAGGAAAATAATATTTTGTACCAAAATGGAAGCTCCGTCTTCTTAGTGTGATATGCTACTCATGACATTTGTTGAGACGTGTAGTGAAGTAATCCATATTTGAAACAACAGGGCTGAAACTGGTAAGACCACTCAGGAGAAACAGAATGAATACGATGGAAGTAGGACAAAAAAGAGCTTTTGGTACCAGAATAATTTTTTCACATCCAAACGTATTCCCATAAAAAATCAACACTAGGTGTTAAAAGAATTACTTGTAAACTAAAAATAAAGTAAATTAGCCTTAGCCCAGCATACACAAGGAAATTAATCTTTAACACTTCACTTTCATGTTAGTTTTTACATGTTTTTTTATAGATCCAAATATTGCCAAATTCCTGATTTTTTTACATGAAATTATCCCTCATTAATCTGCAATGGATGAAAATTGCAATAATGCAATCTCCTACTAAGGAGAAAGAAATTCTTCACAGTAAGGGTGGTGAGAGAGTGGCACAGGTTGCCCAGGGAAGTTGTGTGTGCCCACTGTCTGGAGGTGTTCAAGGCCAGGTTGGATGGGGCCTTGAGAATCCTGGTCTAGCGGAAGGTGTCCCTGCCCATGGCAGGAGCTGTGGAACTAAACGGTGTTTAAGGCAACTTCCCACTCGAACCATCCTGTGATTCTATGATTCTATTATTTTCTGCATTGATAATACTATACTAGAATTAGTCTTTATGCTTCTACTGCAGGCTCTATTGGCCAACCAGTCCATTAGGCTGAGACTCGGGTGGACGTCATGAGCACAGAATTCAGCCCAAAGACTCTTAGTCCTTGTTCCAGCCTGAATAAATGCCTTAGAAGGTGTTTTGAGGTCAGGATACCTGGGACCATGGGACTCCCTTACTTGCATGTTGTGCAGGGAAGGTTGGTCCAACACAGAACAGGAAGGCGTCTGGCCCTGTATGTGTCCTAGCAGGAAACTGGCATCACCCTTTGGGATATTCTGTGGGTGGACACCAGTGCTGCAGGAGAAATGAGAGCTCCTGGCAAAGAAGATATTCAGCTCTGCAGTCATAGGGATGAAAACCCACAGCACAGAGTGCTTCTGCGTACACTGAATAAACCCCATGAAGAAAATCAGCCTTCTTATGATACATTACATTTTTTTTGTCACATACAGGCTATTGTAACTATAGCCATAAGTACAACCAGTAGAGGGACAAAACTGAACAGGGCACACAGGGCTCTCCAGGGTGTTGGCAGTGTCAGCAGCTCAGCACAGAAACAGTACTGGGAGGCCCAGTTGTACTGAGTGCCGCCTGAGGAGCCTTAAAGTGGTGGAGTACCTTTTCACAAATTTTTTTTGTTTCCTGTTGCTTGACTGTGCAGGGTTCCTCCATGGACACAAAGTCCTCTCTGGTGTCTTCCCCGCTTTGACTTAGGCTCTTCAGCCATAGACTTGTGAAAGGTTCCTGTACACATTACCTTAGTGGTCAGTGAAGATCATTTGTCCACATGCACACACTTTGAGATTGTCTGTGAAATACGCTGAACACCAATCTCAGGCTCTGGTATTCTAATGTAAACACAATATTTACTATGAGCAGAAAAAAAAAGAATCAAGTAGAATCAGAACAGTATGCACTTGGTACCTGTTTGTACCTCTGGCTGGAGTTAAGCTAGGAAGGTACGCTGGGTTCAGTTCCACTCTGTAAAAATGGCTCCTATTTTCAGACATTTTTCCTTTGGTATCTCTTGGGTCTTTTTCCACTGCTGTAAATTGTGACTCAAGCCACATCACAGATCACAGGAGATTGAAAGACATAGTTGCAAAATTTTTTTTGTATCTCTTGTCATTTTTACATCTGGACACTGATAAACAGATGTATTCACAAGTGGACGTGTGCTACTGTTCTGAAGGAGACATACTTCTGAAGAAAGTTTTTCTTTTTTTTCTGTCCTTCTTTTTCTTTCCCAAAGAAGAATAATTAGAAAAGCCAGATCCCAGTTTGGAAGTTAAAACAAGACAGATGTTCTTGATGTATTTTTATTCCCATGTTAGTACCAACATTGACTTGAAGATTTGTAAAGTGCTGTGAATGGACCATGTCAGGGGAAACATTTAGCATTTAGAAGCATTTGTAAAGAAACTTTTTTTAATTGGTTTACATCCCAAAGTTAAGTTCATTGACTTAAGGAAACGTTAAAGGCTATGTCAAGCCAAGTACTTGTCAGAGAATGAATGTCTATTTTATATTTGCAGTAGGATTCGTTACATGTGCTCTTGTATGTCCTGTCTAATGTATCGGAATTTGAGGGTGAGATTCTGAGTAGTATCCTAACAAAACAGCATCTCTCAAATAACAGATAAACTTTGAGAGGGAAATAATGTTTGCCATTCCTGGCTGAAGACTAACATCCCTTTTCAGCAGTGCAGAATCAGCACTGTTTCAGCAGGCTGCACAACAGGGATCTCCTTCTCATGCCTTTTCAGAAAGGGGCTAAGTCTCATGCTGAGGACCAGAGCTGGGGCAGCCCTGGCTGGCTGGAACGCTCTCATTTATGGCAGGATATGGCAATGGAAAAACTATCCTTGAAATCCTAGAAACAATGCTTGAGGTCCTAGAATTTAGCTAGTGAGATTAACATTTGTGTAAAAAGAAACCAGACCCCAAAGAAATGGAGAGAAACCTCTGGGAGCCTCAGACTTTCTTGGCCAGATTCTGGTCGCACATGGGTGTCACACTCAGCCAAGGAGGGCTCGTACAGGATAATTATGAGGAAAACACTAAAGACTTTTGTGATTCACTTAGCTACCCAGTTCTGGTGGCACTGAAGAGAATAGGTGAACTGCAGACACATGAATAGTATGACAGCTATTTTTAAAACAGAAGATAACTCTTGATCATATATCTTGTTACATGGGATACCCTCTTCTTTTCCATGGTGGTGAACTTCTGTAAGTGGTCTCCCAGAAGGTCCTTAATTTCATATTGCCCTTCTTCTGACTGTGCCAAAATAATCCTAGCCCTGGCAGGGGGTGGAAATGATACAAAATAAAAAAAAAAAAAACAAAAAACTAGCCCACCACATTTCCTGGGATATGTCACAGAGGACATGAACTATATAATTATGTATGTGAAGTAAAGGGAAAAACTAAAGAAGGAGAGTACATAGAGAGGACAAAACCACAGAGTACTCATTCTTTACCAGGACAAGGCTCACCAGTATTTGATGACTGATTTATCTGCCATAACACATTCAGATAGATGTTATGAATCAAAGACTTTAGCCACACTTTCAAGGGAAAAACTGCCAAAATATCATGCAACGTTGAAAAATCATTCCTAAAGCATGTAGATAAGCCAAATCTTTTGTTTCCTCTTTTCAGAACTGATATGTACCTTCAAGTGTCTCCCGCATCACCTGCCAGCAGTGCTGCTCCCACGGCATACGTGCCCCTGCAGAGAAAGCTGACTCTAACTTGCACACTGCACCACTGAGATGAACAGCACTCAGCCAGCTGGTATGCATACTGTCAGAGCCAGACCTACCCTCACTTCTGTTACTTGTCTTGCCCTAGCAGCTGCTGATACACGCTCTGTGAAGAGGGGTGCCTGGTAATATGTACCTATGCAAAATATCTCTTCTTCTTTACCTCAGCAGTTCATTGACTTTCTACAGAAGATTTCCCAGAGGTGCCATTAAATCCATCAAGTAAAATGCTCAGGCAGGTAATCTGGGGATGTTGTGGTAATCTTGGATGGATATCCAGAATCATTAAAATCAGGTGCTGCCACTGCTACTCTATACATCTGCCATTTAACATAATATATGACAGATCCAGAGCATTTGCAATATCTTTGCCAAAGTGGGTGCAAATCTAGGTGAGATTCAGTGAAGCCAAGGATGTTCTAGTGGCATGAAATAAATAATAGAAGATCACATTTACATCCTTTACTTTGTGTAAGTTATGCGATATCCCTTGGCATCAAATGGAATTGATCACTTTGCCTGAGTTTATAGAATCATGAAATCAAAAAATCATAGAATGGTCTGGGTTGGAAGGAGCCATGAAGGTCATCTAGTCCAACCCCCCTGCAGCGAGCAGGGACATCTGCAATAAGATCAGGTTGCTCAGAGCCTCATCCAACCTGACTTGGAAAGTTTCCAGGGATGAGGTGTCTACCATCTCTCTGGGAATACTGTTCCATTGTTTCACTACCTTCAGCATAAAAAAAAATTCTTTCTAATATCTAGTCTAAACCTCCCTGCTCTTAGTTTAAAACCTTTACTCTTTGTCCTACTCCTACAGGCCCCACTAAAAACTTTTTCCCCATCTTTCTTATAAGCCTCTTTTAAGTATTGAAAGACCAAACTAGCACCTGCTCAGAGTCTTCTCTTCTCCAAGCTGAACAACCCCAAATATACCCACTTCTCTTCACAGGGGAGATGTTCCAGGCCTTTGATCATTTTTGTGGCCCTCCTCTGGACTTGCTCAAACAGGTCCATGTCTTTCCTGTACTGAGGGCTCCAGAGCTGGACACAGTATTCCAGGTGTGGTTTCACTAGAGCAGAGGGGCAGAATCACCTCCCTTGACCTGCTGTCCACACTTCTTTTGGTGCAGTCCAGGATGTGGCTGGTCTTCTGAGCTGCAAGCGTACATTGCCAGCTCTTGTCCAGCTTCTCACCCACTATGACCCCCAGGTCCTTTTCCATAGGGCTACTCTCAATCTCTTCACCCTCCACCCTGTATCAATACTGAAGGTTGTCCCAACCCAGGCATAGGACTTTGCACTTTACCTTCTTGAACCTGATGTTTTCATAAGCCCACTTCTCCAGCTTCTCTGAATGATATCCTGTCATTTGGGGGTGTCAACCTTTCCGCTCAGTTTGGTGTCACCTGCAAACTTGAGTTTTAGTGCTCTGAATTGAGCTTGCTGGCACTTGGGAGGGATGAAACTAGAACTGAACTTCTCTGCAGTGTGTATGCTTCTCAAATGATGACTTTCTCCTGCAGAAAGGCAATTGGACAGGTCTGCCAATGAGAGAGGGGTGTTCTATGAACCAAGGGAACTTATCGGCAATAGTGGTTGTTACTTCTGCAAGGCAAAACTGATTGGCTTGGAAGAAGGCAATGAGAGTTTTCAGGTTTTAGGCAATCATTGCAAAATAAGACTGCCCTTGAATTTTGTCCCAAAGGAAGCAGTAATTTCTCTTCTTACAGAGCCAGAAAGGGTAATGTAAGTCTTTTAGCTTATTAAAGCTGTGCAAATCTTGCTTTGCTAAAATGCAGACTCACCATCCCTCATCCCAGATCATTACCTACAGTGTTTTGCTGGTTTAAAATCAACCTATCAACTCATAAAATACCAAAAGCAGCATAATATGGAGGTTTGGAAGTCAAGACATCACCAAATCATGGACTACCTTATTGGTGAAGGTACCCAGCTGATCATTTTTGCCTGTGGAAAATTAAGGGTCTTAAGACATGATCTTCTAGTGTTTTTCACAGCAAAACACCCCTGAAAAAGAGAGTATTACAATCTTTCACAGGTTAAAAAACGCCACCTGTCTTCAAAGAGCATTTGATCTGAGAAAATCCAGAAGACAGGAGTCTTGTTGCCATTTTCCACAGCACTGTCTGGACCCTGGATGCTCAGCATCTTTCAAAACAGAGTGCTGAAATTAATTACAGTCCTTTCAAATTTTTCTTTGGAATGTATTATGCATACAGATTGTGTGCATTTCTTGGCTTTCTCTCGAGTGCTGGGTAAAGGCTTGCTCTTGAATCTGGTTAATAAATCAGAGAAGACATGACTTCCATTGCACCTTGCACACAGTAGAATTGCAGTGTGCAGAAGTGAAAACACCATGCCATGGTACTGCAAAGATCATGACAAATGAAGAAATCTAGGACATCATACAAAAGTAATACAATTGTTGCTCTGGGCAGATGAAAATGAAGAGGTTAATTCTGGCATTAGATTTTATGACATTTCTTGCAATCTCATCAGCAAACAGGTCATTTGTACCAGGATAGGAAGACAGCTGTGATTTTCTAATGTAGTCATAATTCTTATGAAGGAATTTTAAAAATCCATTTCTCTTGTGTAAATTGTACAATGGAATGCACGTCCATCCTAAAATAATGTAACAGTGAGGTGCTGAAAAAAGAAGGTTACATAGAGATATTTCCAAATTTACAACTGAATAATGTTTTCATATTTTATTGCAATACCCAAATCAAGTTAAAAACAAAAGTAGATCTTCCTTCCCTTTTCTGCACCAGTCAGCAGAAGAAATTCTGGGTAAGTAGTTCCAGTGTTTTTTTGTTTGAGAATAAAAAAAAAATTAATAGTAACTCTGAAAGTTTTTGCAGAAAGATATGGTAAAATCCTGCTTCTGATGGGAGTCTGATCCTTGACTGAAGACCTCTTTAGTAGGGGCTTCACCTTTCAAGGTGGAAGTTCTTTGATATCCCTCTCCATTCTGTTACATTCCCTGTAAGAGCTCTGTTACTCTTCACTTTTCTGCTGTTTGAGTCCCTGGAGTTTCCACATGGACTGATAGGACAATAATGTCAAAAAAACTCTCCACACGCATTTACAGCATTATCAAGGATACTGCTGTCTTAAAATATGGTAAGAAGAACAACACCATAACCCTGCCTAGGATATGACCCCAGAGAAAACAGGCAAAGGATCTGCATGGATACCTCAATCTTCTTTTGGATGCTGAGTGGAAAAATCCCTGCTTGGATGTGGTTAAATTTGATAGGACTAATGGGGACTATCAAATTTGATAGGACTAGGGGCAATGGATATAAACTGGAGGGGAGCAGATTTAGACTAGACATAAGGAAAAATTTCTTCAATATGAGAGTGGTGAGGCACTGGAATGGGTTGCCAAGGGAAGTTGTGGATGCCCCGTCCCTGGAGATGTTCAAGGCCAGGTTGGATGGGGCCTTGGGCAGGCTGATCTAGTGGGAGGTGACCCTGCCCATGGCAGGGGGGTGGAACTACGTGGTCTTTAAGGTCCCTTTCAACCCAAACTATTCTATAATTCTATGATTCTCTAATTCAGAGGACTTAATGTTCTACTGCTTTGAGAACCAGACTTCTGTCTTTAATATCATCTCCCACATCTGAAAATAAATAATTGCTTTTTAAATAAATGCAATGAGAAAAGAGAGAGTCACATCATCATCTGCTTCCTGTCACAGCAGTGATATAGGTTAAACCTGTGCAGCAGGGTCATGACTCCCAGTCTCGCCTCCACAGAAGTCGGCTTTGTTTGGCCTTAGCATTAAGCAAGCAATGGAGTTATCTAGGAGTACTTTTCAAAAGAATATCCACCCGTGAGGAATGACTCCTTTTAGAAACATTGAAAGGAATAACAAGGGCAAATATTTCAGCCAGCACTATATTTTTCTTAATGACATTGGGATATAGGATTTAAGTTTTTCTTCTGCCTGTCTCTTCTCATTAAACTAAACCTTGTTGAGCAGCTGCTTCTAATCTCAGTCATGTGTATATTTGAATCTTATAGGTTTAAATGTTTAAAAACATATTAAAATGCATTAAAATAAATATTTCAATATATATGAAATATATGCAAAATACATTAAATACTTTTATTTTTTATTGAAGATGTGAATTCTGCTTTTAACATTTGAATGTTAAGTGAATTGAATGAAAAACATTCTTCTGTCTGGATGTAGATGAGAACTGTCAAACAGAAGCCAGGTTTTATTGAACTCATTTAAAAACAAAAAAGGCTACATATATTTTAATAGAAGTACTAGAAACTCATAGAAGAGTTCCAGTAGATAGCAGAAATTTTTTGGTAACTGAATCAAAAATGCTTCCTTTTATAAAGCTTCTGAAGCCAAAAGTGTTTTCCATTCTTTCTCCTGAGGTGGTATTACACTGATAGAATCACTGCCTCCACCTATCTTAAGTAAAATTCAAACTGAATACCAAATATTGCCCATGAGTAAGTACAGGGAAATGCAGATGTGCATTTGGTGATTTAAATCAATGTGTTTAAATACGCATCACTTTTCAATGGAATATTTCATTTAACAGGTGACTTGAAGACTTCCAGACTCAGTTCTTGTCTATATAGGAAAATATTTTAAAGTTGTGTTCCCCTGACTTTTCATTGCCCTGTATTAAATGAAAACAGCCTCCTCCTGAAACTGTTGGAGAGAAGTCCCTGTGCACAGGGAGGCTCACACTTTTGCTCATTCCCAAGTTGTCTAGGTGCAGGGTAAGGTGGAGTTGGAGGTGACAAATCCCTTTCATAGCAGTTCCTGAGCCTTCAAACATTTTCTCTAAGAGGAGAGACGGAAGAAGATTTTCAATATTTCAATGTTCAGTTTGATTAAAAAAGATAAAATAATGTTTTAATTTCAGATCTATTTAGCTTATGTGCTTGCTTAAAAATTTGGTCAAAGTTGATAATTCCCATAAAATATTTCTCCTTTGAGAAAAGATGATAGACTGATGCATACACCTTTCACATTACACCTAGCAGCGTCAGAGCTGGCAGCATTTAATACCAGCAGCTGGAATGGGCAGTCTCCAGATTGCAGCTTCTCTGGGAGGATGAATAAAGAGAAGAGATTGCTCAGACACTTGAGCTTTTAGCTGAGAGCAATTAACACCTTGATCTGCTGCCAGAAATGGACGGTGTGAACACACTGTTAAAAGAGTAATTAGCAAAGAGGATGCTGTGGTCATTTCTTCTGCAAGCACCAGATAGAACAAGACTCAGTAGTTCAGGCTGGAGTCGGACAAGGACATGGACCGCCATGGTGACTCTTCCAAGCCAAGGCAGGCACAGATCAGAGAAGGTGCTTCCATTAGCCACTGCCAAGCAGCAGTGTAGCTCCCTTGACATTTCCCATCTGTCAGCCATTTCCCTATGGAAGGCCCAGGAATGGCTTCAGACCCTGTGCCTGTATTCATTTCACTTCCACTCAGCATTGTTTGAAAGCAGTTTGCTTTTGTTTCGCAGTCAGAAGTCTCAGGCTCAGGACCTTGCAGGAGACAAAGTGAAATGCCATCTGCTGGGCTTGGTTTCCTTTACAAAGCAGAAAGTAAGTGTATGTTGTTGGGTTCCAAGGTAAAACTAATGCTTTCAGGCAAATTTGGAATAGAAGGGCTGTTTTGCTTTAAAGTGATTCTATATCCCAGACACCCATGGGTGGAAATAATTTTGCCAGTCCTTCATATTCCTTAGATCCCTTGAAGTTACTGACGTATTTATAACTCAGACTGTGGATTGTTCACAGTATAAATTAAATTAGAAGGAAGCTTCTTTAATTTCCTCTCGGAAGAGTGATTTCCTATTCCTGGTGCACCCAAAGCTTGGCCTGAAACATGATTGGTCCAGAGCCAACATTTTCCCTTTCCTTGGATAGATGACACTAGTCTCTCAAGGTCTAGGTCGATGTGATATCAGCCATGGCATATCAGCTGTCATCTTCAAGTCTTATAGAGGGTTCAGAATTTGGTTGAAGTCAGAAAAGGTGTGAAGAAAAACTTGCTGAACATGAGGATGATGCCCCAACTGATTTTGAGCTCTGCTTGAAAAGCATGGGTTCTTTTTTGCATTGTTTAAACTGTATGTGTGTCCCATATTGGAGCTTGTGATCTTTCCTTATTCTCCCATCAAGTCCTGCCCCTGAACAGCTAAAAACAGAAGCTCATGTTGAAAAGAGCTGGGAAATTAACTGATTTTGAGCTTTGCTTTGAATTAATTCTGAGAAAAACTCTATAAAGCAATAGGGAGATCTGTTCAACCATATTTGGTGTAAGAGTCAAACTATCTTTTTTTATTCACAGTGGTACAATGAAGGACAGAATGGCTCCCTAGTAAAATTGTATTGAGAGATAATATTTTTCACAACATCTGCTGAAACAGAGGGGAGTCTTCCCACTGACCTCTTAGGTCTTAAAACCCTCATTGAAGTCCAGATGGGATCCAGAGTCTGCTTGCAGCATTCACCTTCCTTGGGAAAATGGCAGAGCATAACTGCTTTGTGTGACATTCACTCTGGCACCTTCCCCATCACTATCAGACATCAGTGGTGCTACCACCCTTGCAAATAGTAATATTTCATAAATTTAAAATCTGGCATTGCTATTTCACTAACTTAAATCTTTGCCCATCTCTTCGACAGATTGTTTTTACAGATCTGGAAGTGTATTTTTTTTTAATAATTTCCCATCTGTATAGTTGTGCACAAAAAGGTAAGCAGAAAAAAATTGTTTTCTGTTTTGAGACTCTTAACTTGTAGCCAATTCAAAACAAATTTTTCAGCCACCTACAATCTTGCATGACAAACTCCACAATACAGAAACAATTACATCCCTGTGGGGTCTTGCACTGTCCTTAAAAGGTTTCATGTAGGCAACAACTGAAGACAGAAGAATTTCCTCTTACATTTTAAGCTAATTATACCCGCTATAAAGTAAGCAATAAGCGTCTCTGAATTTCTTAGTCCTTCTGCCATGTTTACTACTTTTGCTCTTGATCTTGGGTACACAGTGATGTGAGAATTAGAGAGGTAGTTTTCAGGCGTGTTTAGTAAAGATCTAGATGTGTGTCCCTGGAAGCCAGTGGTAAAATGAGAACTTTGCCATTTGCTGTAAAGACAGCACTGAACTCTTCCAAAAATCTCACTTGAAAACCCCATGGAAAAATCTGTTCTCACTTATCTCCAGTGACTACATCCAGAGCAAGTGCTGTGCACCAGAGCAGGATAAGAGCTTGAAAAAAATGTTCTTTGTGTTGCTGCCTCAGTCCTCTAGTACCCTACATGTTTGTCATCCTGTTAACAACACCGCTTCCCAGCATGTTGAAGAGCATTTAGTTAGGGAACAAAAATAGCCATGAAAAGGAGCCAGTGAAAATACAGGAGACACTACTCAAACAGGTCGTATAGCTCAGAAAGTGTGTGAGACATGAAGTGCTAGACACTCAGCGCCTGTACTGAAAGGGCTCTCATTCCCACATGGAAATTACTTGTATGTAATTTCTGAGTCTCCATTTCACCAAGAAAAATAGCTGTACATTAAGCTGGAGCATTAGATAATCATTCTACAAGGTTCAAATGCAATGAGATTGTACAGAGAGAGTAAAAAGTGGTTCTCAAACATAACTGAGAGGTATAAGTTTGTGTCATGTTTATATTTCCACTCTAATTTTGCAGGGGTGTACGTCTATGTGGCTTTGGGGCTGCTCTTGCTGCAGGGATAGTCAGGGAGTGTTTGCAAAAGGCTCTTCTGCACCAGAGCAACTGTTACTGCATTTCTGCTTTCCCCTGAGATCTGTGAACATTGTTTTGAATGTTTTTTTGTTTACATTAATGACTCAGAATAGCTTTTTCTTTTGCAGACAACAATCTTTATTTGCACATAAATAAGCGTATTGACATACAGGCAAGAGTATTATTCAGTGATTTCTCTGAATTAATTTTTTTAGTATTTCCATGGGCAGAAACAATGGCATCCCGTCAGCAACAGGGCAATCAGACATTACACATGGCAAGTGATGAATGGAAACTTCTCATTTATTTCAACTGGAACTGCATTGGGACAGAATTGTCAAAGGGTGCAAAAAAATCACAGGCTTCAATTGGTTCAAAAGCTGCCTGTGGAGTTCTGCTTAATGAATAAATTAATACAACTTAGAGCTGTTCACAAGAAATTCAGAAACAGAAAAACTTACATTACTTATGTACCATGTCCATAACGGATAACTTGGCTCTCAGCCATTGCAAAACTTTTACATGGTCTGTCTTCCTGTGCTGGTTTCTAAGCAACAAGTCTGAAATTCAGACCACATGTTAAAACTCTGTTGGACTACCTCAGACTTACATTGTATATAGATGCAGAAACAGGTAGGAAAATGTGACGCCTTAGCACAGATTGTACTTGAATTTAATACAACTCCATGGGAAAACCAAATGTGTTCTTTTCCCTGGCTGAACTATTTTTCAGTAAACCTTTAATAATTTCTAATGCACACAGTGCATTGAATGACTGCACTGATACAAAATCTGCAGTTCCACTTCACTGGATTTCCTGAGAGTTGCATAGTAGATCACTTCAAATAATGATTTTCTAGCTTTAACCTACTTGGATCTTAATGTACCCATGTCAATTCTAATTCTAAAGTGGTGTCATGTCTCAAAATAATATTTTGGATCACTGCAAACATGGTCTTGCTGCATGATCAATGCTGCAAATACCAAGCCTTGAGGGTCTTGAGTCTTTATGAGAAATGGTATTTGTACACCCAGCACTCCCCTCAGGACCATCTTCAGCTACGCATATTTTTTTCCTCAAGGAAGGGTAAGGATCTCACCTATTTGGCTCATTTTTATGACATTAGCTGAGCTGAGCAAGTTGAGGAAAACAACACTCGACAAGAGGCCAGGATGGTTTGAAAGCCTGGTATAGGAAAGATGGAAAGTAATGGGAGAAAGGCACAAACCATATGCCCCTACCTCTTTGCCAAACGGATGTGACTCTTTATCTGCTGCCTCAAGAATAAACAGCCTGGCCTGCCACCTTCTCTCACTTCTCTGCTTGCCCTGTGGGGCTCCTTCAGCAAACATTTCGGTGTTTGACTGGCAGCAGCAGAGAGAAAACAGAAACAGAGTAAAGCAATTAGACAGTGTCTGACAAAATAAGTAGCACCACCAAACTGTATCTTCTTGGGAAAAAAAGAAATATATCAAGAAGAGGAGAAAGTTCAATACATATAGTAAAGTACTGAAGACCTGTACTAATTCTTAACTGCAATAGTATTTTATTAGCATTGTGTGGAAGTATGAGCCTGCAGAGCAAGCCTTTCCACCTTTCACAATAGAGCAGGCTGGTGAAAATACATGTTATGTTGATGGAAGCTGGTAGGATGTCAACGACAGGCTGGCTACTGTGCTGTTCTTGCGCTTTCTTCTGTTGAAGAAAAGTTAGCAGCTATACTGCATCTTGGTCCCATAAGCACTCACCAAGAGTCCTGTAAATAATCTGCATTCCTGTCTTGCCACCTAAAAAAATTTTCCTCTTTTTTGCCTCTAATGACTTACAGGATGACTCATAGCTTTTTATACACACTACTCAAACCACTTCTATCCTTAATGTATTGTTTATATTAGGACAAAGTCTCCAATGACACTTCTGAATACAAACACTTGTGCATATTTAATTTGGTGCATAGACTTTCTTGTCAAGCAATAGCTAATAAACCCAGTTTAAAAAAAAATGCAGTGCTGAGAGCTGATACAAGAAAAGCCTGCCTTGAAACAAGCACAAAACAATCCACTGGGAATTGTTCACCCACATGTGTAGGCCACAGATATTTCCCCACAGAAATGAGATGGAAAACATGTCGCAGTAGAAAGATCTCAAGAAGAAGTGAGGCAACGTGTGCAGTCAAATGCACATCTAAGGTGTATCCATGATAACTGGGACAAAGGCGAGAAATCACTTGTCAGAAGAGGCAAGGCTGTTTGTTTTATCACCTGGACAGTCAGTCTTTATTGAAACCAAAGAGTAGAAAAAGGATCATTTAATCCAAAGAGATGTAAGTTACATTTAGTTCTCTGTTCCTGATTTCTTATATGGGTTGGAATAAATTACTTTGCCTCAGGGTCCCATGACCATACAAGAAGGACAATAGCCCTACAGGATAATTACGAGGTTACATACATTAAAGTTGTAGGCACAAAGATAACCAGGCAGTGTTTGCAATCCTTCAGCTATAGACTGCACACTGTGTTTGAACGAACTATCATAATGTTGTGGTAATAACATAAACGCTGAATTTAACCAATACCCAATGCAGGGGAATGAGGACTATTTTGCTGATTAAGGCTGTGAACTTCCTAAGACTGCATCAGGGGAAAATAGCTCTGCCTAGAACAAATATATTGAAGTACATCGAGCTTTGAAGGACAAACATATTTTTTCATTCTCTGTTTAGAATAAGATTGTTCTTCCACAAAACACCATCTATAAGGCAATCTAATAGCATCAGTTTCGGCAAGTAAAAGCTTTAAAATCCACTCCATTGCTATAAGATCTTCGGTTAAATACTGTTTTATGGAATGTCACTACTTTAGTAATGCACACAAAACTGTATTAGTTAAAAGGTTAAACCATAAATAAAACCAAAGTCTGTGTTTGAATAGCTAATCACACACAAACGTTTCTTCACATTACTGAAGTTACCAGACTGCAGTCAGCATTTTCCTTTGAACAAGATTCAGCACTGAGCTGGAGTGTCTTTGAGTGTATTTCTGCCCAGCTCAATGCAGAGCTGGGCTGGTGCTGGTGATCTTTTGAGAGGTTCAACATATCTGATAGTTTTGTGAAACTGATGAAGCTGCAATGGGGCCAGAATTGTCTGAGAAGTCCTGTGGAAAGTGGCACAGGACTAGATTTTGCAATTGTCAACACATCACAGACACATTATTTGTCTACATCGCATTCATGTCTGATGTCATCATCATATTCAGCACTGTTGAAACTAATTTCATTCTAAAATATTTTGGCCCTACGGTAACTGCTACAAACTGTCTTCTTAAAAGCCTGGTAATGTCAGTGGAAAGACACACAATGACTTTGAGTTTGCCTGTAGATCTTTGGCTCCATCTTAGAAGGCAGACTCCTAAAATTGAGAAGGCCAGATTTTTCACTCCAAGTTTCTGTCTTTACATTTTTCCCCCACTTCTGTATCCATATGTTGTCTGTCATGAGGTGCATGCAGATTTAAATGCAGAATAGGATGGTGCCCACGTACTTTATGCTTATAAAAGTAAGTTAGACATGAGCACTCAAGTTGAGAATGCTTTCAGTTTGCTTAGCTGATTCTGCTAAGAAAGAAAGAAGGAAGGAAGGAAGGAAGGAAGGAAGGAAGGAAGGAAGGAAGGAAGGAAGGAAGGAAGGAAGGAAGGAAGGAAGGAAGAGTGACAGCTGCTTGTCCACATTGCCATGGGTGTGGGGTGTCTGGTTTGGGACATTTAATACATTCATACCTAGAGAAACTGGATCACAGAGAGGTGATGTGGCTCATGGAAAGACACTTGGCAGGATACTGGTGAAGCACCTCTGAAACCATGAATCTGTGTGCCTGTGGGAACTGTTATGAAAGTCTGCTTCCCTCTGATCTCTGCCCTTAGATGCATGGGTTGCCACCTCGTATCATCCAGATGTTCTGCCTCAAATTACAAAGGCTCTTTCTGTTACAAGTGGAGTCCACTGAGGCTCTCCCTCTTGGCCTAAATAAGACACACGGGGCAGTTGTAAAGATCTGGTATAACCTTCCAGACAGCTGGTCACGGAATGATGCTCAAGCGTTCATTTCTCCTTTCTTGCCACAGAAGGGATATGAAGCACCTTCCCTCAGTCCTGTAGCCAGTGGAAAATTCTTTCCAACGTGCTTCACCTCAATCTGCACTGGTCTGAGTTTCTGGAAACTACAGGCTTTCTTGTCACTAAATGAACAAGGGACAAAAGGCAGCTACCCCACCGACATCCACTCTGTTACTGCCAGGTGATGAGAGTCGAGGGCAGGCAAGTCAGTCAGACACCTAGCTCTTCGAATAAAACTCAAAGCCCTAACACATTTGCTCTTCTTTGCTTTGCTTCGTGCAATATCCATCTCTGCACTTAACATTTGGGGGCACTCCTCCCTCCTCACTGAGTGCATGCTGTGTTGTGCCCTCTGCTCACCCTGTTCCTGCCCCTCCTCTTCCTGCAACCCACTTCAGTGGCCCCACTGGTAATGGTGCAGCCAAATGAGCAACAAAGCCTGTTGTTTAAATCCTGCACAGCTCCCACTGAAATTTTCTTGATAGGACCATGCCTGGCTCCTTTCAGACACAGAGATGGTAGATGCCCGCTGTGCAGAGGTGGGCAAAAGAGTAAATGGACGGGGGTACCAGAGGACAAGGAGCAGGGTGGCAGCAGAGCCGAAGGTAGCAGTGCTTCCTCTCCTTTTCCTGAGGCTGTCAGCACCTTCATGCCTGCAGACAGGAGACAGCTCAGCCAGCACTGCAGGTCACTGCTGAGCTCACCTGCTCAGCTGCTCTACGAGCAACAACTTGCTGGCTTCGGAGAGACTGTCCTGGTGCCTCCTCCCCTGATAAAGCTGCAGGACTGTGCCCAAACATTCAGATTACAATGTAATATCTTCTTTAATATTCAGCTGGAAAACAATTCAATCAGATTCTCAGACAGGGAATCCATTATATCTAGAAATTACATAAAGGGCTGCCCCTGCTTCCAAGTATCCGTGGCTGCATTCAACAGGTTTGACTGATTATGCGGCTACTGTCTGTGCCAAACAAACATAGAGTCATAAAATACTTGGCTAGCCACCAATCCCACCCCTATAACATTTCCCAGCACCTTTTTGCAGCACAAAAACCCCAGAGCTATCATCTCATGCATTCAAGTATTCAAGAAATGTATGGGCAACAGCCAAAGATCTCTTGATATACAGGTAGGAAAATCATTGTCAAACCAGACAAACAGAGCTTTGGTGGGAATTTCCAGTAAATTAATTACAGATTATAAGGTATCATTTGTTATTTACATAAATAGAAAGAAACAAGTATGTTTGTGTAAACAATATGTATAAACACAGATATGTACATATCTGTTCGTATATCACAGCATTAGTTTATGTATTTTCTGGCTATCATACCTCAAACTTTGTTTGAAAGACAAAAAAAAAAAAACTGTAGGAGTGTGTGGATGCTGGGTGGTACAGTATTTTAAGCAGGTACAGATTTTTGAAGCAGGTTGAAAAGAGTGAAGAAGAAGAAAATTGTAGGAACAGAGTTCACCATTTTTCAGCAGAAGGAGGCAGAGGGTGCCAGAGGCTCCGACCAAGTAATCTGTGCCCCAGCTCTGGTGTACTTCCATGAGTTCCAAGAAGCTGGTGGGTCAGGGTTTGAAAACCTTTAGAAAGCTGATTCTATTTGCTCTCTCCTGCAATTCCTCACATTTAAAATCTCTAACTTCTCCATCATGCCGGCATGTTGGGAGACATTCTGAAACGCAATAAAAAAAAAAAATACTCAACATACTGCTCAGTTAATTATGATTGCTCCAAGGTAATCTTGATATGGAGTGCACATCCAGAACAAAATAAATGTGGGCGTTTTTGCCCTCCACACTCCCCGCATAGACAGGACAAGGTAAGGAAGCAACTTTCTGGAATATCTTGAAAGAAACGTAGCATACACAGACAATGGAAGGCAGGTTCAGAGGTTCATGCCCTCTGAAGAGAGCAGATATTAGCGTCGGAGGAGATGAGACAGTTCATCACACCAAATTCTACTAGTCTAGGAAGACTGATTGGCTGGTGTTATTCACCCTCTGACTAGTTGGGTAAAATCTGTCCATCCCAAGTCCTCTGGATGAGAAAAGTAATTTTACAGGTTTTGTGGTGTTTAAACAGATGAATAAACACCCTTGCCGTTTCCCTCCAGGGACTTACTGCAAGAAAAAAAAAAAAAAAGAAGAGTTAAATATGTGGAGTGTAACAAAGTAATGTTAATCACTTACCTAATTACTATGAGGATTAAATAATAATTTTCTGTAAATTGGCTACAGATACTATTACTAATTACTACTACTAAACAATTAATACTAATTACTTCTACTTCTTAATACTGTGAAAACTCTTGCAAACTTTGTACTTCCAAAGATGTATTCAGTGTTGCTTTGAAAAGTACTATGTCTCACTTACATGATAATTTTATTCTAGTTTCTTTTTGTTGTACGGATGCGTAGGCTTCATATGTAAATGTATGAATGTTTGAATCCTGTATACAACCTTGTTGGTAGTGGTACTCATTAGCAGTGACTTTAATTTGTCCTCAAATCTTGTTCAAACTTCTTTTATCAGTTCATGGATTGTATTTTCCTCTAGGTTGGTACTAGAAGTTACACTGATAAAATGGTTTTACCTTAATGATAATCCACAAATTAAAACAAGAAATTGGCCCTGACCAAACTTTGTAGGACCCGGAGGAAAACATTACGGTTGGAGTTTTATGTCCCAATGACATGCTAGAATCAGGCTCATAGGGAAGGACATCACTTCATTGCACTACCAGTTGCAGTGTGATAGCCGCTCAGCTGGACACTGTAAGCTCCTGTGACAGTGAAAGCAAAACCTCTGCTGAGTAGTGAGGCTACTGAGAGTGTCATTCCCTGTTGCAGATGGAGCAGCCAAGCTACTTGCAGAGCTCTACACACTTCAGGTCCCAGAGAATTCAGTGTTGGATATTGAAAGTTGCCTCTACTGTGGCTCAATGGTTGCATTGCTCCTCACAAGAACCGGGACAGCTCCAGAGCTCTCCCCTTCATTTCCTGAAGCTCCAGCATCACAGATGTAGAGGGAGGCGAGCAGGAGAGGTGAGTTTGTGGTGATGAAAAAGCCCGCTGGATGTTTTTGGACCCCGTGTACTAATGCAGCCTCTTGCTCAGCAAGTCTTTTCGGGATCTCCTCAAAGACACAGAGAAAGAGCAGAAGAAGCAGAGACAGTCCAAGTCTGGGGGCAGATTCCCCCGTGGGCTGATGCTCCCTTCCAGTTTCAATTACATTTACAGTGGTGGTGTCTGCCTGCCATTAGCCCACACAGTTTATTCCTGAAAGATAAACAGGGTGTGTGGGATACCCCTCCTGGGAGCACTAGTTTCCTCTCCTCCCCATCAGCTGCACCACTTCTCTCTTCCCAGCAGTGGGCTGGAAAGCTCAGATCTTTTTTTTTCCTTTTTTTTTTTTCACTACAGGGAGTGAGCAGCTAATATGCAGATTATTTTGAACACTTAACAGATTTTTACCTTAAGTTCAGGAATTTGCATTTCCTGCTCTCTGACGTGAGAGGCTAAAAGCTTATTGACCTTGCTGGAATATTTCATGAGGCACCCAGGAGTCTCATGCAGAGAGCATACAGATAGCACCACTCAGAGAGCTAAAGATAGACAGGACTCAAATCCTTACTAAACACGAAAGCTTATATACTGCATAGCTTAGGACTTACATACTGAACATATACTTGTAACGCAGTACTTCAAACCATGCCCTAGAGGATACTGCACCAGTGCTATTTCTGCACACAGCCGTATACACACAGTGCATACACAGTGCAATATCCTGCTGCTGACTAATTCTGTTGCATTTTCATTTTCTGGTCTGCAACGCACATGCCTAGCAGCTTGGTGTAGGTGCCTACACAAGAAGCATGGGGCAGGAGGGTTGTTACAGTTTGCAGAAAAATGTTTTGCCTAGTTGCTTCCCTTTCTGCCTGGAAGAAGTACTGAGACATCCTTTGAGTTCACTCATCGCAGTGTGCAAAGGGGAGGCTGAAATCAAGAGAGGGGGGAAACCCGAATAAATGAAGAAGGGCATATCTCCACCTCACAACATGGTTTCTGACACAGACAAGAGGAGAAACAGCAAGCTCTGTTTCGTCCCACTGCTCACACACACGCATGTGTGGGCTGAGGAAGAAAAACCCACCCCAGCAGTCGGGTGAGTATGGATGCGCTCTGTTTCTGTGGCTGTCATCTCTCTTCCTCAGCTTGTTTCCATGGCAACTAATCCACCAGTCTTGATCCAGCAGTGCCAGGAGCTGCCCACTCTGCTTTGGTCTTATGGGAGCTAGTTGGAGGCTCTCTGCCCCAGAGACATCCATCTCCTTCCATGTCTTTGTCTGCAAGCACCCAGGTGTCACATCTGTGGAGCTGCAGGCATGTAGTTTTGCTCAGGCAGGGGTTTACTTGAGAGAGGCATCCCCAGGCAGCACTGAGCTCCCCTCTCACTTGCTCAGTGTTTGCCGGTCTCCCTGTCTCAGGCTCCGTGCTGCAAACCAACAGGATGTGAGACTAGGATGCATATCAGGAGTGCCAGCAAGTTACGCCAGGAGGACAAGGGGAAAATTCTGATGGGAGGAGGGCTGGAGACTAAAATGCTGAGTGCATCAGAGACCCTACTGTTGGACAACGGAGGAACTGTAGAAAGAGACACTACCAAAACCTGAGCAAATGTTTTCTGAGTATCCTTGCATGGGGTGGAGGGAATGGGCAGGTCTCTAAGTAGAAGAGTGATTAATGGGAAGTGGGGGCATTAGCTGTATATTTCCCAAGGAGGTAGCCAGCTTGCTGTCTCAGCACTGCCCCATCAGCAAGAGGTGGTTGCACACTGAAAGGGGCGTTGCATTGCCCTGGATCTTTCAGCAGGTCAGGGTGCATCCAGTGCAAACCTGGCATCATTGCGCTGCCTTCAATTCAGCATGAAAAACAGGGAGAAAATACAACCGAAAGTGGAGGGCACTAGGCAGGTGAGTCAAGTACTTCTTCTGCTGTTGACCCCTTTTCTGAGTGAGTTGCAAACTGCCTGTGATTCAGTCTCCATTTCCAGAGCAAGAATGACAGCACATCCTTATTTCCTTGAGATGTTGTGGGAGGAAAATGCATCTTGTAACCATACACAAACCTTTTCATAAAAAGCCTCAGCACAGCCAAGACACCTCTCAGCACTTACAGCTTGAGGGCATACAGGGAAGCATTTATTTGGGGAGCTGAGAAGCCTCCTTTTGCTGCTGGCTGCTGTGATGCTCTCTGGAAAAGCAGCAAGGCAGAGCAGCACATGGAGGAGAGGAAAAGGCATCTGTAGCACAGCACTTACAATCAGGCTATGGAAGTCGCTGCCACTGGGCGTCACTGTGGCCATGAATTTAGCAAAACCGAAGCATTTTCTGACATGTACAATGGAAGTATCTAGGCCTGTGGAGAACCATGGTTTTGTTAGGTTCTGTTTTGGAAGTCAAATCAAGCCTTCAGGGGCTTGCCTTTAGCAAATTATCCTATACCTGCCTTCTTACACTCCCCCCTGCATGCGCCAAGGGCTGTGGCCAGCAACAAGATGATGAAGCACTGGACTTGAATCTGGTATCTTTTTCAGGTGTGTATTATTCCATAGGCTTTTAAAAAATGCTACTAGGATCAAGGAGTGACTTTTTGTACATACTCCAGCTTCTTCCTTGTGCCAGGAAGAGGGATAGCACCTATGTCTGGTTGTTGCCATTGTAATAAGGGGAAAGCTCAGTGAATCTACATTTTACCATCTTATTTTTGAAGGGCAGACTTGTGCAAAGTGCCAGGATCCTGAAAGCTGCTAGGGTGTTGTTTGAGACTGATTAAAGCTGCTTAGATCTATGCAGGAGAAAAGCAATGAAATTGTGGTCCAAAGTGATGGAGTGTGTAGGGAAACCACGGCAAGAGGTTGAAAGAGGGAGAACAGATGTTTTTGCTTCCTGGTGCATTGTCCCAGCTAGATCTTGCTACTTTTTTGGCTCTCAGTGTACCAAAAGACAGCACTCCAGAGAAGGGGTGTAGCCCACCAGCTTCACTACCTGGCGCACTCCCAGGACGTATGGCTCTACAGCTAAGGCAGATGTGTTGTCCTTTCCTGCCACCACCATGAGTCAGCAGCTGGATGTGTAGCCAAGGTGTGGGAGAGGAATGCAGCAGCTTAGAAGTGGCTGGGGAAGAACAGAAAAACGCCAATGAAAGACAGCAACCATTTCAGTGAAATTATGTTACTTGTTTTCAGGGCCAGTACTTAAGTAGTGGTAAGGCGGCACACAACGCTTTAAATCTCTCCTTGAGCGTACACATATGGAAAGTATTGTGGGGTAAATTAACTTCATAAATTATGGGGTTTCTGTTTTCACTCAGTCCTCCTTTCTCTTGATGATTAATACTTCACCTTTACCTCGTTTCATGGATTTTCTGCTTTGCCGTATGGGAGACACGACAGCAATGAATCCCAAAGGATTGAAAGTCTTCTGCAAAAGGACTTTTGGGCTTCCCAGGTATCATCAAGATCAGAAAGAAAACAAAGAGCTGTGCTCAAGCAGAAACAAATGTTTGTGCTGTAAATGAAAGAGTATGAGCTAATGCTTTTTCAGAGCTGGGACCTGTGCTTTGCTCCTTGCTCCTCAGCCAGGGTGGGCGAGGCAGTGAGCTGGACACGTGTGTGGTGCTCCCAGGGAAGACCTCGGTACACAACGATGAACACAGCTGGGGGTTGAAAAGCCATGGTTCAGCAGATGCACTTCGCTCATTTGAGACAAAGTGGAGCTCTGAAGTGCACTGCCTGCAGGCTGCCTGCAAGGTTTCCAGTTTCCATTTCCCTGCCGCACCATACACAGTTTTCCTGCTCAATCTTTGTGTCTCCTTTGTCAGGGCATTTGTCATGTCCACCCTTGCAGCAGCTTTGAGTCCTCTGAAGGGCTTATTTGACAAGGAGTCTTTATTGTGATTTGTGCTACACCAGGGCTTAGAGTTACTCAAGATCTCCCATGGAGAACTTGTCAGAAAAATGATTTCAAGTCAGATTTGCTCGCCTTTGATGCTTCTCTCTTTTCTCCTTTCTTCGTTCATGAAGGTAAATATTACTTTGAATAATACAGTAAAATTCTCAGTAAGAAATAACTTCAACTTGGGGAGATACAGGCATATTTGATGTAAACGTATGCAAGTGGTGAAGAATATATTTCTATGGTGATGAAGTGCTGTCTCTCTCTCAAAAAAAAAAAAAAGAAAAGTGTTTTTAGGCACTGATATGCACTTTTGTAATCGAGGTGAGCCCCAGTTTGTGCAGGAGCTGTCCCGCTGTTGATATGAGGGAAGCTTTGAGTCTACCCTGCTTTAATCAAATCACTTTATCTTCCTAACCAAGTTGAAGGCTCAGCCCTTCTCCTGTCAGAGACAGAAGGCAGAAGGGGAGGAAGAAGGGAGATGGAGTGTGAGATTTTCCCACTACAGTTCCAGGACAGATGTATTTCTGTAGCCAGGATAAGTTACAGACAGAGTCTGTCTGAAAGTGGGAGTAAATTTTTGAGGTTCCCCTCCTTAATAGTTTCATATTTTCCATGCAGAGAGATGGGGTTGGGATATTTCCCTATGGAGGTTTGTGGATCTTTCAAGTGGCTTCTTAAGTTTAAAATAGAAACAAGACAGAGTAAAAATAAGAGGCAACTTACAGTATTTCCTTTAGTATGACAAATAATAAAGCTTTCTTTTAATAACTAATTGCAGCATCAATGCCATTCTTGGCTATTTCTGCCAGGGAAGCATTTTCTCTGTTAGCTTTCAATATGTTATTCTGCAGTCTCATATATTTCTGACTGTTCTGTGCCCTTTGAAATAAGCCTTTTGCTTGGCACATGGGTAATAGCAGGCAGAGAGACTGCTTCAAGAGCGTGGTTTTTTCCTGAACGTTACATATGATTTAGCAGAACTATACCTAGCTCACATATTGCTCTTATCAGATGGCATTATTTTCACAGCAGTCACAGAATTATCTGTGGTAGCAGAAATAAGAGCCGGTTATTTTTCTTTCAGTTACCCCTGAATTTAATTTGGTGTATTAATCAGGCTCCAGAGCCTCGAATAGCTGCCCAAAACGTAAGAAATGTGTCAGGCAAAATTATTACTTCTGGCCTCAAATTTTACACACTCAAGGTCTGAATACATCTAATTCTTAGCTCAAATACATTTTTCTTCTACTCTTTTTAAATTGAAAGGTCTGAACAGCCTATTTAAAGGAATCATAATGGTTCTCCTTGATGTAGAAACTTTTTTAACTTGAGCTGCCATGGGCACATTCAGCTTTTCACCAGAAATCTTGGTAATGTAAAGGTTTTCTCCTGTAACTCAAGATGGTAATTTTTAGTATCCTTCTCTTATTGCATTGAGCTTTAGCTATGCGCTAGATAAAAACTCCACAATTCCCTTGAGAGATGTCTCTTCTTGATTCTTTTACACAGGATGTCAGTTATTGGGACTGGCCTTTTCAACTATGTGGCAAAAAAATACCTTCAATCCTTTTTCTAATATATTTATAACAAAAGGTTGAGGAAGTAGCTGGATCTGTGTTCTTTCTTCACTTAACAGGCAATCTATCAAAAGTGTAAGGGTGAAAGTTAAGTAATGCAGAAGAGAGGGTTTAAAACATACTTCTTATCTGTTTACTTTGTATTTGCTGTTGTTACTCTATTTACTTCCAGTGTGTAAAGAACATTTGGGTGAAATGAAGCCTTTGTTGAATATTTAAACTGCCACTTTCTTGAAGTAGCTGCAAAAGCTCTGACAAACATGTCTGAGATTTTCTAGGACTCTTTCAGCAAAACTTTAGATAATTCCTGATTAACAAGGTTTAAGAAATAATTAAACTAAGGAAAAAAAAAATCTATTTTTTTCCCTTTTCTGCTTCTGGAAAGGAAAAAGGACTAATCTTAAAAAAAAAAAAAAAAAAGTTACAAAAAAATATGATGCAAAACCTTGGCACCTTGAGTTGACATAATGGCTTTCAACCTGTTGAAATGAGAAATTTTCTTAGTTGTTTTATACAGATAACAAGCTTCCCTGCTCCACTGTTATGTTGTATACAAGTTCTTATTGGCACTAGAATATTCCCTTGTCTCCTTTAAGAGAGATGAAAAAAGGAGTACAAATTCATTGTTATATCACTTTACACCAATGAAAAATGGACCTTTAAATGTATGACAGAAGAATTTTACATATTTTTGAAGACAGAAAGAGAACAAGGTCAGGGTTATATTAAACACAAAATTTTAATTTCTAACCACACTTGATCAGATCTTGAGAGAAAATATTTAATGGATTATTGCATGGAAACAGAAAGAGTTGGAAAAAATTTTTAAAGTCGTCTGACAGCATTGAATTTCTAGCATATTGTTTAGCATCTGTCTTGAAAAAAAAAATGAATCAGCTGCAATTTCAGTGTTGAACTTCAGAGGGGAAAGGTATCTGTACAGACCTTTGGTCCGGATGTATGGGAATTACCTCAGAAATAAGTTTAGCATAGAAATCCCTTGCACATAGTGCACTAAGAGAGGCATCCTTCAGTAGACAGAGCAAATCAAATTTTGAGTTTGCAGTGGGACATTGACGAGACAGCCAAGGCTGGGTTTGTTGATCTTAGATCGTGAATCTGCATCTTGCACACTTTTTCCCTACTCTCTGGCAACCCATGACACCCAATGTTGTTTAGAGCCTGACTGTGTGTTGGAAGCTAGTACAACGTTGTTGAAGAAAATCCCCAGGCTGTGCTGGACTGCTTAACTCTGTGCTGCTGAAGACTGAAAATACATGCTCTTCGCAGGTCAAGCAATGGTAGTCAACACCAAACTCTGGTAAAAGCGTGAGATCTCCTGTTTCCCAGTTTCACACAGAAGGTGGTCAATCACAGTCCACTTATCCTTCAGCTGGTTGTTGTTCATTAGAAGCAAAATATCGCAGAAATGGTGCATGGGCTACCTATTATTCCCGGAGGAGCAGAAGCATGAGTATGTATGGAAATGTATGCATGTGTCCTCTTTGCAGCTTTTCTAACTAGAGGAGACAACAGAGAGGTATGGGGAAGTTTTACAGTGGATGAACATTTCTTCCCAAGCCAATACCCTGTCATCCATTTTCACTTCCACCTTTTCCATTTTCACTTTCACTCTTTCCATTAGCCACAGTGCAGGCACTCTTGTTACTCAGGACAGTTCTGCAAGGAACTGTGGAAATACAGTGTAACCACAACTTGAAGAACCACTGGAGGCTCTGTCAGTGCTTCTGGTCATTTTGTTCTTTAAAATTTGTAAGTTGCTTGTTTTAGGTTGCTGAAAACCTAACCTAGATTCTGCAGCTGCTTATGACCACTAAAACTTAACAGCACTGTGCGTGGAACGAGGCACGTATTCAGTGTTGGGAAAGTTGTAACTTAGATCTCTGGCTGCAAAACTCAGTCAAACTATGCAACATTTTGGTTCCCCCTGATTTTAATTTTGGATGTAACATTTCCACTCTGTACAGCCCTAAATATCTTCTAACTTTCTGTTTAAACCTATATGTGCGATATATGTAAAAGTGCATCTGATGGCTTCCAAGTAGTTTCTTTTTTCTCTATAAATATTTATTTACTGATAGACTGGGGAAGTCATCTGGGAAGAGGCCACCTCATAACTGTTGGCTTTTGTGTCTCGGTGTTGTGTCTTGACACAGAGTAACCCTGGGCTTATCTCCCCAAAAATCTGCAAGTTTTAGGTATGGTGGCAAACTGGGAAACTCCACATTTAAGTGGGGGGGGGGGGGGTCATTATGCCATATGGGTCTCAGAAATGCTCTGTGTCACTATAATCCTTTCTTATTCAATGAGTTTTCTACTCAAATATGTCTTGATGCAAAATTACAATTTTTACCACTATAGCTATATTGATAAAGTGTTTCATGCATTGGCTCCCTCAGTAGAAGGCAGAATTTCAGAGGATCTTTCTGGGAAGTTTCTGCTTAATGGAGAGGGGGAGAAATACTGGCAGTACAAATTCAAGGTGGTAAAAGTCAAGAAACCATTAGAGAGAAAGAGGCTTTTAGTTGATCTACTTAATTGTTTTCTGGGTATATTAACATTTCCCTATTCATTGAATATTCAACAAAAATAACATTTATTTTTACACCTCTGCGTCCCTTCTTATTCAAATGTCAGTGCTCAGAATAAATGTGCCTAACATATCTTTTCATCAGCCTTCCAGTAAAATAAGACCAGGATCATGATTCTTGATATTTTGAAAGCGGCAAATGGGAGGAAAAAGTCAAAGCAATGCTCTAAGAACTTTTTAAAGTTCTGATAAATAAGGGAGAAGTTGTCCTTAAAGATCTTCATACATTTACGTTACTAGTGATGTAAATTACATGAGACAAGGAAAGTCAAGAAGTCTTTTCAGCCTTGTCCTGGACTGTATTTTGTTGCATTAGCCTCATTTTCTTGAAGCTTGCTTTGCATTTTGACTGCCTTCCAGCTAGAGGTTTGTCTGCAAATTACTCGGCTTAATCAATGCTTAACTTGGTCTGGCCTGTCGTATTAGCCCATGAAATGTGAGTTGGTGAACTGGACAAACTATGCTCTGAGAATGATTAGCAAACACAGTGCACGGTTTTGTTTTGTTTTTATTAGAAAACACCAAGAACTGTTACTAAATCAAAATAATGGATTTTTTTTTTATCCATTTGGTACTGTTACAAATTATACGCTATGAGACTGTCGTGAGTTAAGGTTCATTTATTTCGGATCTCTCCAAGTAAGCAGCAGCCCAAGAAGACTGCTTTAAGTAAGCAGTGTTTTTGACAGAATATACACTTACCAAATTGCAATTGCGTGAAATCTGTCTTCGCATGTTAGAGTGCACTGAGTATGGACTTTGATATATAGGGGCAAAAAAGGTGACTTTTATAAATGTTAATTTGCATGAAGAAAGATTTTGCAACTCCTTGATGTAGACTACATCTGCTTTGGCATAAATATATCAATTTTTGCATAATATGCTGCTGAGAGACCCCTTTTAATACTTCAGACAATGAAAAAAAATTCTATGATCTAAGAAGGTAGATAAGAAGTTCTCAGCAAAGGTTTTGCCTAATGTGGACCTTTATTAGTTGGATAATGTTAATGTTATATCTCCTAGCACCATATTGCAATATTTTAGGTTCCTGATTTTTTGATCTTTTATCATAATAACGACACCTGTCACATTTTTCTCAAGTACCATATCTCAGAATAACATCAAGCACCTTTCAACCATGATGAATGCATATGGGAAAAAGTAATTATTACTGACACTACCTGTTATAAACATTAATTATTTTATTTCAGTTTAATTTTTTTGATGAAAATGTTAAAATTCTTATTTTTTTACCATTAATGCTCTAAAATCCTCACCACCGTGAGTTTTATTTTAACAATTAAAAATATATCTATAAATTACAAGAAAATATTAAATATTCCTGTTTAAAGTTTACTTAATTAAATAAAAAATTAGTGGAATTAGGTATTTGTGTTCTTTACAGTAAGAAATTCAACTACCTACCTACCAAACTGAAGCAGTGTTTCTCCTGGTATTTCATTAGCGCAATTAAAAAATATTTCTTAAAACAAGCAAACAAACAAACAAACAAACAAACAAACAAACAAACAATCCAGCAACATATAAAGAAAATATCTTACCTTGCAATGTAATAATAACAAATATAAGTCACGTAAGATGCAGATTTGAGGTAATAAAAAGGAAAAAACCTTCAAGAAGTGCGCTGTCTTTTTGAGGTGTTAAATGTAGAGGATTCACCTGCCACAATTTGCTTTATATTCTTTTACTTTTCTTCCCATAAGTCAGGTGGCCTGCACTTCCACATGCTCCTGCTGTATAGCTAGTGTCTCCAACTTAGTGTCTGTCCTTTGGGATTGAGGAGACCTTGTTTAACTCAAAGGGGTCTGCAAATCGCATTTGTTAAGGAGAAAGCATTGCAGTGTTGAAGGGGAGGGTACGCCAGCAACCTGGATAGCCAGACCTCGCCACCCCTCCCTTCCCTATGGCTTTATTTACAAAGTCAGTTTGCATGAAGTCAGGTTTCATGGACTGAAACTGCTTTATCATGTGTAGACTCTCTGGTGTCTTCCTAGGTATACATCCTTCCATCTATCTGATTAGATACACGCTTGATACAACTATTCCTGGACATGTCAGCATTCTCTACATTTAGAAATAAGTGTCAGTCCTGACAGGTAGAGTTGTAAGTGGCAGAGAGTTTCAGTAGGCAGTAGCTCTGTGATCATTCATTGCTAGTGGCAAAATGACTTCAGCGCTCAGTGCAGCCATAGCAGGATGGCCAGCAAACAGCTTGTGCTGTTCACGTCCTCTATGATCTAAGAACTTCATTTCCCCCTGACACAGTGGTAGGTGAGGTCAAAAGTGCTCAAGGGCAAGCCGGGGCTGGCCTAGGAATACAGCATCAAACTGTTTTCAGTTTGTTGAATATAGAATCATAGAATCATTTTAGAATGAAAAAGACTTAAATCTTTTTCATCTATTCCAACCATAAACAAATACATCACTATGTTTGAATTTCAGTGTTATAATTACCCACTACTTTATCGTTGCTAACACATGAGAGCTGCATCAACATGGAGAGCACCAAAGTGAGCTTTTTCTATTAGGTCTGCCCTTTACACTTGTCCACATAGATGTAAACAAGTCCACAACTGCAAGGTGTAAGAGAGTGCTTGAGATGTAAAATAGTCCATTAGCAGAGAAGCACATCTGCTGAGAAATCATGCTTTAATGCCATACATTTCAGTTAAGGTAATGAGACAGCAAATTCTAAACCATCCTGCTCAGAAGATTTTTAAGACCCATGCCACTGAAAGGATATGAAATAAGAAACGTTTAAGAGAAAAAGCTTTTAAAAATTATTATTTAAATTAATAGATGATCTTGAAATAATTTTATTTAATATATTTTATAACTGCATTGTGAGAATTATATATTTTATAACCGGATTGTCAGCCACATGACAATCCTTTTTTTAAGTATCTGGTATATCATGGATTATTTACTGTTTGACAAATGTAATTTAAAGAACAAACTTTAAAACAGAATTCTTTGCTTGACCATGTCCCACTAGTTCTTCTACTAGCAACTTTGGAGACCCTGAGTGCTGAAAGATTTAAAAATGCACTTGCAGCCAGATTCCCCACTGGCAACCAGTTTGAAACTGGATTCCACACTTATGAGAGCGACACCAATGACTCTGAGCCTTAGCTAAGTATCTGTATTATGGGATCAATAACACTTGAATTACCGTTTCCCACGGAAGGAGAAGTAAAACCTGGGCTGTGCTTAACTAGACGTAATGTGAGCAATCCCACTGATAATGCTGAGGATAGCCCACAGTGCAGTTAGTAGTCTAATTTGCTGGGCTTCTGCTGTTTTGTTTCTCTGTCACGATCCTTGATCTTCCCACAGTCAGAATTGAGTCTTTCCATCTAAGTCATACCAGGAGTTTGATGCCTGTCTAATTTAACAATAATAGCCAATGAACTTGACTTTTTATATTGGTAAGAACAGTAATTAAACCTAACATTGTAATTTTTTTCCCCAAAGTAACTTTCCAAAGCTCTTTTATTAAAAAAAGGATTAATGGCATTGGGTAATCCAATATTGTTCAAGTACACCTTTCATTTCCTTTACCCAGCTATGTCAAAAAAAAATGCAAGTCATTAGTCCAACTGCTCAGTTTGTTCTAATGAGGCATGCATTGATTTACAATGACGATTTTTTTTTTCCAGATTAAATGTAGCTTGGGAAAAATGGTCAGAAAGGCTGACAGGACACACATTTCTGTTCCACTTTGACAACATATTACTTTTCACCCTCCACAGCTGCTACAAATATCTGCAAACCTACAATGAGATGATTAATTGCAGTCATGATTCAACAGTTAGATCTGCGTGGGATCTCTGTAGAGACACTCAAAGGTAAGGATCAGGCCTCATTGTACTGCATTTTGAGAACAACTCAAACAGAGCACTGTTCTGAAGCTGTTCTCTGTGTATTTGAAATGACTTCTGAGAAACACGGTTGTAACCCAGAGGTTTAATCCATGTGCAGAGCAATGTGGTCCTCTGACTTTATAATCTCTTACTGCTCCACATGCACAGATTATGATGCTGCATTACACGAAAAATCATAAATATGGTAAAGCAGTCCAGTGTTGGTACAAGCACTTACGTCAAAACCTGGGGATGAGGAAAGACAGGGGGCTCTCAGATTCTCAGTACACACAGACACTGTATGTTTCTCATAAAATCCATTTTCAAGGCGGCGGCAAGAGCTGTAATTTCCATTCAGCAGGTCACAGTTGTTTTTCAGAGTCATTTTCTGGTCTACAGGACAGGCCTGAAAGTCTTACTTAAGAACACATGGCACAGTTGGGACGTATTTCAGAAATACCTTCCAACAGCCAAAGCCATTAAAAACATTCAAAACAACTTGTACTAAAACCCAGGTATGTAAGTGAGGAGAGTTTGAATCTAAATTCGCTTCTCAGTTAACTTGGATCACAGGCTTTATAACTGAGTAGGAGCAAGAAATGTGGTCTTCTAGACATTAACAAGTAAGAAAAATCACAGTCTTAAAATAAGCTGAGTTAAAATCATCACACCCTTGCTATGTTCTGGTAAATTTGCATCTAAAGAGAGACAAAACATGAGATCTTCCACCATCCTTAAGTGATGGGTGAAGTCCTAACTCGGGGAAGTGTCCACAGGTTGAGCTGCTCAAACAGCCTCCTCTCCATCTGAGAGGCAGCTCACAAGCAGAGCAGCCCTTTTCCCCAACTCCCACCAAAGTCCTGGCCGAGACACTCCAGTGAGTTACTAGCACCAGTGAGAGACAGATGCTTCCCATCTGATCATCCATTCAAGCCTTGGGAAAGGAAACCAGGCTTGGCTCCTCTGCAAAAAATACTCCATCACTCCACCGTAGCATGTCGTAGAGAGGAACAATTACACAAGAATGCTGGAGAAATTCCTCTTCTCTGACCAGCAAGGTAATTAATTTTAACTAACAGTCCTTCTCCTACAGCTGCACAATACTGAACGATGTTTCAGAGGTGAAATTACTGTCAACAATCAGCTACTTTTTCTGTCATTTTCTGTGAAAAAAAGGAAAGGAAGACCCAGAATTAAACTCTGGGCCCAGTTCATCCCTGTTGCTGTATGAGGGAGCCTAGCAGAACTGGAGATCTTTCTTGAGGATCTGCACACAGAGGAAAGGTTTCTCCACTTCCGAGGAGCTCTATCACCTCTGAAGCAGAAGAAAAAGATGGGGTGAGTGTGATGAGGGTCTTAAGGCTAAGGCAAAGATGCATGCCAGTGAATTTCCAGCTCTGGGCAATTTCTGGAAGCAAAGCTACAGACACCTGTTGTTCTTCTGGTAAGGAAGGGGTGATTTTTCTGGGCTCTACCTAAAGCCTTTAATGGTCATCTCCGTTCTCTGATGTGCTGCCTGCTCCAGTATCTCCTGCTCCAGATGTCCAAACTCTTCCAGTTTCAAGTGTTTCAATCACAAGTGCTAAGAACCTGTTGGTGATTATGACTAAGGAGGAATTTTGTATCCAGGCCGTCAATGTGGAGGTGCCCCTGGATCAACCAGAAAATTGTACAAAGCTCTGCATTTGCAGAAATATGAGTAATGAGAGATGCAGGTGATACGAGTCCTATGGAAAGCTGGCTTGTAAAAAGCATGTGGATAAAAATATCAAAATGGTTTTATTCAGCTGCAAAGCCACAAAAATCTGTATATCTTTTTTAAAGATTTTTCTTTTTGCTTTAAAAATGACCATATATAACAATTCTTCTGTGGAGAAGAGGTAAAACATTTGCAGTTTTCTCACAGAGCTCAGCACAGCTATTATTTGGCTCTTAGTGAGACAGCATTTTTTCTGTGATAAAGCATAAATGGAGTTAATTTACAGTCAGTCTGATTTACATTTGTGCCTGAGTAGAGCTTGACAAATGCCTCTGGAATTTAATGGTGGTTAGGTTACCTTTATAGCACTTGAACAAATCAGGACTTGTTTCATCCCCTCCCACTGCCAGGGGAAAAAAAGAAAGGAAAAGAAGCAAAGCTACCTAAGGCTTGCTTGCCCTCTAGAGTGGTATGTAATCCCATAACACTCGAGACACTATAACCATGGTAAACAACCGTAGACGGCTTTAATGTCTTGTATAAAAAAGTATTGTGTATATCTTCAGAGGTTTTTGATTCATGCTTTTTGATTGGTAGTTTACTGTGCTATACCTCATGGAATGGAGGATTTAATGCCTAATAGTACAGATTTATGGAATTGGCATTTGACTTATACAGAATTTCAAGCAGGCCAAAAATGTTTTTTTAAACTCTGTTTGAGCTTAATAATTGAGCCAATACTCAAGTAGTGCCAGATTTTATGTGTCTGCCTGAATAGGCCAACCATTCTGATGCTGACACACATGTATCCCACAGCCAAATTTCACTCCTAAGAAATCACTAGAAGCAGGTAGCTATTTATAAATTTTAAATGCCAGAAAGAGCTATTAGGATAATTTAATCCAAATTTCCATGTAGCAAAATATGTTGAACTTAAGTCATTTCTGTATCATGTGTTGATTCATTTTGACCTATAACAAATCCTTCAGAAAGATACATAATTTAATGACTTCATTAAATGGGAATAACAGCAAAAAAAAAAAAAAGTACATTCCTTTGCAAGTATTGGTATTATAGCCAGCTACTCCAGCACTTAAGCACTGAATTCACAGTAGTAGTTGTAACTATTCTTTTCAACTTCTTTATACTGTTTGTTCCTGGACAATGTAAAGGCTTTCTAGATATAAATCATCAGGTAGAAACCTATAGTATTAGGTCCTTATTTTGCTTTTTTTTTAATCTTTTCTAAAAAGACAGAAGAAAAGAAACTACAGTCCTTAAATATAATTACTAGTTTCAGGTGGATATGCGGTGTGAAGTATGTGATAATATGGAAAATATTTGAAGTCATTAAATAGGTTCAGCTTCATGATCCATCTGAACCAGTAACAACCTGAACTGAAAGCAGCTGATGCCGGGGAGGCTGTTGTGAGTAATATCACTTGTTGACCTTGTTTTCCCTTTTGCTTAGGCTACTATTGAAAGATATCAGAGTAGATGGACCCTCAGCCTGGTATATTCCAGCCAGTTCTGCACTTGTGTGTTGTGACGTCTCATGGAATTAAAAATCAAACTAGATAAAGTGTAGGAAAGATGGAAGATTACATCAAAGAAGAGACAACTAGTCCAAACTAGGCACACATACTTTAAAACCTGAAAAAATGTAGTGTTCACATTTTCTTTGCTGAAGTGTTTCTGCTTCCAGTGCTAATTTGAGCAAATATGAGTTATAATGATAATAATAAAACCAAGTTTCACAAGGATTGATATAGTAAAATACACCTGAACTCCAAGCTGAGCAAACACTAATACCTAGAGAGGCAAAGCTTTCATAGGAAGCCATACCCAATTAAGGGTATAGAAATATGGGAATACATAAAATAACAGTAGCTGTTCCTTATTTTCCTTTTGCTCCCTTCTGAGTTCTCTGGAGTCTTTGCCTTTTATTGCCTGAACAGAAGAAGTGGGTCTTGACATCTTTTGAACAGCTTGACCCAGCTGCTCCTATAGTCTCAGTCATGCAATGGTGCAGAACCGATCTGCCTAACTTCTACAAGTGCTGTGAGGCTGTACCTTAATGAAGGACAGATGGTGTAGTCTTCCAAGGTGTGTTCCATGTTTTGTACTTCTACTGAACACCTGAAAAAGGGGTGCACAAAGAGAACAGAGACCACTGCGTCTGCTGATTGAACTCACAATTACACCCCATCTGTCTCTGAATTAGTACTTTCTTTGCTGCAAAGAGGGCAACTTAGATGTGCGTGATGACCGAACTACTGCCTATGGAGAAGCAGGATGTTCTTTTTCCTTTTAAGGGAACATCTTATAATTTGGTATTCATGACCAGTGCTGCTGGGATGGCTGACAAAGAGGTTCCATGTTACAGCAGTGTGTTGACAGGCTCACCTGGGTGGAAAATGGTGAGCCCACTGAAATCCCTTCCCCGCAATTTGTTTGTTCCTGTGCTGCCCACCATCACATCCTTCTTCAGCCCACACTGCCTGCCAGAGGATGGGCCTCCTACCCAGTGTGACCAAGGACGACTCTCATCACCTCTGCTGCAACTTAAAACATAGATATGACTTGTGCTATAATCTTTCAGTCTGGTCACCACAGAATAGATTTTGAAAGCACTTTATTATTTGAGGGGTGTTTATGGCTATCTCAAACAGAGGCACGAGGGTGGTTTACCACTGTGGTCGTCTAAAACATCTTTATAGCTTCTGTGTGTGCTCTCAGAAGTGAATCAAAGTTAGAAAGCCTTTCTACTTAATCCTTGAAGGAAAATAAATACTGAAGGAACTCACTTTGTCTGTAGGCTGTTTAGCAGTCACCCTTCCCCCAGCACTCCCCACTTCCACCTATTTGTCTAAAGACCGTCATCTCTTTGCAGAATTACTTCTACTGTCAGAAATTGCTAAGCTTCAAGGACAGCGTTTTTATAATTGAGCATCAGCCAAAACAATAAGCTTATCTAAAACTCTCAGCTGTGTACCTGTTGCCAATTTTACTGCTGCTTAGCCTCAAGAAATTCAGCTTTGCTTTGAAACAGTTCATTGTTTTGAGTCTAATTCTAATTCTCTTTCATCATTTAAAGGAAACTTCTGCCAACTCCAGAGAGCTGGTGAAGGGCAAAATTGTAATGGATTAATATCTCTGATTTCCTCACTTATGTGTACATTTTCACTCTGCATGACTCAGATTTTATGCTCCACAAAGTTGAGTTTGTCTAAATCTTTGAATTTAACATGCTGTAAGGAATCTTAACTCAGATTTAAAACCAGTTAAGGGAGTAGGTATTTATGAGAGAAAGGCTGGGATGTTGAGATCAATAAAGTCAGTAAGAGTCTTTCTTTCTCACTTTAATGGATGTTAGACTGGGCAATGGGTGGAAGCAAGCATAATTCATTGAAAACCTGTGGGTGTCATCAGGACGAAGAATAGAAGGTGCACCCTCAAACTTACAAGGAGGCCATGCCCAGATCTGCTGATTCCCATAGTAGAGACAGCTTCCATTTTGTGGGAAAGCTTTAAATTCCACTGCTTTTAGATTAAATGGGAAAACGAAGACATGGAAAAGATTAATATCCCCATGAAATCTCATGAACTGTTTATCCAACTCAGAAAGCAAAGCAAACCACAAGTACAAATCCTTTCAAGACTGTTATACCTCAAGACATGATGTATTGGTGCAATATGAAAACAGAACAATTTCCCTGACAAATGTTGACAATGATCTCTAAATATTTCTTCCCAAAGTCAGTGGGAGCAGAGAAAGCACAGAGTACCACACCATCATGCAAGTTCCCTCCTCACATACATCCCGTGTGAGATGAGACCTTTACTTCAATACGTCCCATGAAAGATCAGGTTGGACAATCTGCCAGTGACATTAGCATGATCAAAGATTGAGTGAAGCTCCCAGAGAAATAATAGTTGGATGCAAAAACTTTCTGGCTGTCAGTGACAACATAACCTCAACATCAAGGTATTCCTTCACTAACAACACACCCATGTCCTTGCTCCTCTTCAAGGTCTTGACTTCAACAGAAAATGTCATACCCAGGCAGGTGTTTGTGCTTACAGACCTGTGACTGTACACAGAGGGATCTATCCAAGCATGTCTGTGATTAACTGTTGTGCTTTCTGGGCATGATGGGAAAACAATATGGGTTTTTCATGAGCATCTAGGAGAAGTATGTATTCCATCTGACACTGTCTCAGTGTTATGGTAACCATCTCCATAGTATCTAAATGACTTCTAAGATTAAAATCTGCCTCAGTTCAGAGCTCCTGGAACAACCTGTTCTCCTTCTTCATACTTTCTCTCACTGTGTGCTGTTTCAGGCATTACAGGTAAGTAGAACAGGTCACAAGCATAGACAACATCAATTGCATTTTCTTTTGAAAATGGGAGAAATAGCTTGCCTTTTGATAGGCAAATGAAGAATCTCTGCTTGAAAAAACATTAGACTTGCCCACTCCCAATATTCTGCTGAAATATATTACACTTGTAATATTTTAAGGACTGCTGTTGCACTCTTTTCCTGACATGAATTAAATAAACAGGGACACTTACAATGTTTTACTACTGCCTCCTCTTAATTCTCTGAGACAACAGCTGTGTGAGCTTTCTAATTGTATTTACTGAAATCAGTATTAACTGTGTAAATCTTAAAATCCTTCTTCTTGTACCTGTTGCTCCTGTGTAATAAGCATATGCAAATTTGTAATGCTTCACAATTTTTTATGTTAAAAGAATATTGTTCTACAAAAGGAGTATATGCAAATTTGTAATGCTTCACAATTTTTTATGTTAAAAGAATATTGTTCTACAAAAGGAGTGTTTATTACTCCATGATTACTTCTGAAGTGCACAGAAGGGAGAAATTTGAAATAGAAATTTTCTCCTATGCATTTTACAAATGCTATTGTTACTACTGTCTTGATTGAAATATGATTAAATTGGTAGGGAGGTAGAATGAATTGGCTATAGTTACGTAGCAGTAGGACCAAAATGTGAACACAGGGTACATGATGTCTACATGATGTGCACCGAAGTTTGTTCCTAGAGGACAGAAATGCAAGAAGACACACAAAGGCAGGAAAGAGTTGAGAGGAAAAAACTGTGCCTATTACCTCAATCTTCAGAACAAAGCCTCAGTCCTAAATAATGCTAGGAAGTTTACTAATGGTATGATGTTGGGTCTTGGCTGGAAATTTCATCCTTTGGCTAGCACTATTCCAGTTTACAACAACCAAAGCAATGACAATAACAAAGTAAACAAAAAAAAAAAACCTCCAAAACCAAAATTATTAATGTAGCTATGCAACTGAAGACATTTTTGTCGGCTCACCTTACTTTGTGTGAAAGCTATGCCCCATTAGCAGAAAGTTCGTCTGATACCATGCCCTTTGTTCCTACTAGAGAGCTGATAGTACAGCTAAGCAAGCTAATCACAGAACAACCCTAGAGCACAGGCAAGGTTTATATGTAGCTCATATGAAATGGCACCATGGGGAGTGATGATTAGTGACAGACCTGAAGGAGGGAGAAGGGGTAAGAAAGGATGCAGGGGGGGGACAGGAAAAAAAAAAGCTTTATGTGTTTTTTTTCCAAAGTAAACTAATTGGAGTTCTAATTTAATTAGCTGATACTGGGGTTAATTCAAGGTTTAATTAGCAAAGTGTTCCTACTAATTATAATTCACATTACCATGGAAAGCTGTTAATTTGTGTAATTGACATTGTTATTAATGCCCGTGACTGCTATGGAAAATGCTCTCCATGACTAATGGGAGTATCCTCTCCTTTAAATTGCTAATGCATTTTCTGACTCTCCTCACTGCTGTGGCAGCATTGTCCAAGTGTGTTTGTCAGCTTCATATCAGCAGAGTGACCTGCTGATGCATCAGTGATGGGAGAACCAAGACGTAGTGCAACTTACTCTGAGTGGCTGAAGCTGGACAAAGCAAGGGTAAGAAGAGTGGTTAGCAAGCAGTGACTTTGCCAGCGCAATTGAAGGGCAGGCCTAGGCCAATTCTCACAGCAAGTCAAAACACCATAATGTTTTTTCTCCAGCTAAGGCTCATTCATTTTAAAATTCTTTTTTTTTCTGCAGCTGTAGTTGGCTGTTCACTCACAGTCTGCATTCAAAATCATCTGTGTAATTTAACTGAATTTAACTCAGTCGGTCGTACTCTCAAGATTTTGCAATGATTTGGACACTTCAGATCTGCTAAGACCTGTAGTACATGGAACATTCTTCCCCCTTGCCCTATTTAGATCTGTCTTTTCATGAAAGTGAAAGCATGCAGAAACTCACATAGCATCATCCCCTCAGGGAGTACTTACACATACAAAACATACTCCTCAAATCTAATATTTAATTGATGATATATGTAGAAATTAAATAAAAAATCCAAGATGTTCATTTGTATTCATGAAAGATAATATGCAAGCATACAGAATTCTTATTTTCTAAACACTTGTGTTAGATTTTAACAGAATTATGGCCCTTTCTGTCTTCCTCATGCTAAGAGTAAATACTAAAGGAGGAAGCAAGCATATCTGCCAGTCTTTAGATTTTTTCCTCCTTCTTCTTTTTAATATGGACCTGATGACTTGAACCATTTGAACAGAAAAGGAAAGTAGCGTTTTAAAACTTTTTCTAGTATAATCTTTGAGTATGAATAATCTTAGTCAGTCCTTGTCACTAACAAACATTTGCATGCTTGCTTCTTTGCAAATTCCATATTTACAGACCTGAGCAGACTTCTAGATGCAGACCGACGCAGCTCTTTATTCCTCTACCTGGCTAATGAGTACCTTTTTCTTAAAAACAAAATAAGGATAAATATAGTCAGAAAGCATTCCAGCCTTCTGATGGGTAGAGTAACTTTTGCTCCAAAAATCTTGGAAGGTGAACTGTGTTAAAATCTGTACCTTGACTGTAAATCCCATAAAGCGAAGAAGGAATCAAATACCAGGCATGCTGGTCATGGAAAATAACCCTTAAAATAACTGTTCTGCCAAAGGGTATCTGTGCAAGCATAGAAGTTGCACTTAGTTTTAATGACAGTAAGGTCATAATGAGTGAAAAATATAATAATTTAAATCACTTTCTCTCGGGTATACCCATTATGAGCTCGTATACAGCTTCTCTTGGAGTTTACTCTTAAGAATACACCTTGTTCTTTACGTATTTTCTCTTTCCATTATTCACAGCATTTGCTGTGAGCATTCTGGAGTATGTCAGCCTTTCCTCTCCAAAATACATTTCTGGTCCCTAAGTATGTAGTCCAGCCTATACTTTGGCCAGCAGATTTGCAAAATGTCAGCTGGGATTTGTGTGGAGTGTGAATTTTAAAAAATTACTGATTGTGAATGCTTTTCTATGTAGTTAAAGCAACTGAGAAATTTACAGAACAGAGGTGCTGCTCACATAAATCAGCAGAATTCTTCCAGTCATAATCAGAAAGTCTCATTGTGCATGTTTCAGTTTTGTTGACTGATATTACCAGTTTTGCAGCTAAATTACTATAGCCTCTATAATTAACCTGACTTGTTTGAAAGAATGAAAGGGTTGGGCTAGCTTGTAGTTCCATAAAAACTGTGCTTTTAGTAGGAAAAGAAAACAGTCATCAGTCTTAATAATCTTTTAAAGTGGAACACATTCTTTTCCATGAACACTTAGAGAAATTACTATTTTTCCTGAAATAAAACTGAATTCACCTCAAAATGCCTATTTCATATTAAAATTTAAAACACAGATGTGATGCACCTCAGAAATAATAGCTTGGATTCCTTCTCAGAGTTTTCACACTCTTCTTGTAATGGGATGCTAGGGCTTAGTTAGAAAGACTGATTGTGAACAGAAACAAAAAATTAAATTAAATAAATGCGGACATTTTGCAACAAGAATTAGTCCAAACTCAAAGTTTTTTTCAATATCTTTCCTATTAAAATTCCCATTTGTCAATCAAGACACCTTCTAGACTCCTAAGAATTTTGGTTTGTTTTTTTCTTCTGATAAATAGCTTGAAAGCAAGTTTCATCATTTTATATTGGACATACTGCTGAGACAACCATGCAGTGACAACAAACACAGACCTCTCTGTGCATACTTCAGCAAGCATCTGGGATTCATCTGGAATCTGTAGTTTGCATCAGGAGGTAACAGTGGTCCCTCCACATGACTCTAGTTTGGTCAGCATTTTGTTTTCATTTAAAATGTTCATGTCAACATCAGTCATTTCTTTAATCACCAGAAGAAGAATTCAATTACTATTTCATAAATGAACGTTGAAAAATCATTTTCTCTTGAGCTCAGCAAGACAAGAGGGGAAGTGAAGGCTGATGTACCTCCTTGCTTGCAGAACAACACAGCGTAGCCTTGTAGGGATTTATATGAAACCACGTGGAAGAAGTTTATGAACTGTACTTCAGAGTCTGGGATGGTAATAGTTTTGCCACATGGCAGTGGTGACTAACAGGAGAGATTAGAGCCTCGGGGTTGAAAAGCTTTCCACATATGCTTTGCAACTGTCCTGAGTTGTGATCATTACTCTTTGATTCTGGGTGAGTGAATGGGCTGTAAACTAAACAGAAGGCCTTTTATATCATCATATGCTTGTGCTGCAGGGAAGTTCACAAGCCCCAGTATTCACACAGTGGGAATATGTCCACCCTTGTGTCAATGCGTGAAATCAAGACTATACCTAAATACAGTTCACAATTCTCCATGAGAATATTTCCTTCTTCAGTACCTGTATGTTTATATATATATATATGGGAAGCTGCTTCGGTTTTAGGCTACCAAATCTACTGTGAAGCTTTCTTATTTTTTATCGATACTGCAGTTTTCCAAACAGAAGCAAAACCTCAATACAATCACATTTCTGACTTATTCCTTGAAACCACTCAAGTCTAAATGGCTCAAAGCCCTATAGGGATCTCCTGCTGCAACCTGATAGACATATTATGAAGCTAAAAATGGCACCAAGGTGCCTCATGCACAATCTAGTCCAAGTTCTTTCTTTCCATTTCCTTAGTGGTCTCTGCAGATGTGTGAACTACCAGCTGTAGTCGGGCAGCTCATTGTTGTCCTGATCCAAAGGGGTCAATGTCAAAGGGGTGTGGTACTCCATCCATTGAGCATGAAAACTCCAACAATTGCAGCAATTCCTGACTATGAAGCAAGCACACCAAAGCCTTGTGGTTGAGATGCCATGCTGTCAAATGGAAATTCCACGTGGCACTGCTGTTTGAAACAGTGGTACAATGTTTAAAAACATTTTGCAAGTCCATTTTTCACCCCTCTTCTCGGCTGTTACATAATTAATAGTGTATGTGATTTAGCCAGGCTTTGTTTAAAAACAAATAGAATGAACAGTTATTTCTTTCAGTATTCATGATTTTATAGAAGTTCAGAATGCAGTGGAATGGATTCTGAGATACTGTAATACCTTTCCAAGAAGTCTAAGTTTCTTTGTGTTGAAACCATGTAGATCTCAGCACCTCCCTAGACTGTGATTGCAAAAGAAATAAAAGTAACTCTGGACTTCACATGCAAAGCTCCTTCATTTTAAGGCACTCAGAAGATGTAATTACATGATAAAATATGCAGGTTCTTCCTGTGTGTGAGCAGGAACTTTGTATGCTATGTACAAATAATGCAGAAATGATGTCAAATGAGAACACCCAAAATGTGTGATGAGGCAACTGATACAAGGAAGACTGGCATTAATCACTGCAAATCAAGGTTGTTGGGATGTCTCGGTGAAGTACCATTTTGCCAATCCATTGACATGAAGGGAGCAGCCACCAAACCAGTTCTCAGGCCAACCACAAAATACGGTCTTCTGTGAGACAGATTGGAGTGAGAAAGGATAGGAAAAAAGAAGAGAAAATGATGTTACTGCGTTAGGTGTGGCATGTGCTTCATGTATTCGGCCAACTACCACTTCCATTTCTCAGTTCTTGCTCAGCTATTTTCTTGTTTCCTGAATGATCAGGAAGTAGAGCATAGAAAAAGTAAGGCTGCAGCCCACACCTGCTGTTGCTTCAGACACCACTATCCTTAGCAGAGACTACGTGTATCCACAGGGCAAGAGTTTTCTCCTCTCCTTTGCTCTGCAATGCTGGGGCCTGAGACCAGGCTTATGCATACCAGAGTTGATCCTCCCAGGCAGGCTGGACCCAGGGTCAGTGTGGAAGTGTGCTGAGTGCTCCCTGCCCATCTTGGTTCTGGAAGTGCCATGGGGTCTTTGGGGAACAGGAATGATGTTCCTTGTCACTTTCTCTGTAGAATCCATGCTGAAAAGGATTAAAGATGAAAAAAAAAATTAAATAGAATATAAAAGAATGTAATTGAATAATATTACATTTAAAAAAAATTAAAGTGGGGCTATTGTTCCACTTTTTATTCGAAGACAAAAGCAACACAGAGACAGAATAGCTGTGGCCATTCTCCGATGATACCACACCTTACCTTTGACTGGTGCTATACAATGATATGACATTCCTCATATTTTTCACAGCACTTCATTAGCCCAGTTGTCATTCCACCAACAAGAGTATGCATTTTTGTTATTAGTGAAGCACAAGCTCATAAGGATGGTAAAATTGCAATTCTCTGTCAATTCAGAAGCTTTGGGGGATAACTTAAGTGCTTTTACTTCAGCTTTGATTTCATCGCATGTTCAAACTTTGGTATGCTGTATGGCAGTATAGCAAAATTTTTTATCAGTACCAGTATCAGATGCTCCTGCTAAAACAATTCGAAATGAGAGACTGCTATGCTATGTTGCTTTTTTGTGTTCTGGCTTTTGTCACCTACTTTGAAAAAGCACACATGCAAAGAGATGAGTTATAAATAACTTGCAGATTTTTCTGATTTTTAAATTATATTTTCACTCCTTACTGGAAGAAAATGAGGAAACAACCTTTTCAGAGATAAGACATATCCCTGTTCCACCGTGTCGTCCCTTCCCAGTGCTCTTGGTGCTTTGGCAGGTATGGCCCTAAATCACCACTCCAAAGCTTGAAGGATCTTGCTTTTCCTTTGGACCATGGACATTTTGTGGGCTAATGGGGAAGAGGAGGGAGTATTTGTCACTTGGTGTCACAGGAATTGTTCTTCCAGTCTGAAATTTCTAGTGGGCTGGCTGGTACCCTTGGAAATGTCACCTTCTCCTGTGTGTGGCCAAATTTCCCCTGTAAGGGATGATGTAGGGGCAGGGAGCATAGTGACATAGTGAAATGAAAAAAATGTAAAGGCTATTAGGAAAGAAGGATATAAAAAAAAGCATTAGGGAGTTCAGTCTTTTCTACCATCATGGTATTCTCCCCTCCAGGAAAGGACATAGTGTTCTGTTTGCATACTTTTGCAGTTGACTGTCTCTAAAATACAGTTGGCAAATTCTGTTTTCATGAATAGCCTTCAGCACAATGAAAACCAATGGCATATGATTTCTGTTATTATAGTATTTAATATTTACCGTTGTAGCTTGGAGCAGGGTTTGTCCCAGACCTTTTAAAGTCTTTACATCTTAACAAATTCTTTACATCTTAAAGAATTAAAGATCATTAGATCTGCAGTCATTGTTAACAAGCTCACAGAATTAAAGGGAGCAAAACATGAAAAAAAATAATTGTAAGATGACTTTCATGCACAGTACCTACAAGCTGGAAAGAAGGAACATTTATAAACAAACTTTTTTTTTTGGCAGAACAATTATCATTTTCTTTGCTATTAATCCCAAAGCTAGGGGTGTACAATGCTTTGCCAATCCTTCTGAAGTCCTCTGCAGTGCCAGTGATGTATTTTTGGAACAGCCCAGTCCTTTTCTAGATAAGTAAATGTGAAGCCAGAAATTCAAATTAAGACCTTAGAGTAGGATCTTGTAAAGGAAAGTCATAGGCAAGTCATAGGCATATGAAATGTACATTTTCCCTCATAAGGAGTATATCCATTCACTCTGCTGAGAGTCCAGTTTAAGTAAATAAATTAAAGCTGAAATCCAAGGGCTAGGTCTTAGCCCACATGAAAACATTTTCCAGGGGTACTTCTGCTTCCAGACATGGGAGTACTAAATTAAAACTGCTGCCCACACTTCATGCTACATATCCCAAATAACATTTGCATGCTTTGGAAAATGTAAGTCAACTCCTGATTTTTTATTCTGATAGCAGACGTTTCTTGTACAAAAATCAGAGTGGATTTAGGCTGAGCTCTTACCAAGTCAGTGAAAGATGTGTTAGTGGGACTGTGTAAAAATCAAGGACTTCACCCGGCAAAACATCTTTTCCACAGCTTAAACCAACTGATCGCACATGGGCTGGAGGAGCTTTGCCTGTGTAAAGCAGCGATAGGGAAGCCGATTGGCTGACAACATTAATTCAAACATTTTTTTTTCACAGTTTTGTATTAGTATGCTTTTCAAGAGACACAGGTTTGTAACTCAGGAGAGCTAACTTCCACAGCATCATACACTAATTTGTACACAAATGCAAAGTACTTTTGCCAAAATCAAGATAAAATTTCCAGAATTTAAAGCTGCATGGGTTGGGCTTTCTTGCTGGAAAATTCAAGCTTTGAGAGAGAAAAAGAACTCCCGATCTTTCTTGATAAGAAACACAAACAAAAATGTCTTAAGACAAACCAAAACATCGCATATTTAAACAAAACGGGATTTTCAAAGCGTACATTCAAAAGGAAATCTTTAAAAATCTCATGATTTTCTTTGGGGTTTTCTTCAAGTTTGATCACCTTTTTTCAAGTTCTTACTCCTAAGAAGGAAGTACAGGTAAATAAGCCTTTTCAGGATAAAAGCTACCTTTGACCCATTTGCCTTGAACCAGAAGCAACGTGGTTTATTATGAGACTCTGTCGGTGTTTAGTGTTATTAATCATGAGAAGCATTGCTCGTGTCTGCTCTACACATTGCCTGATTTAAGAGTGGGTGATGTAATGTGGCACGGGAACAACCAGCTACTTTCCCTGCAGTAATTTTACCCTGTCTCTGTGAGGGCTGCTTTCTAAGAGACAATCTGTCCTCATCACCAGCAACACCAGTTTTGTGCCTTTTATTTTACTTGCCTTGATGTTACACTGGAAATATTTGTTCAATTTCAGGACCTGGACCAGAACAGTCGGCTTCCAAAGTGTCATCTCAGCTAATCAGGAAATGGAGCCAGCTCAACATCTGGCTTTTATTTGAGAATAGCTTTGCATCCAAATGATGAACTCAGGGAATGAAGACAGCAGCAGGGCTTTGATCTGCCATCACTTAATTTTGCTTGGATTACTGAAGTCACCATTAATGTCCCTAGTGTGACAGCCTTGCACTAAGGGCTTCCTGCTTGAAATTCCTCTGCCTTTACCAGACTTGCTGGCCACCTAACCACTGTAATAACGTATTTCTGTGGCTGGCATCAAGGTGTCTGAGGTAGGTTCCCTGAGAGCTGGAGATATAGTTAAATGGCTAAGATTAGCAGTGGGAGTTACACCGTCTACTTCCAAGAGGTTTCTGCGTGCATAGAGAAATGGACAATGATAGAGCAACTACTAGTGGGTGTGGGATCCAGTTTATTTCTTTCCTTGGTGCAGGTCTTCTTCATCCTGACGGATACCAGTGAACCTGCTCTTAAAATGGGATGAAAAAATGGTGCTTTGAGGCAGCCCTTCAGCCAGAATAAACTGACTGCTTTCAGCACTACCAAACAATAATTTCTGTGCTTAGTATCCGTTGATGGTGAATTTGGACAGTAAGAATTAATTTGCCACAAGCACTTTGTACATCTGTTGGTACATTGTGTTTTTTCTAGTATGTAATCTAATTATCCACTACTGTTGAATCACACCTAGAGACCCTTGTTCTGTCTTAGAAAATTTAACTCGGGAGAATTTATATTTCCTTGTCCAGTGGAAAGCTAACTGATAAAAAGATTTCTCATATTATTATACTAGTTTAGCTATTTTTAATTACTTAAATGTCTCTTAAACATGCATATATAGGAAATCTGAAAGTTTGCTAATCACAAAAGCAATTTTTAATCAAAATACAGATCTGCATGTAGCATATTTATTTAGTCAATAACTAGAATATTTTTGATTTATAAATGGGGAAGAAACGTATACCTAAGGTTCTAAATGACGGGCAAGAATGGTTGAGGAGGTTGGCAGTACAAATCATAGAATCACTTAGGCTGGAAAGGGCTCTCAAGATCATTGAGGCCAATCGTAACTGAGAAATGGCCCTGACCCCTCAGTATCACAGCACAATTCCTGGCTACAGAGGAACGTTTCCTGGACTGTGACGGGGAGGAGGCAAGGGGGAGGTGCTCAGGAGATTTTTCCTTAGGTGATGAATCCATTGGTCTTTGAACCATAACAAGTCATAGTCTGATGGTTTCCTAGATCCTGGTAGCTGAGCAGACTTTATTGACTTCCAGTAGAAGACAGCATGTGGCAGACAAGTCAGTAGGTAAGAATAAGCAGCATCTTGTTTTCAGTATCTAGCAGGATTCTTGGCATGGAAACTTTCTTCTGTGGGCTGAAGGATGATGGGTCTTGGGCTTCTGTTTTCAGGCTGCATTTGTGTGAAAATGGAGCCATAGCCATCACTTTATAACTATGCAGTAACAGTTTTTATCAAAGCGAAGCACTGAAAAGCTATGCAATTAATAGCTAGAGGCATTATATATCTTAACAGAGACTTCATATAGGCATTTTACTTTTATTGAGTGTTTAAGGAGTATAGGTTTCATCACAACAAATACAGAGCAAAGGAGAGCAAGAAAGAACAACTCATCAGATTATTAAATTGAAGGAGCAAAAAGCTTTGGCCAAAATAATTTATTCTTACCTAGTTTATTATTTGGATTCACATAGGAGTTTTACAGAGACAGCTAATCCAGTGCTACAGACACTTTTACTCCATATTAAGCAGAAAAAGACATAAACACAGCTGTCCTCTCTGAAACTAAAAGAAATACATTATCAGTGCCTTAGTTCAGCAGCAGCTTTGAGTTGAGCACCAACTTAAGAGCTTTGCTAGATCCACGGCAGAATTGAAGTGATGATTTCCCAACTTGAGAAATACTTATCTATTTTCAAATCACACTTAGAAAAGAATTGACTGCAGTCACAGTCTTCAAGTATCTTAGAAAAAAAATGAGTACTTGTCCATCAACATATCAGGCCTTAGAGAAGGTTTTCATTGTATTTATTACCCTTGGAGCTGTTTCACCTCATTTCATTGCTTTGCAAATTTTTTGCCCGCTAGGGGAATGATAATCATCCAGTTTCTCATTCTGACTTGCAACAAGCACATATTTGTGAGTGCACATGGTTCAGCAATGGCTTGTTCAGTCACTTGCACCTAATCAAAAAACAGAGCTAAATTTAACAAAACAAAATTGGAGTGGAGGGCAAAGACAGGCCGAGGCTTTATCTTGCAGGCGAACCAAAGAGGTCTTTGGAACAGTTTCAGAAGGTTTCCATTAAGAGAGAACAACAAGTACAGAAAGATTGTTCATCAACAGCGTTTAAAAGCGTCATTACAAGGTGGATGGTGATGATAAATAAAGGGGGAAGGTTTCTGCAGAGGGAGATTTAAGCAAAAATCTAACACCAAACATTGCTGCGTAGGAACAGAGGAGAAACATTCAAGAATATCTCACTGTTGCAAACTTCCAGCTAACGTGATTTAGAAGCAGTGTAACTGTATCACAATGGCTGAGAGCTGCCGCCAGACGTTCAGTATTGTATATTTTTCTTCATGTTATTGAGAGTGAAAGGTTAGACAGAGACAGGGTTTATAAAAAGCAGATTTTTCTCCAAATATTTTGTTTAACCTTCATAAAATATCCCCAGCTTCAGTGTAGAATTCCAGGACTGGAGGAAGAAAAAATATGAGAGATATTTACCTTTCAGTTAGCACATTTATTCTGCCTTAATTAAAATCTCTTTTGTCAAATGATAAAAAAAGTTTTAGTTTGGGTGTAAGAACACAGCAATAACTCCTGCCTTATCAAGATGGACAATCATTGTGGTATAACAGAATATTCCAGGCTGAGGTAATGTTTTATGTGACTGGCCTGCAGCTCAATATACCCAGAAAAAGTTATTTGGTTCTTTTATCACCTCACAGTCCACGGCATTTGGCCACAGTGAGGTGCTGTCATCAGGTTTTGCACTTATGCAAGAAAAGTCACCATAAGTGTTGGTCAAAAATGGGGGGAAATAGTGAAGTTATTTTCATTCCATAGTTTTTCAAAAGATTTTTAGTTGCTTACCCAGTAAAAATTGTGGAGAGAGCTTTCTCTGTTGTTGAGGTGCTTCTGGTACATTGACATGCAGAAAATTAAGCGAGGGAAGATGAAAAGCACTACATTTTGCCTTCTGGCTTTGACTTGCCCATGAAAATTTTGAGCTAAATAAATGCCAAATTTAGCAAAAGTATAGTTTTGTCTGGGTGTGAAGTTTTCATTTTTGGTCAGCTGCAGAAAGAAACATCAACAGAAAGAAGAAGCCTCATCAAGTTTCTTCTTTTTTGCAGTGGTTTGGGAATCTGTTTCAACTTCAACTCTCACTCTCTGTTCATTCCCAATTTTTCCCTTCACCCAATCCCCCTAAAGAAGATTTCTTTACTCCTCACAGCTGTTGTACTGCTCTGCACATCCAAAAGTAGGCAGTTTAATCTCTCTGCTCTTGATTACTTCTCTAATAAGACTTTCTCACCCCTTGGATTTCTCCGCTGACTGGCTGAGGAGAGACTCTGAGCATTGTAAAACTGCTCATGATCAATGGGATTCACATCCCACAGCAGACTGGGTGAGTACAGAAGTCACTAGACTTCAGCAGAAGGAAATGCCTGCCAACAGTGAACAGTGTTGTTAAAGCCATGTGAATTGCTTAATGGTTCCTAGACAGAGCCATTGCTGTGGTTTTGTGAAACAAAAAACAAGACTCACAGAGAGATCAGTCTGGTCTCGGTTAGCTAGTGATCTACGTCATCTGAGTGGTGTCCCACACCCAGGGAATACTGGATTATTACCCATTGGATACTGGAGGCAGTTTTAAAATTACACAAGATGCTTACATTCTGCTGTACAGGAATGGAGGTTACATTTTTTTCCTTTTGTTATGAGTATTTCTGACTTGACACCTGTTTTCTGTAACAAAATAGATTAAATCACAGCAACACTTCTGTTTCTTTCTTTTTTTTCTTGAGATCTTTGTCTGTCCAGAAATAGCTGATTTATAGTACACAATAGTGCTGTTGCACTATTTAATCATGAATACAGTGTTATGATAATAAACAGAAAAAGAAGTAAATATTAAGTCCACCAATTTTCCCCAAACTCCGTGCTGTATAAATGCACAGTTAATGAGAATATAGGGTGGCTGTATAACAGATAAGAGTGCCAGGGAGAGAGGAGAAACAAAGCAGAGATTGCAAGGGAAATATTTCTCCAATCGTAACAGTTGTCATATACGGTAAAATCTAAAACTTTTTTCTGTGCTCCTTTCATTTAAGAATAAACAATTCACAGTTGCATTGATCATTTTGGTTGCCATCCTCAGTGAAAAACTCACATAACTTGAACCCATGTAAGCCTTGTGGTATGGCAAGGGGCCCGATCCAAGCCTGGGGAACATACGGACTCCTGCTGTAGACTGCAGAGAAGTGATATCCCACACCTCACTCATTTGCACTGCAAGGGACTGGATGTAGCAGGGCTTAAAAAAATGGAGGAGACAACATCTTTTCCTTTATAAATCACTTCATATTTGTAAGTTAATTTGTAAAATGCAAATTAATGAAAACTTTCTCCATTCTCCATCTTCCCCATGGAAATTCTCCATCTTCTGGAGCTGACACACTGTTCATACTGTTGTTACACTGCAGGGATAGTGTGGCTTCCAGAAACAGTCTTGGTGTTCAAGTCCTACTTGCAGCCTCAGGCAGCCAGCTCATGGCTCCTCATCCTCCAGGACCTCTCTGACTTGGAGACATCTTTACAGAAACACCAGCAGTTACTGCAGAAAACCTCCCAAGACACAATCATCAAAACACTTGTCAAAGCCCTGCACAATATCAAGTCCATGGAAAATGACCAGAAAGTGCTATTACACAGTGCTACAGGCGGATAGGAGCACATTGTTAATGACACTGCTGCAGTAAATGTTGTCTTTTGAGTACATGGGCTCTATCCTGTCCTGTTCTAAAGCGCACAAAAGCAAAACCAGAGAGTATTCCTGGCTGAACTGATGAAGAAAGGAGATACTTCCTAGTACCAAAGCAGTTTGTCAGATTAACCCTAAATGTATAAAAAGATATGTCAAGAAACATCCTGAGACGTACCTGAGACATCTTTCTGCCCATAAGACTGGGGTACCGATCTTACACTCCTCCTGTCTTTGTGACTCTTCCCTGTGCTGCGGAGGAGGGAAAAGGTTCTTCTTATCTAGAGGCAGGGATATGGGAGGCAGGATAGGAAAGAATGATTTGGGAGGGAAAAAAAAGAAGGAAAAGACAAGACAAAGAGGACAACTCTCCGGCAGTTGCTACTCAACTCAGTAGCAGAAAGCAGAAGGATTTATGCTTTGTTACAAATCTTCGTGTTTCACCTCTTCCTTTTCATGCTTTTCTCTGTAACAGGTGAAAGCTGTGTCCTGTTTATTTTTACTACTCTGACTTATAAGGAAGTGTAAATCATCTTGTTCAAGCCAGAGGGAAGGATTTGAGGACTTAAGACACCCTGGAAAAGCTGTGTATGGTAAAGGTCAAAGGCGTTTTCAAGCCATTTTTAATATCATATTCAGTCTCTTTATTATAAATACTTATTATCATTTTATATATAACATCAGACTATGAAGTGTAAGACTATATATAGTATTATAGATACTACGTGTTTATTTAGACACATATAGTATCAGACCGTTGTTTATTATTAGTGAGGTTTATGGAGTGAGGAGGTGGTTGGGCTGTAAGTTCTTACTAGAGGACACATTTCCATGAGGCTCAAGTGAAAGCAGAAAGTAAGAGAGATACCAGTACATGATATGAACCCATCAATGCAACACACACCTGGCATCTGAGACCAAACACACCAGGACAAAAAAGCAGATGAAAGAGTGTTGAAATTATTTGATTCAGAGCAAATAAAAATTTTCCAAGCAAAGCTTTCTAGACTTGGTTGTAGCCTTTAAAGTTATGTTATCTCAGAAGATTTTTTTTTTTCCTTTCTGATTTTTCATAGCAGTAGTCAGATGCACGGGAAGAGGGGAGGAAGAAGTAGGGATGAAAGAAAAATTGCACTCAGTTTACCCTCAGGAAGGAATTTGATTATAAAATAATAAAATTAATGTTAGTCCTAAGTGATTTCCAGGCAAATTTTACAGATTAGCTTTATTCCCTGTGAAAATGTAGGTGATTTTCTGCCTAAGCCAACAATAGTTGGAGACTGGGGGATATACTGGTGTGTGCTATTCTTGCAACTTCACAAACCTAACAGTCTTCAGATTTATGTGCAACTGCCTGGTTTTTATTTCATTTTTTCCATCCTGCTTGTGTTTGGCAGTATGAGTTGGGGAGTGTATTGCTGGAGGCACCTCCCAAAGCAGTAAATGGAAGGGGAAAAGGGAAAAAAAAAATCAGATGGCTTCTACTTGTCTTGAGTCTAGTATTTTAAGTCTTACATGCATTTCAACAGCCTTATTCCACCCCTAGCCTTCATACTACTGCTCAGCTTACCTTCCACTCCACTCACAAAGCCCATGAGACCGAAACTTTTATTTGCTTTTATTAGATTTCCTTACATTGCCTGTGCCACTGGTCTCTTCCCCTCTGTGATGCTTTCACTTCTGTTTTGGATGTAATTCATTGAATAAATCTGGTAATAGTTAAAATAAGATATCCGTTGTCTTAGGACCTACATAGTCTGTAGTGAGAATTGGCTTACTCCAAGCAGCTTGCTACTGAGTGAGACAAGCAGAGACTGTATGAGGGGAAAAGATATGGTAGTGTGTTCAACTGAGAGTGCATGATTGTTAAGAAAATAGCTCAGGGCCATCTGGAAAATTACATCAGAGCAGGAACAGAATTCATGTTCCCTTATTCTTTGCTAGAAACCTATGCTCCTTTCTCCAGATTAGCAGTTTTCCATAGGCTACTTTATAAAACAAATTAAATGTGTACTTCAAAAATACTGCAGGAACTAGATGTTTAGGGAATGTCTCCGTAAGAATGACATATTTTCCTGAAATACAGCTTGAAATATTAAGTTATACACTACTTATTAAATTTATTCTTTACAGGCCTTTTATATGAGGCTGAAACCACTTTTTCTGTATTCACTACTGAGAAAGGCACAATTATGTGATTTTATACTTACATCAGAGAACACCGTTTTGTGATTTATTTCCAGAACACTTGAATATCTTTCAACATAGAATGGAATAGTAATAACCCTTCTTTACAGCCACTTAGTGTTTTTTTCCTCTTCAGAAAAAGGAAAAATAAAAATTACTGATTTGATAGTGAGCTATGAGACCATTCGTTTCTAAAGACTGAGAAGTGATTATGCAGCAATTTTGCCTGTGAATTTAAGCTTTGTCCTTTCCTGTCACACAGAGGATTTCAGAATGCAGCCAATACTTAGTTAATGGTAAAACAAGGATCTTCCTTGTTACATGTTTAAAGAAAACAGTTATAGAAAAAATATCCAAGCTTTACACCAGACAGCCAATCTCCACTTAATATATAAAGTAACTTGAGTTTCTTAAGGCTGGCTGCTTTCTTGGAGTACAGAGTTGACATTTGCAGTTCCCATTTCTTTAGAGAAGCTCACATTCCTTGCTATAGTATCCTCCACGTAATCTGAAAAACTTTGCTTTTATTTAAAAACTAAAGGTCTTTCCCTGATGTCAAGACATCCTGGCCAAAGAAAGAAAGAACTAAGGTCATCTCTCTTAACATGCTATGCTAATTCAGATTGGTGTTTGGGGAACTGGTCAAATTTGGAGCCGACATATTTACATCAATTTCAGTTCTGGCATGAGAGTAAATGCATATGTGTTTTTTATTAATCCTCTGCCAAAATCAAGGGAAAGGATATTGCATTTTTCAGCAGAATTGTTCCACACGATGCTGACTGAATGTACCTAACAATTCTTACTCATGGAATTGAGAATAGCTGTTGGAAATCTTCCAAACCTCATGCAAATTTTGCCTAACCATTTTTGAACACCCCTCTAGTTGCTGCAAGGCTGGGGCACTTGGGCTGGGAAACTTACAAGGAAATCAGTACCTGTGGTCCTGGTAGCCTTCCCTTCCCTTCCCTTCCCTTCCCTTCCCTTCCCTTCCCTTCCCTTCCCTTCCCTTCCCTTCCCTTCCCTTCCCTTCCCTTCCCTTCCCTTCCCTTCCCTTCCCTTCCCTTCCCTTCCCTTCCCTTCCCTTCCCTTCCCTTCCCTTCCCTTCCCTTCCCTTCCCTTCCCTTCCCTTCCCTTCCCTTCCCTTCCCTTCCCTTCCCTTCCCTTCCCTTCCCTTCCCTTCCCTTCCCTTCCCTTCCCTTCCCTTCCCTTCCCTTCCCTTCCCTTCTCCTTTGATTCCTTTAGGAATCGAATGGGTTTTTTAAACACAAAGCCTTTCAGGCTTTTTGATTTTGTTAACCACAGAGGTCAGTTTTTTCATTTATAATTTAAATTATTCCAGATGCTAGCACAAATGAGAATTGCAAGAATATCAGTTTTGACATGCTTTTTAATACAACATGTGGTTACAATTTATAATCAAAAGTCACCTTTCCCAGGATAGCTTGGATTTTGGTGATCAGAGCAGGTAAGATATTTGTTTCTCAGCTAAGACAGTAAGAAGTGCTAAGGGCTGATTTGCAGTGTCTTGAAGTACGTGAATCTATATGAAGGAAGAGAAAGAAACACAGTCATTAAAAAGGCAGAAGTCTTATCAGGGATGTTTTCCTGAGTTTTCTCATTGTTGCAGAACAGATGTACAGAAGAAGATGAAAGGAAAGGCAACTTTGTCAGACAATGTGTAAGGAAAGCCTTTGAGAACAGAAAAAGTGCTTGAAGGTACAGAAGAGACGCCTGAAACCCCTTTCTGCTAGGCAAAGGACAGTGATCCTGACTAAACTACTGAAGTTAATAGATTTCTATAATTTTTGCTTTTTGTTTTTTACCTTTACAAACTGCTAAAAAATAATATTCACTGTACAAGAAACAGTCTTTTCACCTTAGTCAGCACACACTGAGGAGAGTAAGGCACAGACCAGTTACTCACTAGCAGGACCATCTTCCTGGCATTGCCCCCATCCCTTGCACATTCTGGAACTGATGTAACTGAAAACTAGTCATTTTTCTTTGCCAGGTTATTTCTCCGATGGATCATCTTGTACTGGTTTATTAACCATTTACACATACAGGTGAAGGACATTAGGAGGGAAAATTTTGCTCTATGTGGAAAGATGGGGGAGCATGTGGCAGCAGCAACCATGGTTTACACGGATTTCAAACTTGCTGTGAAAGCAATCCCTAGGTATGTATGAGTGGTGGTGTTCCAGGGCACTGCCATAGAGATAAAAGCTTGTGTTCAATATTCCTCAAATTTCCAGACTTCTGGGATTTCTCCAAAGCCTACGTTTGGTCAGAGCAGGAGACACTGCTTAAGATGTTTTTCAACAGACTTTAATCAAAACTCTTTGTAGCAACTTTTTTCTCATTTAATTTTTTTTTTTTTTCCACTAACATGAAGAGAAATATTCCTTGCAGGAGGCAGAGTTCAGTTATACAGTATAACATGTGGATTAATAGCTTAGGTGCCGATGTGGCTATGGTTAAGTAGAAGTAATGCACTCCATGTGATTTTTCAGTGTATTTTTCTACTTTGTACTGGGTTGTTTCAGAAAGCTCTCTAGCAAGGAAGTCTTTGCAAGAAGCAGTGAGAGAAATTACAGCAGATAATAATTAAACAATAAAAAGAAAACTCTTGAGTTTACATCACAAAGATAAATATGAGTAGCTACATAAGGTGAGACACACTTCTTCTCCATCCTTCAGCTACAAGCACACAGCCTGAACATACAGAGGCAGAAGCTTGTTTGGAGAGTGGCACACTCCAGACCATTCACACTGTGCCAGAGCAAAGGGATAGCTTCTTCTGTATTCTGCTTCCAACAGTCACCTTAAGTGGGTACCTGGGAAACAATATGCACAGGCCATGTACATATGACACTTCTCTATAACACTTTGCCAGACAGCAGGTATTTCTACTTCAGGGTGTTTACTGCACTTGCATGTGTTTCTAAGTATTTAGTTAATCCCAGTGGCCCTTGCACCATGCAAACCTGCACTATGGCAGCATCTCTTGGAAAGGATTTTCACAGAGCAGTTGCCTGAATAATCATGTCCCACTATCTTTTTCTAACCTGGTTCCAACTATCTGAATTTGATGGTTCTGTGCTCTAGAACCTAATGACAGTGAGCTCAAACAGCATCTCTTTGGACCTAATGAGATGCATCCTGGAGTCCTGAGGGAATTCACTGATGTGGTTGCCAAGCCACTCTCCACAATATTTGAAAAGTCATGGCAGTCAGGAGAAGTCTCTCGTGACAGGAAGAAGGGCAACATCGGGTCCATTTTTAAAAAAGGTAGGAAATACGACCCTGGGAACTACTGACCTGTCAGCCTCACCTCTCTGTCTGGCAAGATCATGGAACAGATCCTCCTAGAAGCTATGCTAAAGCATATGGAGGACAAGGAGGTGATTAGTGACAGCCAGCATGGCCTCACCAGGTGCAAGTCCTGTATGACCATCCTAATCGATTTCTATGATGGGGTAACCACAGCAGTGGATATGCAAAAACCAACGAGTGTGATCTGTCTGGACTTCTGTAAGGCCTTGGACATGGTCCCCCACAGCAACCTTATCTCTAATTTGGAGAGATATGGATTTGATGCATGGACTGTTCAGTGCCTAAGAAGTTGTTTGGATGATCGTATTCAGAGGTCAGTGGCTCAATGTCCAGATAAAGAGGAATTGGTTAACAAAGAGGGTGGTGAAGCACTGGAACAGGTTGCCCAGGGAAGGCGTGTATGCCCCATCCCTGGAGGTGTTCAAGACCAGGTTGGATGCGGCCTTGAGCAGCCTGGTCTAGTGGGATGTGTCCCTGCCCATAGTAGGGGGGTTGGAACTGGGTGAACTTTAAGGTCTCTTCCAACACAAACTCTCCTACAATCCTATGATGCTACGAAAGATGAGTACAGGGACAGACTCACCTTTTCCGGCAAGGGATGGCTGTGCAGACTGAGATTTGTTAGCCTGGAAAGAGGCTAACAATGGCTCAAAGTCCAGATGGAGATCCGTGACAACTGGTGTCCCTCATGGGTCCATACTGGGCCCAGTGCTGTTTAATATCTTTATCAATGACATTGACAGCGAGATGGAGTGCACCCTCAGCAAGTTTGCAGGTGACACGAAGCTGAGCGATGCAGTTGTCACACCAGAAGGACAGAATGTCATCCAGAGGGACCTGGACAAGCTGTAGCATTTGGCCTCTGAGAACATGGCAGGGGGGTTGGAACTACATGATCTTTAAGGTCCCTTCCAACCGTAACTATTCTACGATTCTGTGAGAGAGATGAAATGGGGGAAGCATGGTAGAAATCTATGAATTGCTTGAAGAAGCATTTCTGGCTGAAGAATGCTATGTGTGACAAAGGGCTACTGAAGCTGAGATGGCAAGTATACAAGCCTGAGGCATCGAAGTCCAAGAAGAGTTATGTACGGCTCAAGAACTCTTTGAGCCTCAAATGACTGGAAACTGGGAGAACATTTGGAGGAAGCATAGTAGATACATTGGATGAGGCCTTGATCAGCCTGATCTAGTGGTAGGTATCCCTGCCTGTGGCAGAGAGGTTGTAATTAGATGATGTCTAGGGTTCCTTCCGACACAAATCATTGTATGATTCTACGATTCTATGATGTTTACACTATACCTTAAATTTCTCTCTTCTGAAGGTTGAGGTGATCCCATCTATTAAGTAGTTCCCTATACAGAAACCATTCCTTATCTTTGAATATCCTTGACTTACCCTACCCCAACTCTATTATACCTGCTCTAGAAAGGCAGTATCAGAATTACACACAGTATTGAAAGGCTGAGCAAAACACCAGTTTGTTCAGTGGCAACATGATATCCTCTAATTTGTTCTCTGATCCATGATAACCTTTGGCTTGCATTGTTTCACACTGAGCTGACATTTTCTTGGCACTATCTGTCATAAGCCTGAGATCTCTCTCGTAAGAAGTCATCTTCCACTGAGTATATTATTTTATGTGGAAAACTCAGAGGTTATTTCCTCTTGTGGAACATTCTGTTTGATTTTCCTACATGGAGTTTCATGTTGGTTTATCACTCAGTCACACAGATCTTTCTTCAGATCTTCACACTTGGCACTTCTACTTGCCACCCTCAATGCCGTCATCCTGCAGCTCACCCCCTTTCCTGGGTTATTTGTGAATACAGTGGCTAGCACAGATCCCCGCATGACTTCCAATAGTTTGACCTCTCAGTTACCTATTCTTGCCAGAAGCTTCTCTGCCAACATGACTGTGTAGTTTCCCTGAAAAATTGATAAAGATTGTGAAGAAGATTCAACTCACATTTATGTGTATACATGTAGCTTGAAAAGAAAAGGAAAATATCATTTTCCGTTCTACAACAGTGGCAGTGTGATAGCTTTAAAATGAGGTCGAGGCACAAATCTTTGTGTCAGACTTCCAGTTCACAGTGGTCTTCAGCTTCCTTTGTTGTAATGACCTTTCTGCAGTTCGAATAATTATTTTAAAGCTTCTTGGCATGTCCTAGTAACAAAAAGAGAAATATATAGAGTTCCCATCTTATAAAAACCTGTCTGTTCTATTTAGGTACAATAACTACCCTTTCAACATAGTGTTTTTAAATATGCTGATCAGATACATTTCTCGATGCTACAACCAGGAAAATATCCACAAGTCATCCTGCTCCTGGCTGAGGAGCACCTTCTGTTTCTATTTGTTCTTTTGAAGCTTACGTTATTCAGTTGCAGGGTTACATGAGCAGGGCTGCGTTTTACAGCAGTACATCTGCAGGAATACATGGTGATTTGATAGTGAGCTTTAAGAAAAAGTGGCTGCATGGTACCAGAATTCTAAATATTGTCTGGAATGTTTTTTGCATTGGATAACATTTATTAATTTGCACAGAAGCCAGAATAATGATGAGAGTGCTGTATTGTAGTTTTCCATGATGAATATCTGGCTCACAGTAGTTTAGGTTTTGCTCGTGCTGAGCAGCAGCCAAGCCGCCTGCTATGCAGCACTTATTAGATGGGAGCACCCAGAGCATTGCTGGGGCCTGCAGGGCCCTCACTTCTCATCACTGACAGCTTCTCCTCTGATTTCTAAATGATTTTAAAAAGTGATGAATGCTACCTTGCTGTTAGAATGGAAGAAAAAGTGGTCAGCCTTTCCCACTGCAAGTACTAGACAGGAAGATCTTTGTGGGTTCACAACACTTCCGTACACTGACCCTGTGTGTGCTGGCATTGTTTTCATCCTATTTCTCTTTCCTTGTTTTTCTGTAAGCTTACACACACTTAGATCATAGTCTGTTATTTTTGCAATGAGAGCATAAAGCTCTGCTAAAAAAAATTCAAACTCAGTGAATGCAATTTTGGGTCATTCATACCAGAAAAACATCATAAAAATCACATAATCTGAGCAGAAAGTACAGTAGAAATTCTTTGCAAATTACACTAACCCTCTCTGTAAATTTGCACTAGATGTAAAACAAAGACTAAATAGATTCTAGTGCACACTAGAGCTAATATGAGGAGATTAAATACAGTCTGCAAACCAAAACAGCATCTGGACCCAGTGGTTAATGGAACATTTCAGTATGGAGTTATAATGCAGCATGATGCAGTGATGTTAGCTGATTTTTCACAGACTGGTTAGTTATACATCATTAAAGCTTTTTCTGCCCTGATCAGCAGCTCTGAATGCTGCTCCTGCTTGCAAACCAGGATCAACCATGAATAAAATTGTTTTTAATGCCCTGACCAAAGGACTCCATTTTCAGAGGATGCAGAGAAAATCTAGAATTGAAAATACTAGTTTTGCTATAGCATTACTCTGCTCATGCATGACACCACAGCACAGCTATTTGTTCTTCCAAAAATAACTCTTTTGGAAAGGGAAGTATTTCCTTTGGAATAGGAATCTACCAAGAAGGATTTTAAAACCTAGGCTTTGTTTACTTGGTTGTTTGTCCTGTCATGAGTCGTATCTCGGAGCAGAGCCCACAGCTGGACAGCCACTGTTCAGAAAATGTCAGATATGTTTTGCTGCATATCATCTTCACTAATTTACACTGCAGTATTACTCCAAGCACTACTTGTAGACTACCATGGCAAATGCTGTGGGCATGCTATTCCCAGCTTCCACAGATCCTGTGATACAACATTTCCAAGATTGTCTTGTATCATATTTTTCCTTAAGGAGAAGAGCATAAGATTGTTTCTGTCCATTACACATATATTATCCTGTCTGCTCAATGGCACCTCCGTTCATTTAAGGTGCCATCCTCTGTTTATACAACATTTCATTACTCAACACACTTTGCATTTCCTGTCTTCACCCATGTTTGGGCCAGCAATTTAATGCCAACAGTTGCACTGCACTATGCCCTGTATAGTTAGATGAAGAAATGATGCCAAGAAAATTAGGAAGAGGATCCTGCAAAACAATGTTTTTCCAGAATGAAATACAATCCCATGAGCATTATCATCTGCTGAACTGCAGTCTGCAGATATTACAAAACTTCTGGAATTTTTTACACACTTACAAAAGTTAAAATAAATACAAAAAAGAGTACCATCTTGTTGTAATATATGAGGCTGCTGACTTTCTATTGATCTTAGATTAATTGGGAGTAAAAGATATGAAATGAAGAAGTTGAGTTTTCCTTTGCTGAAGGCCAACACTGTTAGTCTAAAGCAATGCAGTCAATGGTGCTTCAGTTTGCTGCAAGTAAAACAGGATGACTTTGTAAAGGTGTAGTGTAGACACGTCTTTCTCGGTAAAAGCTACTGACAGTAATACTACTTTACAGTCAGACAGAGCCAAGAGGGGGATATTATAAAACTAACATTTTTTTCCCATACAGGCACAAAGGTGTTTTTCTTGAACACAGAAACAAGTGTCATTAAGCCTCATGACAGTTGCTATTCTCCTTCAAGGTTCTCAAACAGACTAATTTTTTATACGGTTCTTAAATCTCATAATGAGAAACATTGTACCGTCATGGGATTCTCAATGTGAATATAGTAGCCTAATATCATGTGGAGTGTAGGAAAGAGGTAGAAATGAGGGGGATGTATTACACATAGTCAGTGCCTTTTAGGGCAGCACGGTAATTCCCCATACTCTGTAGAGCTGCATCACACAGCCATGCTGCAGACTGAATGCTGCCCTTCACCAAACAGACCCTCACAGGGTATGTAATGGAATTACTTACTCCTAGTTAGGTAAGCAAAAAGCGAAAGGGAAGCTTTGCTGCTTCAGAGCCCCAATTCATTTGCTCACATACCCTACACACAACATGATACGAAAATTTAGCACTTTGAAGAAGCCGCTCAAATGGACCAAAGGTCCCATGGCAATTTTGAAAAGATATATGTAGATAACCTTTGATTAATAATTAGAGGAATGTAGCCATTAATTGGAGAAGATCAAGACAAGACTGGGAAAGACCTGAAAAGGGCCTACAAGAAAGCTGGGGAGGGATTGTTTATATAGGCTTGTAGCAATAGGACTGGGGGAAATGGCTATAAACTGGAAAGGGGCAGATTTAGACTAGATGTAAGAAGGAATTTCTTCAGGATGAGAGAGGTGAGGCACTGGAAAAGGTTGTCCAGGGAAGCTGTAGATGTCCCATCCCTGGAGCTGTTAAGGCCAGGTTGGATGAGGCCTTGGGCAGCCTGATCTAGTGAGAGGTGTCCCTGACCATGGCAGGGGGATTGGAACTGGGTGAACTTTAAGGTCCCTTCCAACCCAAACGATTCCGATTCTATGATTCTACGATTCTGTGAAAGATGACCACAGGGATAGACTCATCCTTTCTGGCAAGGGATGGCTGTGCAGACAGAGATTTGTTAGCCTGGAAAGAGGTGAAATAGTGAAAGCATGGTAGAAATTTATGAATGGCTTGAAGAATCATTTCTGGCTGAAGAATGCTATAGGTGATAAAAGGCTGCTGAAGCTGAAATGGCAAGTATACAAGCCTGAGGCACCAAAGTCCAAGAAGAGTTATGTATGGCTCAAGAACTCTTTGAGCCTCAAATGACTGGACACTGGGAGAACATTTGGAGGAAGCATCATAGATATATTTTCACCCTTGTCATGCATACCCTTTCTTCTAAGGGCCTGCAATGACCAACAAGGCAATGGCTCTTTGTTCTGACCCAGCACAACTGCTCTTGCATTGTAAGACTTCCTTGAGGCTGTAACTTGTAAGCTTGCCCAGAAGACCTGACTGTCCTTTCCTCCATCAACAAAACGGTTTCTTACATGAAGAGTGATGTGGAAAATTAAGGACCAGAGTGGAAAGTAACAGTTATATTACTTTCAATGTTGCAGCTACAGGACACAAAGTATTTAGTTCCTTATTAGGCATTGTGCCTTGGGACTATTGTTACATGCAAAGCTGCAGAGAAGTGAGTTTTATTATACTAAAAATAGGTCAAGGATACAGAATTTACCCTTTAAAATATTAGTTTCTATCCAGAATAATTATTTTTGCCATCAAGATGAGTTTCAAGTGCAAAGAACGTAGGACATTCTTATAAATCAAGTAATCTGCTGATAAAACAGACTGTCTTCATTTGACAATGCAAGCATTTATTTTGTGGAAGAAGATAAATATATTTGTTCAAAACAAGCACTGGTATATTGTACTAAATGGTCTACACTGATGACAATGGATTTTGTCTGATTAACCTGACACACTACGAAAGATCCTCATACTCTAAGATACAAAAGATACTCTAAGTGTGCCTCAAATTACTTGTTTCAATTCTATATGCCCTGCAATACTGTTTTATTTGCACTCATTTTTAATGTAGACTAATAGGAAATGAAGAAGAAGACATAACTATTTCCTTTGGGAAAGATGGATGCCAGACTCACTTCTAGGAAATATGCCAACAGAATATACTTCCTTGTCTTTTCCAAAGCATGTATTGCACCAACAATCATTTCAGTGAGACTAATGGGCTAGAGCAGTTAAGCATACAGACATTAGCAGCCTGACAAAAAAAACCTTCTGTTGTTTACTCAATTTAAGAATTCCAGTATCAGTGTACCGATGATGTGGTAAATAAGTGTAAAATTCACAAAAGTATCTTGCTCCTCAGAAGTCAGAAGACACATGAATTGAGAAAAAACTAATAGATCAGTGTCACAAATAATTCACACTTGTAAAATATTTTTTTTTCTATACTTATATTTTTAGATATCATGGCATCTAATTTTTCCTAACACCTTCCTCAGTAGTTACTGTTGGAAGGTCAAGCAGGTTGTCATTTACTGCAGCAAAAAAATATTTCCACATTTGGGTACCCACAGGGAAGCAGCTCTGAAATGCAGCAGGCAGCACGGCTTTTGCATCAAATGCAGATCAGAAAGTAGAAAAGGAGCACAAGGACTTGGCTAACATGATCATTGCTCACTTATTTATGTTTTCTGAGCTATCTAAAGGGATTGCATGTATTTAATACTTGATAGTCTTGCTAGCGCTTAACCTTAATTACTCCTTAACTCATATGTTGTTGTGTTCAACAACGAATGGTGTAACGATCTTGTTTTGATTTTTTTTTCTCATGGAAAAGGAGTGGGGATGGAAGGGTAAAGCCTTCCTTTGCAGAGATACCTTATTCGCTACATCTTGCTTGGAAGGCAAATGATGATGTACCCAGATGTTGTAGCAGGGATGGATCACCTTTTGCTATCACAGCTGAGAGAAATTACTGGAGCTGGTGAAAAAAAAAAAAAAAAAAAAAAAAGAAAAAAAAAACCCAAGAAAGGAGGCCCAGTCTTAAAAACTACAACAGAAATTTTAGGTATTGGATGGTCAGACTGCATTGACAAACGTCATCATCCAAAGTGTGTATTTTCCTACAGATGAAGTAGGGAATATTTTTCACAGTTATGGCTGAAGACTCCATGCAACAACACCTCCAGTGGGACAAGGAAGTGCAAGCCAAGTTGCTGTTCCCTAGCATAACATTGGCTGGGAACCGTGATTGTGTTTCAGCCCTTGAACACCTTACTGAATGGTGGTGAACCAATTGAAAGGTATCTGAACCAGTGAGAGCAATACAAAATAATGCAAAACACTCCAAGGTATTCCGGAGTATCAATGAACTTTTCCAGGATACTTTCAAAGTCATGTGTTTACATTTGAGAAAGAGGTTTACATTCTGGAAAACACCACAGCCATCTACTAAAAGTGCCTTTCTTGAGCTGGATTAGTACTGCTGATTTCTGTCACTAGACTACCAACAAAATAGCATTAACTCTGTTCCTAGGTACCAAACTAATTTTTATTTGCTCTTTACTACAGACATTGAAATTATTACCCTAAATAATCTTTAATTGGTCCTGATTATCAAATTTTGAGCCAGAGTTTTACTTAGAAAATGAGGAATCTTTTACACTTCCACTTGTGGTTTGGTAAAATAAATGCCTGTGATAATCACCAGATGCAATTAAACTGTTTTATCGTGGTATTGGCTTTTCTTGTGAGGGATATCTTCTAATGAAAGATGCTTGAGATGAGATGAGATGAGATGAGATGAGATGAGATGAGATGAGATGAGATGAGATGAGATGAGACGAGACGAGACGTTGGTTTCAAGCATTAGGGTGCCTGACGTGAAAGAAGGTTAGCCACTTTCACAGATCTCAGTTTAGGCATGTAAAAGAAAGGGCAAAATCTTCTCCTCTCATCTTTGGCATTTATTGCATACGAATGGGCTGATAATCGAAGTAATGTATCTTTCACACTACACCTTACGTTTTAGGTTATACACACTCTTTTATACAAGCTTCACGTGCATTTAATATTTACAGCCAAAATATGATTTATACAAATGTACACATAAATTAATTACTTCAGTTAGCAATCATGGTAATTAAAAAATGGAGGTTTTCTGCTTTATTCTTTGAAGACTGAGGTAAAACTATAATTTCCTTCCCCTTCCCTTTCTCTTTTTTCTTACTTTCCTTCCTGCTGCCCTATCAAACAGTATTTGGGGGATGGCAGCCCTGGATAGATACAACTAGGCTTATGGAAATGTTGAAGCTGTCACGAACATGCAATAAAATACGCACTTTAAAAGAATTATGGCTGGGTGGTCTTGCACTAGAAAGTGTTGCCAGCAACGCTCTATTGGTAACAGATACAGTTGCTCTGCAAAATCTCTGTTCCAGAAAAAGCCCTTGTGAACTTCAGCTGGTCTTATTTCAGACAAAGATACTAGTCTAGACCCTTCCAACTGAAAAGTTTTGCCAGTTACAGCCATTACCTCTAGGGTTTTCACTGGTACAGGTTTGTTGAAGCACATGTATTAATGAAACAGTGCTGACATGGGTTTGCTATAGCATAGACCTGATGATGCTTAAGAACTTTGATCCTCAGCTGACAACATGTTGCATTCATTAAAATTCACATCAAACTTACTGACAGCTTGTTTGAATGCCACCCTTGGTATGCTGCTGACACCCTGCTGTTGCTCCTCATTCCCACTGTTATTGAGGTGTTACCTGAGCTGCAGCTGGAAGGTAGGATTGCAGCATAAGGAACAAGTCCACAGTAGCTTTGTATGAGCTGCCCAGAGGAGCAGCAGAACAGCTGTGCAAATCATACCTTGGATGCTGATACAGACAGCTAACCAACACTGCAGCTTGAATTGCAGAGGATCCATTACATTATTATCCAAGTTAGATGGATTTAAGCTACTATACACATGCTTTTCCTTTCTGCAGAGCAGCAGCATGTTTAAACTGCAATTTGTTCAACATTTGTGCAGTGTCCGGCACAGTGCAAGTTTTATACGTGGCCAGGCTGCTTCTGTAATCCAAATAATGACATTTTTATTCTATTTTATACTAGGTAATGGGTGGCATCAGCTATCATTGCAAGAGGATTTTATACATGATGCTTTATTCTTCCATTTTCCACCCTGTGCTGCCCTCCCTTCCTTTTCATTGTCCTCCCCTCTGTTTCCCTTATTTTTCTGCCTCTTTGCATCTTCCTGAAACACTAAAAATTGGGGCACCATGTACCAAGGAGTATTACTCCTTGAAAATGAAATCAATATTTCCATGCTGTATCTGCAGTCCCTGCTGGATTTTTAGGAATATTGCATCATTTTTGTTGTCTCAGAGGGCTCAGTCTTTAGTTGGGTCACCAGTAGCACAAGAGAGTAATGTCTCTGTCACAGGAACAAAACAACCTCTGTACAGTGCCTGTAGGAAATTCAATTGGTGTCTGTCTGGCTCCTTCCCTTTCTTCATGGGGACACTTCTGAGGCACTATAATTGGCTTAGCCGGGGAGATAAGTGACAATTGTGGATGGGAGGAGGAAAAACAGGAGGAGGAAATCTCTCTACTTTTTATCTGTCTATTGAGAGGTCAGTGTCAGCCAAGAAGCACTTAAAAGAGATCTTCTGCTTTTATCTCGCAAGAACAAGGACACATGGAAAGATCTAGTCATGAGAGAAATGTCTGCTACAAGACTTCATGTGCCTAGGGCTTTCTGCAGTGTTTCCTGACAAGCAGCTTACTGGCATATTCAGGGCTGGACCACTGCTCTGGGAGATCATGGAAGAGAACAAGCTCAAAACTCTGGGTTTCTACCTGCCACATGCCTAGGTTCAAAGCCACAAATGTTCACCTCTTCTGGGGTCCTTGCCCACGCTAAGTCGGTTCAGCTTTGCTGTTTTCCTTGGTCTCAAAATCATGCATGCCTGTTTTCTACAAGTCTTCCAACATACTGGCTTACATGGAGTGGGAAAATTTGACCTGCATTTGACCTTGTATTTCCTAAGAAAATTGCCTCTGTGTGTGATAGCGAACACTTTGGAGTCTAATTACATGCAGGTTGATTCAAATGGTACCAAGCCATAGGAAAATGAGAGAACCACTGGAGCTCTGAGAGCCTCTCTGTTTCCTGGTTGTATACAAAAGACACTGTAGCAAATTGTTTCGATTGGCATAATCAGATGAATGAATCATAAAGTAGACAAACAGCAATTCATCCCTCCCTGCAGCTTCTCTCTCTAATAGCATTGTACTTAGTCAGCTCAGTAATGATATTTTCAATAAAATTTCACTTGCAATGAAGTCTCTCTGCTCCCAATTCTACACTAACCTGAGCGGACACTATCCTTCCGCAGGTTTATTATATGAAATAAAACAGCTTTTTCCTCTTCAGAATTTAATCTCGGACACAAAGATCAGAGTTCCCTTTACCAGATACATGCCCATCAGCTTGGAAATCAACGTTCAATTCATTTTCATAGGCCTCACAAGTACAAATCCTATCAAAGATCGCTTTATCAAAGATCTGCACTGAAACAACTGTAATGTACAACATTAAATTGTCTAACTTACCTTCTTAGCATCCTTGATTTGTAAGGGTTTAACAAATTCGACCTCTAGCATTCACACATTATTTTCTGAAAAAAATTCTTTAGCTTTCAGCCACAATTTCCTTCAAGCTCTGGAAGTCATTAGAGTTCTTTTCTTGCTACTACTATAGATAATGATGCTAAAGATTACAAAACATATGGGTTTGTGGATAAAACATGGAGGATGACATAAGGAAGTTTCCAGTGTCAGCAGTTATGTCAGCCTGGAGTTTATTTTACACCACAAAAGGACTATTTCAGGAGACTGGGGAAAGCTTTGCACGCACTTTACTAGACGCAAGCAATCATGTATCTTACACACTAAATTGAGTCATACTTCAAGTCACTGGACTGAAGCAACCTTAATAACAAGCTTTGACCCATCTGTTCTGCCTGTCTTGGCTACTGGAGAATTTGTGTCCATTTCTATACGTTGATTCCTCTGACCTTTAGTTTACCACTGATTTGATATTTCCAAACATGTTCTGATTTGAGAGAATATTTTTTATGCATGCTATTTGCTTACACAACTTTTCTCTATTTTTTTTTCTACTTTTCTCCTTGCTTGCCTTTACCATCAGCCTTTTAAAATCTCTCTACCTGATTCTGTCTTTCTGGTCACCAGCTCCTGCTATTCAGTAGTTGAGAGAAGGCATTTTTCCTAGAGATCATGTCTTCAATGAGAATGCTCTTGTCCTGATGGATTTCAAATGTGATTTTCTGCAATATTAATTTAAGGCTTTGTTTTTATGGGTGTGCCTGTCACTTCCACTAGTTGCCCATTTTCAGAAAGCCATGTACCAAAGAGTGGGATGGTGGTGAAAAAGAATTTGCTGAAAAGTTTGAATACTTCCAGACAATGCTTAGTTTTTGTTACAGTTTCAAGACAAATGGGACTTTGCAGCTCTCTTTAGTCACTGTCTGTTTTCATCTGCAGATGACTATCTTTCTTATTAGCTCCTGATTTAACCTAAGTCACTTTAGCTGGCTGTGATTTCCATATTATATTTTGGGAATTGATTTACAAATATGTCGGTGCCCTACTATCCAGCACCCTACCAAATCTTAGGTCGGACAAATCTGTCTTCTGATGACAGTGGTTGGAATGGTGTAACGAAGAAGCACAGATGAGTCTTTTTAGTACTTTCAGTACCACCTTTGACACCCATGAACAAGGTACCAACTGCAAATGATAGCTGTGCTTACAATCCTTTCTTGCATGGAGATCTGTTACATTAGTTCTTGTACGAATGAGGAGCTGGTGCATACTCAACAGGTGCCCAATATGTTCCTCCTCAGGTGGAGCAAGGCTATCTCCATGTGATTTCCTTCTAGGAGGAAGAAAACAAGTCTAAGTTTAAAGTTCGTTCTTTCTGAAAGTCATTCCGCATTGGCATTCATTCTTTTCTATTACTCTTATAATTAGTAAAAGTGCTCTAAATAACCACAGTCTCTTTGGAAAAGTGGCAAAACATGCTTTTCCTTCTGAATGCCCATGTAAGTATTTTTTAGGTCAGCACCTGCCTAGTATAAATAGGCAGCTGAGTAGAAACAGAAAAAGCAGTTGGAAAGAATTTATTTTAAAACATCAGAAAATAACAAAGAAAGGGCTGTAACAGTAAACAGGCTTCAGTAAAAGAATGCAAATAGCAGAACTGAATGACAAAAACGTCAGAGAAACTTGTCTGTTTGTGGGCATCCACGGACACAGCTGTTAGACTGGCAGCAGCTTGATCTGGCTTATGGGGTAGAGAGAAGGCCCACATCTTTCTGGCACAGTTCACTGCTTTGTAAGTGAGAAAGCATCTCAAAACATATTGAAGAGCTTCCACAAAGAGAGATTAGAGGGCAACTACTAAAACCTACCAGAAGCTGCAACTAGCTCTAACCAACAAGCATAAGAAAGGGCAGCAAAACACTCTTTTTACAAACTTTGCTTTCTGAGGCTTTTTAAATCCAGCAGAAAAGGATGAATTGTCCTCAGCCTTCTTGGGAGAAAGTACTAAGCCTTCACCCCTGCCTCTGATGCACAGGAGTACCACAGCCATCCCACTTCACAGTCATAGTAAAATTGCTCTGCTCTGATCTCCTCAGTGGTGAAGCTGTTATAGTCACACTTTTGTGTTGTTATTTGTTTTACTGTCTGAGTCTTTGGTGAAGACGAGGTTAGCTGGAACAGGGAGAAAAAGCTTTGGCTGCTTTCTCTGTACTTTGCATCTAAGCTTGTAGTGCTTTTCCTTCAGGTCTGTGAAGAGGGCACAAGGCAGCTGTGCCACAGCTCCTTCAGAATCAGAAAAGGAAAAGAGGACAGGGTAGAAATCCTCATATCTCATGACCCCAAGTGACCAAGAGGGTGGCAAAACAGGGTTGGTTTACTGTGAATATTTCATGAGCAAGGTCTGTTCATTCTGTCATTGGTATTGACTACCACCATGGCTTGAATAAATCTCACTGGGTCCAGCCATCAGCTCACAGAGGTCTCAAATTTTCTGCAGTAGAAAACGTCTATCCAGAAGAAGAACTGATGTACAGTTTTATGAAATCTTAAAGACAGATTTAATTAATGACACTTAGCTTGTCCCATTGCAGTAAAATGAATCCAGGAAGGGGACCTGGTCTTAATTTTCTTGCTAAGAGTAGCCTGCAGAGCTTGAAATTCAAAGTTACAATATCTGCTTTGTTACTCTATGAGCTTGCTGTAAAATATGCTGTAATCTTTGCCAGGGGTATGTTGTGCATTCCCTGGAGGTTTTTCAGCACTGAGGAACACTTCAGACTGCTTAACAGTTTGTTCAGGCTTTGCCTTATAAGGCCTTTTAAGTCCAGCGCAAGCACATGACAACCCTTCCAAGTGTCAGCCTGTTGGGAACAGATCACAGCAACAGTTTTCTCTGCTCAGGGAGCCATGATTGTCCTGTGTGTCTTGACCTGATGCCCCTGTTCTGACAGCTAGCACGAAAATGTGGCCTTAGGATAAAAGGTGGGGAGGGCGAAAGCTTAACTTTGCCCATGTGCATGTCCCTGCCTCAAAGGTTGAATTTCTTTGAATGCGCTGAGGTATTTTTGTGTGTTACACTGACTTTGGTGCAGTTGTAGCTGTGCTGCCCTGGGAATACTGGGTGGTCTACCACTGATACACATTCTTTAGCAGTAAGGCATGGGATCTGCTGCTTTTGGGGAGACATCTGATCTGCCAGTGAAGCAGAGGGACCTGTGAGTTAAAAGTTGCTCTCAGTTCATCCCCGCTCCATGAGGATCTGTGGCTGCAATGGTTGCAGCAACTCTATATCAGGGCAGCAGAAAAAAAATACATTTTTCTTTTCTCAGTATGTAAATGTCTCATTTTAGCAGCTCTGAAACACCAGCAGATTAAGCTAAAGTATTGAAATAGGGAGTGTAAACCACTGAAAACAGAATATGCTCTGCTTTGACTTAAAATATCCTCTTCAAAAGCTGGCAGAGTTACAAGCCATGGGAAACAGCCATTTGTGGAAATCCAGGAGGACTTTCAGACTCTCCTGTGGTTCTGAGCAAGATTCCCTTTGCGTTTCAGCCAGGCTGCACATCAGCAGAGATTGCACTGGGCTTTTCAAGTGTTTGGAGCTCTGGGGAGAAGGAACTCTGTGCAAGAATGGCACAGAGGGGCGAAACAGCCAGGAACAAACCTTGCACCTCCTGCACCCCACTGCATTCCTGTGTCAGGAGGCTATCCCACCTTCTGCAGGCAAAAACCACACTCCCCTCTCCACTTCCAAAAAGGCTCCATAGTTCAAAAATCTATGAATGCTAGCAGCTACAAATGATAGCATCTTGCACTATACAGATTCAGCAACTGACCAAATCCAGACTGTATGGGACAAAACACACAAAAGAGGTCCCACAAGCGGAGGGTAGTGTGACTTCAGTGGGACTACCACTTGCTGGATATTTGTTCAAGGGCTCCAAATAGAACCCTCAGAGTAAGCAGCTCTGGAGATGAAAACACTAAGAGACGTCATGCCACATGTCATCTGCATTGCCATAGCCAGTATTTGTCATCGCACAGTTATTTTATCCAGAGTCCAGCACTCACAACTAATTAAGCATTAAAACTCCGGTAGCCACAGTATCCAAGGACTCCAGGTTTCTCAGACTTAGGCATACAACAGAATGAGTTTTTCAACAAAAGGAAAAAGAACTGCCTAGGCTGCCCGTAGAGCTCTCAATACAGGAGGGTACATTCATACAAAAATTTAAGCTGCATCTGCTGTCTTTGAAACAAATTAAAACACCTTTTAAAGTCTTTCAGATCAGGTTTTTTTCACAGTCATCTCTGATGTAGGCACTGCCAAAAGGTTTTTCCATCTTCCTACTTGTAGCACTGCTGCATTTGACTCTCAGGCTTTGTAGCTGCTGAAATTTCAGCTCTCTCAAGGCAAACAAAAGACAAGATAATGCTTATTGTGGAATGTTTTACTCAAAAATAACAGACTAAAATACTTGCTCTTCTTTCCCTGAAACATAATTTTAATTTGACAATGCACACCACATCTCCAATCTAAAGGCAATCCCTGTTTTTCCTTCCATTTTTACATTATTAAGTCATCTTTTCTCAGTGCTTTCTTTGTTTCTCTTCAAAGTATCAAGAATGTTTCTTTTGTTTTGCATCTTTCTTCCTCTCTGCCTCACTCCAGAAGATTATGAGCTACACTTTGTTTCTGCAATAGTGGGTTTTCTGTGGTGATTGGGAAAACTGTGCTCATATCAATTGCAGAAATGGTTCCCATTATAAAATTTCACAGCTGGTGCACTTTCATCATGGGATGAGATACACAGCCTAGAGTATTAAACCAAAACTCTGATAGCTGGAAAACAGACACCATGAAACCAAAAAGAAAAAAAAAAATTTCACGCTCCTTGCCGCAACATACCACTGACAGTCAGAACTAACTGTAAATCTTAGAAGACTGGAAATCTATGTTGATAACAAGTGCAGTATGATTCAATAACAGGATATTTTAAAAGCAAAACCAAATCCAGAGCTGTTCTTCAAGCTCTGATTGTGCACTCCCAGCAGTATTATTTTGAAGGTGCTAATAAGCAGGATTTCAAATCAATTTTTAACCAAAAATAAAAAAAACCCACATCATTTGCAATTGTATATTTCCACATTTGCTCCATTCAGAAGTAAAAATTAGTGTAAAAGTGCTTTTTGTGGACTGTATAGTTCCTTTCAGAATAAAAGGTCAAATCCTTGTGAAAATAAATAGGGAGTGGTTTTTAATCTTTTCATCTCATTAAAATTAATTAATATCTTGTGTGTAAGCTAGATTTTATAAACTATCATTATTTTGCCGCTAATAATATTTCTTCTTAAACACTGAATATCAGCCTAATTTTTTGTAGCTGCAGTTATTCAATGCCAAATGTAACTTAGCTAATCATCATTCTTCCTCAGCAGCCACACTGCTCAGTCCTTGTACTGAGGAGTTCACTTTGAAAGAACAAGAACACAGAAGGCAAAGAAACACATTCATGAAATGAGCAGCGGTATGCAAATTGTCAGGGCTTGATTAGTAATCATATCCACAGAATGTCTACCTATTGATCTAGTATACTAGATGATATTTGGAAACACAGAAGTTTGTTATTCAAGTAGAATACCTGCGCCCCAAAATCATCACTTACACTTCCTGTGAGAAATACGCTGTAAATGTTTTCACACTTCTGCATCATCCTGTGTATGTAATCAGAGAGAGAGGAGGAGTGGAATACTGAAATTCCTAGACATATCTGAAATGTGAGAATTCAAAATACAACTTCAAAAATCCCTTATTTCAGATATTCCCAATTTTCTGAAAAGTGCCATCAGTCTTAAATGGGGCTCTCAAATCATTGTGGAGATATAGCCATTCAGTATAGCTGAACTGGTGCTTAGCAATTAGTAACTGGACAGCTAGAAAATCTGCTTAAGATCTTATTTTAAAACAGACATGTGCAGGGCTCCTGTCATATCAATGCCATCACACACCAGATACAATATTGGCATCTGCTGTAGATGTATCTGTGTAGGTTTACACAGGCTAGAATTATCCTGAAACAGCTATAAAACCACTCTGTGTGATTGCCTGGGCACTAGAATCAACACTTTTGTCTTCTGCCACATCTCAGCTGGAAAATAGTGGAAGTATATTATCTATCTTTAAAAAGTATATTTTCCCATGATAGAAACAGTCTAGTGTGGAGAAAATTAAGTTGCCTATATAGATCTGATGCAGACAGATAGTATAGCACTCTCCACAGTTTTGGTGAGTGGCCAGACTGCAATTGTTGTATTGTCCATAACAGAAGATCTAAATAAACCAGTAATCTTTAAAAAAAAAAAAAAAAAAAAAAAAGAAATTGAAAAAGGGACATTATTTTTCATTCCTATGAGAAAAGAGTAGATAATCGCATTGGCTAACATCATGGACATGAGATGTCTTTCTGTCTCTATAACTTTACAAGGAAAGCAATGCTCCTCTGCTAGTCTTATGAAAGAGTTTCAGATTGTTATGTTGTGAGGAGTAGGCAGCAACAGGAACCAGGCTTCAATAGATGGATTTTCTCCACCTTCATGAAATTGATTCAAACCTCCTAGGAGAAATCTACAAATCTGTAGTTCTCCTCAAGAATTATTCAAGAAAAGAAAGACTTGTTTTGTTAAATTAACAACCTGACATGTCTCCTTCTCGATTTGTGCAGAGTGCCTGCTACACAGTATCACAGAATCCTAGAATGATAGAATTATTGAACCATAGAATCATAGAATGATTTGAGTTGGAAGGGACCTTAAATATCAACCAGTTCCAAGCCCCTGCCATGAACAGGGACGCCTCCCCCTGGACCAGACTGGTCAAGGCCCCACCCAAACTGTCTTTGAATGTTTCCAGGTATGGGGCTGCCACAACTTCCCTGGGCAAACTGTGCCAGTGCCTCACCACCTTCACTGTAAAAAAATTCTTCCTTATATCTAATCTAAATATTCTCGCTTTTAATTTAAAGTCATTCCCCCTCATCCTATCACATGCCCTTGTAATGGTACATGATTACTGTTATTTTAGTACACTATTTTAGCATATGATTACTATTATTTTAATTTATGATGAACTAGTGCGAAGTGCACACAACTACAGTAAGCTCTGTCTTGCTACCTACCTGTTATAAAGCAGTATCAGCCTCAAAGGAAGCCTCATTCTTTTCATTCCTGGCACTCCTAGAGATAAACTACTCTAGCTGCAGGAGAACATCCCTTAAGACCTCTCTCGGGAGGTCTGAATTAACCATGAGTTTGAGGATACCTCTGGCCTTGCTCCATGTTTTATTATTCTTCAGTACATGAGGCATCAACCACAGCAAGTTGGAGAAATACAAAAAGCCTGCTTAAGTAATAAATTAAGACAAATCTAGAAGTATTCAGGGTTAAAGAATTCAAACTCTCCCCAAATATCTTTATTTAAAAGGTTGGGTGACTACTTAGCTTTGAAACAACCATGCATTGCGTTCTCTTCCAGGTTCCAAAATTGGAATATTTGCAGAAGCTTAAAATGTAGACATGTTGACAGGGATTTTGAAAGCAGTCTGAAGGATTAAGAATCATTTTCGATTAAATTAGTGCAAGACAATGTCAATCATTTAGACTGCTTTGTAAATCAGCATTAAATTTCATCCTAGGAGCTGCTAACTACTGCAATTAATGAATACTGTCTCTTCTGAATGCTACTTACTAAACAAGGCATTTGTACATTAGAGGTGCAAGACATAAAGATGATTTCCTAATTAGCCACACACCAGAGGTACCAGTTTAATGGTAATCTCAAGTGAGGCATGTCTGTGGTATTCAATACAATGTAAAACAGTTCTCCAATTTGTAATTCATAACATTGAAGTATAAAATCTTACCATTCCAGTGACATGAATAGGAAGTCAGTGGAACTTGCATTTTCCCCAGGAACCTTGATTATGATTTTCGTCAGCATGTATCACTGCTATCTGTATCACTAGTCTTTAAAAAGCACTTGCTGGGGCCCTGAGAAAGGAACTACTGGACAGGTATTTGCCATGAAAGGGGCATCACAGTGTGCTTGTGTGCCTTTGAGTCAAGCACTGGAAGTAGGAAGTAAGGCCATAGAGAGGAAATAACCTCAATGATTCTTTGAAGAAATCACTTGCACATATGCAATACAGTGGCTTTGCATAATAAATAACGCGTTACACTGGTTCAAGGCAAACTCTTGGCACCTTGTGACTGCCTTATGCTGTGAAAAGCTTAATGAATTCCCTATATAACAATGGAAGTTAGATATACCAATTTAGGTGTAGCATAGACTGATCCAAAATTCGTATTAAACTTCCAACATGGATCCAGAAAGTAGCCAGTTTGGGGTTTTTTTGTTCTCTGCTTCTTGTATGTGACTTTCTGCCACTATCTGAAGTAGAGGCCAAAAGGCCAAGAGATTATTTTTGTGCAAAAAATTTCCATTTTTTTCAGGTCAGAGGACCAAAAATAGGATGCCAACTCTGGATTTAAAAATCTCGCATTGCTACTCAGGAAGTTGGAAGAGTGCGTGGCAGGTCTCTGTAGGGCTGTGATCGGTAGATCTCACTCCCATCTGACTCACTCCTCTTTCAAAGTACTGTCAAACCCCTTATTTGAATGGATGGATTTAAATCCTCTTCATCAAAGAGATAAAATTAAAATTCCAGCTCTTTCATTGTCGTAACTTCTTGGAGTTGAGGTGGACTGATATGAAACATCCATCATTAAATTACAGCCTTGATTCAGACAAGCTGAAGACACTTGTCTGTGCAGTTCCTCTGAAGAGGTGGAAGGCATACTGTCGTAATTTTCCTGATTATTTAACCTCAGCTGCAAGCTTATCATTAAAGAAAGATGCCCTTGTAGACTAAAGTGGACTCCTTTTTGCTCTTTTGTATTGCACATCCACTTCAGATCCTCTAGTCTTTCTTTGAGGAGCCTGTCAGGATAAAGCAAAGGGTAGTGGTTTTAAACTAAAAGAGGGTGTATTCAGACTGGATATATGGAAGAAACTTTTTACAATGAGAGTGGTACAACACTGGCACAGATTGCCAGTGAAGGTAAATGCCTGATCTCTGGAAACATTGAAGGTCACTTCAACGGGGCTTTGAGCAATATGATCATCTCATTAAAGATGTCCCTGATCATTGCAGAGGAGTTGGACTGGTTCCTTACAACCCAAACTATTCTACAAATACACATAAGAGAGAGGAGATCAAAATGAAAAGGACTAAAGTGTCTGGAGCCAAAAGGGTGCTAAACAAAGGGTATAAAGTTATATATTTTTCATATATGGGAAAACAGAAGCAAAGGTCATACAGTGATCAGAACATTCTGGCCCCAGTTGCCTCCTAGGGCAGTACTTTATTTTCACCTCTTTGTTAGATTTTGACAGTTGGGCTGCAGGTAAATTCTTTCTTTTTTTTTTTTTTATTAATTCACTTCCAAAGCAAAATCCAGTGTGCTAATATTGACCTCAGCAGCAAATATTTTCTATTTTTTAAGAGACCATAATTACAGCTGTATACTTTATATGGAGGATGATCAGCAGGCACAAGAATACTGCTAAAAGGAGCTTTCCTGCTAAGATCTGGAGTGTTTGAAGAGAAAGTGGAGGGAAATGTCAGAATCTAAAGGAACCAATCTCTAGTTTTTAAATCCAAAATTTAAAAAGGTACATTTTTTCCTCTTTGACTTCGCACATTCAAGTAGCCAAGATAAGTCTAAGGGGCAAGAGAGATGGGAGTTTTTTCCTTATCAACACTAAAATTGGCAGGATCCATCAAACTCAATGCCACAAGCTGTTTCTAATGGAGTGGAAAACTCAAGTCCCAGTGTACACACAAATCTCAGTTCATTGAGAACTACAAAAGGGCATGCAGCTAAAGGGCAATAACATATTTCAGTGGCATCACTATGCTGGTAAAATAGAAATTCAAGAAAAAATCCCTTTTTAACGAAGAGTTGTCATATCCACAGATACATTTCTGTCCTGAACTTTACTTTTGGGAGTGTTATGCTGTTGTCACCTCTCATTGCCCCAGCTGGATGCAAAGTGTCAAGGAATTCATTGAAAGTAGTGAGTGCAAAACAAGAATTAACCTGGATTGTCTTTTTGTGTAATTTCAGAAAGAGTAAAAGCAATCGGGAAAGGTTTCCTTACATTTCTCCTCTGCAGGGCCCCTACTCTGATCTCCAGGAGCCAGGCCAGGTTCCTGCAACAAGGCATTAGTGGGTATGTGAGCTCTGGTTCATGCAACCAGCACCGAAATCCCAAGAAGAGAGGGATTACACAGCAGTTTTTCCTGCCAGAGGGTGGGCAGTCAAAACGGTACTACTACTGCCTCCACCTGGGAAGCTTCAAATAACCCCAGTTACCAGAAGAGGAAAGAAGGAAGAAAGGTGAAATATGTACATAATGTCTTCTTGTTCTTCCTGTTTCAATGAAAGTCACTGCAAACAGCATCTTCTGGTTTACTGACCTGCAAGCCTTGACAGTGGGTGCTCTGTGGCTTGCTTCATTAATTACTGCCAAGGACTGAAGGTGTTGAATGAATCTCAGGCTAACAGGAGGCTGTTTAAGCATGACAGGGGGCTCAGAGGACAAGCGGTCTCAGGAGAGTCATTGCTTCTTGTCCCTGTTCCTGCTGCCAGCAGAAACACTTACAAGCAACTGTTTGTGGACAACAGACACCACTTGGCTAGGAGACCTCTGCTCTGCAGATGCTCTTGAGGGCTTCTTCCACTCATAGCATCTGGTGATCTATTGAAAGTAGGTGTCCTGCTACCAGCATCACTGCTTGGAGAAAACTTCAGTCAGAGGACTTCTTAGTGTGATTTCCCCATGGGTTCAGAACAAAACCAAGCAAACAGAAAAACCTAGCAGGCTGCACTTATTAATAAATGATGGCTTACCTATTCATAAGCCTCCTGTCTTGGGAAGGCTTAAAACAAAGCCATGTGCTCTAGCTTTTTATGTCTGAAACAATGTCATCTCCTGCTGTGTGTGCTTCAACTCCAGGTCTTGATCGAAAGTCGCAAAACTGAAATGAAAAAGGGAGAAGGAAACAACTTACTTAAGCCAAATATGATATAAAGATTGTTTTTTCAGTTAAGAGAGAATTGTTTTCTGCACTTACAGATCTGGATTCAGAAGTACAGGTTGAGCTCTGCCACTGATCTCCTAGTCAACTTCAGGCATATCACATAGTTTCCCTATCCATGTTTTCTATGTGTGAAATACTGTGGAGAATGGAGGCACAATTTCCCAGCCGTTGCCAGTCCTGTAAGTCAGGCTGGTTTTCCCACCAGCCCACAATGCCTTGGGGCTGTGGCTATGAAACCCCACATGAAGGGCAGTGGAGAATAAAGAAGACACTCGGATGCTAGCGTCTGCCACCCAGCAATGGAGGTGTGAGGGCGCATATTCAGGCGATCAACCACTTCTCAGTTTCCCCACTGCAAGTTATGAGTGGCAACAGACACCAGACCCAGTACAAGCCACTCGGGGTGGGTGTGCAAGGGCTTAAACATACATTTCACACCATGTAGCCACCACTAAGTGGTGAGGGCAACACCTGGTGTTGCAGTCACTGTGTACCACTGGCAAGCAGACTGGGCACAGGAGAGAGAAGATCAGCAAGAGATTGATGTCTGGCAAAGCTGAGACTCCCAATTAAAACTGCAGATGGAGTAGCTTCTCCTGAAATTCTTAGATGATGACAAAAATTTTGATGGTTGTGTCATGCAAAGCGCTTCGCTTGCGTGAGTCAAAAAGTGAGCATGGATGATGGGATCAGGAATCTAAAAGTTTAGACAAACTTTTCATTCCTGGCTTATTTTAATATAGCATCTGAGGACAGAGTCTAGTAAGGAAGACAAAAACCTAATCAATCAAACCTCAGAATTTCAACTAAGATGAAAATAACATGGTTCCAATATGCCCTAGGAAGGAAGGCTCAACAATAGCGAGGGTGCCTGAACAGGGTTAGAGCAGCACAGTGCAACACACTGGCATGTGGTAATTTTAAAAGCCAGAAGTATCTCCTCTTAAATAATCTGAAATGCAAATGTGAAGCCTGTTTTCCCTCCTTGCTCTGTGTTTTCTTGACAACCACTGCCACAATCCAGTAACTAACTTGTCATCACATAAATATGTTGATGCATTTGCAATGGCTAAGGTGTTAATCCTGACCGTCATGTGTATGTGTGTGTCTTCCTTATGCAGTCTTCAGGCCAAAGTCTGGTTTCTAAGACTAATCAGACCTACTAGCAGCCAGGAGGACGGGAAGCCAAGGATTTTGCTCCAAGGACAACATCCCTGCCACCAGGCAGAAGGGTTCTGACTGCATGCAGAGCAATGGCAAAATATAAGTGATTTGTCAAAATTAAAAAAAAAATGTCAGAAAACAAACAAAAACACATGCTTTAAACTAGGATCTCACCTAGTCCAGCTCACATCCATGGCAAAGGACGAGAACCTGATTTCCAACACGAAATCAGTCTGTCTCTAAAAATTTAGGCTACATATAACTCAGAGTGATTTCAGGATCCTTTTCAGCTTTGAGCAGGGACTACAGATTGTTTTCTACACTCTTTTCCAAAGAAATGAAAATAAGAATCTGTTTTGTGTGGAAATTGGATGCAATTCACACTTCATTTAGACATTGTGGGTTTTTCTTTCTTATTCATTTCTAGTTATCAAGTGAAGTATATTAAAATACTTCTTTCCTCTTGCTTGCCTGCTCTTCTAGAATATTTTTGCTCCTCCCTACAGCCTCCAAATTTTCTTGTTTCTTAGTATCTTCAAAATTTGGAAATACTCCATCCCCCTGCCCTAAAAGTAAAACAAAACAAATAAATATGAGTGAGTCTAAAGACAATTTCCTATTTTTCTAGGTTCCTTAACAACTCAGCAAAACCTTTTGGAAACAAATATCAACCAAAGTGGATAAAAAAGGTGTAAGTACAGACCAAGCAGTTGTTTTGTTTCGTTTCGTTTCAAACTGCCTTAACTAAATGTCCATAGGGGCTGTCCCCTGCAGACTCTGTGATGACCTAGTAAATCACCACGTAAAGGTCATTTCACCTGGGCAGGCTCTGTGAACCACCTGGGTGAAGAATTCCCAACTCACTGCATCACAGCCTTTGAGCTACACAAAAGAAAGACACTATAGGGAAACTAGGGGCTGTTATGGCATGATTTCCAGCCTTTCTTCTGCATTGCAAGTCTGCAGAGTAAGAAACTGCTTCACTACTCATTCATGTTCTGTCATTCTGGCACTGTAGGCTGCTACAGCAGAGCTGCACATTTCCTTGACATACTAAAGTGGGATCAGGAAAACTCCGGTACTCACAAGGATGTACCCTGCTCACCCCTCGCTTGCAATAAGCACTGCAACTGAATGGGAAAGAGGATAAATGTGAGCCTAATACAGCATCTAGTTTAGCTGCAGTTACTGTGCTTCATGAACTGCTGTGAGGTTTTGTACTAGCAGGGAGATGCACACATGCACTTTTGTATATATGACTGCCTTGGATGCACTTAAATACATGTTCAAATGCATTGCTGAATGGATACAATGCGGAAGGAAGGCGGGAGTGGCCTAACCGTGGTGCATTTCATGCACCACTTTGACAACACCTAACATCACTACAGGTCGTGGAGTGAATACGTTGCCCATCCCAGGTCTAGCTCCATTTAGCACTGGGGCATACCTTTGACTTTGATGGATGTAGCCTGTAGCAGAATTGCTTCCCTGGTAAAGGCTTAACAGTAAAATATGAGAAGGCTATTGAGGGATTTAATTGCATGGCTTCCAAGTCTTAGTAGGAGTTGTCCATGTATGTTCTCAGTGCACATGTGGGAGTATAAATGTCTGGATCCTGTATGATGGGGTATTTCAAAACTAGCCATAGTAATACAAGCAGCAATACATGGACCTTTATGTGGTGACCAAAAACAAAAAAAAAAAAAAGAGAGGTTTTGAAGAAAAAGAACAAGCTGAAAGAGAGCAAATAAGCTACACATAGATGACATCCAACAAATTATTTCAAGCTGGAAGACAGACAGACTATCCTAGTTTAAGCTGGAATTGTTGCATTTCCCCAGTAAGCCCACCTCACCACTCACATATACTGCCTCACTTGAGATACGACAATAAAACCTTGCCTTTTTGCCACAGAGACTACCAAAATTATATAACATTCTGTGAGTTTTCTATAAAACAGAGGATCACTTTCACAGAGGAAAAGCTAAGCAAGAAGTCACTTTGACATGCTCTCATGAGACAAGGAGGCTGGGCACAGTAAGGCAAATGGGACCACGAGGTGGAAGCACTTGAGAGAGCAGCTGCCTTGAAAATCAGCCTGCAGAATCATGAAGCTGGAAATGGGATGGAAGTGGAGGATGCCTGAGAGAGGAGACAAGGATGCCAGCAGAGAGGTGAAATGCCAGGCTGGATGGAACACAAAAAGGCAGGCACATGGAAAGCAGGGTGACCTGCAGACCACTTTCCTCCAAGATGATAGAGTTTCCCTGTCTTGTCAGGCAGAGGTTATAAAAAAAAAAAAAACCCATATGCTGAAAACTCATTTCATTTCCTCACAGTGGGACAGCCGAAGGATGCCATGATAAGCCTCTGCCCAGCCACTAGTTCGGCGCTCTCCTGGTTCAGCAATATCACTCTGCTGGGCCAGCCCTGTACTACCCCTACAGTAGTACTCCATTGGACCAGGCTGGGAGAGAGCTGGGGGCTCCCTTGCTGTTTATGAGGAAGCAAAGCAGGTGGCAGATGACACCAAAAAAAAGAAAAAAAAATACCACACAACACCAGATCAGGTCTCCCTTCCCTTCCCCACCTGCCTTCTTTCCTGTTTACAACATATCTGAGGGGCTTCAGTCTGACTGGGTTTACCTACAGCTTTGTTGCTTTCAGGTGTCTATGGCAATACAGTGCTTTAATGTCCAATGCACATGCAGGGTACACTGACACCTTTCCTCCAGCCCTCTCTCCTGCTCTTCACTGCTGCTCTTAAAGGCTGTCCTGCAGCAGCAGCTCTGTGCAGCATGCCACATTACCACGGCATTCACAAACAGCTGTACTTCCCCCATGGTCTGTGCCATCCCTCCTGCTTCCAGCCCTGTCTTCTCCCTTAGCCACCCCTGCTTCAACTCGGAGCTGCAGCTGCTGCCTACCTGCCGATTGCAGCTCCTGCTCGACACACCATGTGTCCTTCCCTCCCTGCTGCACTGCTCACTAAGGACACGCTGTGGCACAGCTATCTGCCTCCTCTGCTGCAGTCATGCAGGTTTGGATTACTGTGCACACTACTGATGTCAAGCTCCTGTCGTGACCCAGCGCCCCATAGGAGGAGCAAATGAGCTGAGACGTCAACGCAAAAAATTATAGCCATACGAGCTATCCGTGCGCTCAGCTGCTGGAAGAGTGCATACATGGCTTCTGTGACAGCAACAGCACACAGAAGCAGCAATGAAATGCAGTTAACAATACAGCTGGGAGACAGGCAGCAAGGCAGGCACCGGTCCAGGGACTAAAATGATCCTACCGTGAGCCAGCCTGCAGTGCCTCCAAAAGTGGCTGACTACTACACAGGAGCTCGGCTTTCTTTGCTATTACTCCAGTTCCTCCCACCTCCCCCCCCCACCTGGTGACTGCAGTGTGTGCTCTGTTTTGGTTTTGTTTGCCTTTTTTTTTTTGGTTCTTCCCCCCCCCCCAACCCTCCACCCCAAGTCTCCTTCTCTCTCCTTTGGTGTCCTTTTCTTCAGGATGGCGGAAGCAGAGTTGCACAAGGAAAGGCTCCAAGCCATAGCAGTAAGTCAGTTTTATTTTACTTACTCTTTTGTCCATAGCCTCGGGTTGCAGAGGGACGGGAGGATTCTGGCACAGTAGCTGGGAAGTGCCTTGAGAGCCTGGCTTTCATGAAGTTGTGTGTGGAGTTCCCCATTCGGGAAACGAGTGGTTAAAGTCTGCTTTGCAGGGTTTGGCGGAGAAAAAGAGCTCTGAGGAAGAGCAATGAGCTGACACGTGCAGAAAGAAAAATGTGAATGCACAGTGGCACGCTTAAAAGATTGATGATGGAGAAGAAGGAATAAGTGGGGAGGAGGGGAGATTGCAGGAGAAAATCAGTACTCTGCTGAAAAGAAATTTTCTTATGGTAGAAGGTTTGACTTGGCTCATGAAGAAGTTAAACAAAATTATATGCTGCAGCATGACTTCTACTGCAGAAGAAAATAGTCATACTACTAATTTTTTAGACAATCGAATACAAACACTGCATTATCAAAATTGTGTAATTATTTGATCTACTAGTTAAACTGTAACCTCAGATCCGTAGATCAGCATAGATAAATTCCCTGTAGAGTTGCATCCTGTCATGGGTAAAGTCTAGGCAGAATTTTGCCTTTTTTTAGTTAAAACTTTAATTTTCACATTTAGTACCATTATTTGTAGTGAGCTGTAGACTCTGTTGGTGCAGACCTCAAAGGAAGGTGGGTAGTGATACCTGGTGAGGATTGGACTTGAATGCTTAAAAAACACCATCATCCCAGCACATAGAAATTGCCAGCTCATCTTCTATCATGGCTCAAGCACTGTGTAAAAAGGCCTGTGTTTCCATGGGCACTGCCACTCTGCCAGCCCCACATAGCCTGCCCTTGTCTGAGTGACACCCAGCTCTTCTTTTTCCCTGTGGCTGGGATGTGGATGCAGCTGTGCTGGTCCCAGTTGGATGGCACAATCAGTGCTGGGAACCATACACCTGGAGGTCTGAAGGGAAAGGACAGAAGATGGCAGAGCCCGTATGGGTTTTACATTCCCTTTCCAGTGATCAACAGATGCTATGTTTTACTGTAGCCAGCAGAGAGATTACAGATTTTCTTTGTAGTAAGAGGAATGGCTGCTTCTGCTGCTGTTTCTGCTGCTGCTGCTGTTCCGAGCTGTTTCCTTTAAATCTGCTATTCGGCTAATAGGACCATGGAGATTTAAAATAACCAGATGTAAAAAAAATAGATTGTTGGGATTTTTTCTCCCTAAAATATTTCCTGAAAAAGAGCAAGTGGTATCATTTGATCTGAGGGGGCAGGAGGAAATACTATAACCATTTAATTTCCAAGCAGCAGAAAGTAGATGCATATTTCTAAGCTGGTTCACAGTTTTCTGTCAACGTAGGCATTGCCAAATCTTCAAATGGAAACATTGACAATGTTCCCATGGAGGAAAGCCTTGCTACTGCCTCTGGTTTAGGACTCCTGTATGGCAGAACTGTATCACAGAGCTGTTCTATGCATGGCTGCTGTGCATGGCTCTGAAGAACTTCCATCTCTACATTAAAAGTAAAAAAACCCTCTATGTTATTGCTGCTTCTTTTGGCCACTATTGACAGAAAATCAAGTAGCATCCATTTCCCCTCCACGTATTGTGCTTAAATCTTTCAGCAAAGTAAATCACACGCTCTGCTTCTTGGTGCTTTGCATTTCACACCAGTGAGGCCACTATGGATGTAAAATTATTACATGGTACATTGCAGCTTTTTAAGGTAGGTTTCTGCTGTACGAGAGAAGGATTTGAGAATGTGGATCTTCATTTTCTATATATATTTCCCTTTTGTTTTCATTTTTGGGTAACAAACAAAAGACAATATAGCAATGCATACAGTGAATTAGATTGAAAGAATTCTATTTCCCTGTCAAAAATGTTCAGGGTTATTTTAAGCTTGAATGCAGGCCCATGACCTGACTTATTTGCAAACACACTCTAGAGAGCAACAGGTTTTCCATCTAAGCTTGTTTAGTAGTTTTTCTCCTGTGCTTGGGCTACAACAAATGTTCGTCAGAATGCAGTTTACTTCTGTTGCAAGCTTTGCTCCATCAGGATGGGTGACATGAAGCAAGCTAGGCATTTCTCTTCTGCCACCGGTTGGCTAAAATAAGGTCAGTCCTCAGAAGCTCCATAGCCTTTCTCAGAAGAAGAAAAAGATTAGTGTTTTTTGTTCGGCTTGGTGTTCCCTCTGTTTTGGTAAGCTGCATGTCTCACTTAGATGAGCAGAAGCTAACACCAGCACTTTTCAATCAAGCTGGTTGAATGCTAGGTATATAGGAAGAAATCTATTTACCACTAGGACTTCTTCACACTGTTGGCTGTACATTTGTTCTTGGGTCTGCAGTCACCACCACACTTGAGCTTGCCATGAAGACAGGCAGAGTAAATTTTAAGTGTGCATCATCAAGTATTTAGGGAAAACAAAATCCAAATATGGGAACACGAATATTTGCACCAGAAGGCTGACAGCTTTTGAAGAGCTTGATTTTGTTACTTTGTTACTCTGACTAATTGCGCTTTAATATATGCCTGTCTGGCACAGAGGCAAGTGTCACGGGAAGTTGAAAAAAGGGCCTAACTGATACGACATTACTCTAAACCTTTCTGAACACAGACTACCCTCTTGTTTTGCCAGCAGCAAGTACGTAGACTTTCTGTGCCTTTATTTTCCACCTGTAAACTGTGAGTAATGGACTTTTCCCTTGTCTCACAGAGCTGTTAAGTATGCACACAGGATCAAGGACAACTTGGATGCTATGGTTTACCAGGACATGAAATAGCTAACTAAGCCTCTAAAAAATATAATATGTGATTCTAAAAAAAAAAAAAAAAAAACCACAAAAAGCTTTAAATATATGGGGTTTTTTAATGCCTTTGTACATGCTTACGCTGTGATTTTTAGATCCTTCTTCTTCTAGGATTCCTAAAATTCACAAACTGACTATATTAAGACTGTGCCAGTCCAGTTTGAGAAGTGGGGACTTGTGAGACAACTACCAAAAAGCAGAACCCGCTTCTCCCCGACTTGGGAGGAAAACATCAACTATTTGTCATGGGTAGGTCCTATAATGGCCTGGAGAAACAGGTTTTCTGATCCTTCCTTGAGCAGAGATCACATGATCCCACTTTGTTATCACATGTGCTGCAGGCAGGTACGGATAAATCCTTCTGTCATGACACACTGCTCTTAACACCTGTTTGAGCCTGACCCTAAATCACCATAACACCATTCTGCTGCTCTCTGTCAATGGAGCCAAGCGGTGCCCAGTCTGAATTCTCAGGGAAGATGTCTTTCAAGAGACAAACAAGAAGTTAAAAGTAGATGTCAGAAGACATCTGCCCAATGAGCTTATTCCTATAGCCCACTTCAGAGCTTGTGTCTGCTCTTCTCCTGGAGGGAGGTGGTGGGTAAAATTTAGACTGAAAAAGGAAGCATTTTTGTGGCTTTGAAAACTTTCCTACTGTGAGTTGCTCAGAAGTTTGGAATGCAAATAGTCCTGGAGGAAGCAGGCTTGATGGCCACTGGACAGGTGATCTGAGTTAATTTATCATGTTTCAGATAAATAAACTGTGCAGCTCCACAATTTTTTATATGTCCCCTTTCTCTGTGACTGCAGAGGTCACTATCATATACTGATCTAAACACAGAAAGGTGTTTACAAAATGTAAATACTTTCCCTTGCCTAGATAGCAGTCAAAAATGTGGGGAGTGGGGGCACTGAGAACATATCCTTGCATGTGAGGTACAAATGTCCATATGATGCAGTAAATATTTGTCACCCTTACATTAAGTGAATTAAAAGCAGTCAGGGGATGGCACTGAGAAGAAATCATCCACTGGAGAAACAACCAGCTCAGGAGCTGGAGGAGGTTTTCAGGTTAAAGAGATGTCCTGCCTGCAGATGCAAGTGGGAAGGTACAAAAATGTACTGATTCCTTCCCAAGTGAAAACATCATAATGATGGTTGCCTCTTACTACTGCCCAGCTCTGAGAACCAGTAGCCCAGCGAAGCATTAAGGAAAAGTAATTATTGACATTAAAATAGCCATGGTAAGGATGCCTCCTGTTGAACAAGACCATTCTTGCTTTTTTATGAGATTATGAGTTTGTTGAGCTGGATCTAACATTACTTAAATGTCATCAGGATTTTGCCTTTGTATGAGAGGACACTCGTTTAAAAATAGCCCCTCTTGTATCAGTGGGGTATGCCTTAGATGGATTAAATACAGGGCTAAATGACAGCTCTCAAAAAGTTACTGTTAGTGAGGAAGACTGCAGAATAGAGACATGTTCTTTGGAGCAAAGGCAGAGGAGAGCTTAAGGAATTAGTTTTTCAAGGCTTCAAGGTGTTCTCTACCGGTACTTTGATGTAAATTCAAAATCAAAATTGATACAATGCAGGTAACATGAAAAGTGGTGAAGGCATACATACAAGGACAACTTCACATCTTTATACAGCTGATGTTAGGACAGGCCAGTGCAGGACTGGGCATTCAAACAGAAGGGAATACAGGCCAGCGCCACAGAACAGATCTCTGCAGTCTGAGCGGCAGTGCCTTTTGCAGCAAACAAGAACCAGTGTGGGACATAATTTAACAGGGATGAGGAGAGTATCCTTGTCCTGCAAAGGAGATTAGTTTCACACTAGTTAAACCTAGATGAGGTGAGGCTCCAGAGTAATTCCAAAAGGTAGGCAGGTGCACATATATTTAAGCATAACACCTCATCATTTTTTTTTAACAGGTCGGTAAGAAGACCAATACAATTATATTTCGGAAAGATTTTACTAGTATAGTTTCAATATCACAATTGCTGGTAACCTAGGCATTCTACATTTCTGGGCTGGACACTCAGCAACTTCAGTGAGCATCATGTACTGTCCATAAATATCAGAAAATTTATTGACAGAAAAGCCAATATCTCTTTTTTTTTCCCCTCATTCACCTATTGTCGATTACACATCAAAATGAAGATTTCTGACTAGTAGATCTCACACTCAAGGTCATTTTACTGTAATACTTTTTGTGAGTCCTTCCAGAAAATATTGTCCAGGAAAAGGAGAAGCTCTGGTGTTGGGACTCACATAGAAGAATGTGGCAAATTCATTTAATCAGCAGTTTGCTATTGCTGTGATGACTTAATCCACTAGATTTCTATGCCTTCATTTAGGAAGTAAGATTTTTGTCCTTAAAGTTAAGCATATGATCAGTTCTCTATTAAGTCAATTGTTTGGAAAGAGTAAATGGGCTCTTGCTTTCATGCTTGGAAAACAGATAAATGACAGGAATCTCCAGAAGTCTACACTGTCATAAGAGTTAATAGAGAAAGAGGATAAGTAAATACAACTGACACCTTTAAGGCACAAGTATTAGTAAGTGTCTAAGGAGGGTAGCCGCTGAGAACAAACGAAATTCTTCCTGAAATTAGTTGTTAAGCCGTAGAGACCCTCTCTCTCAGAAGTGCTGGATGCTCAGAGTGGACCTGGGCTTCAGGAGATCCAGTGGAATCCATGAAGGACTTTCTCATTAGATAGAAGTAAATTTTGAGTTGCAACTTATTAGAGGCTGGCAGAGAAGTTTTACATGTATTTGCCAAGCTCCCGAGTCCTTCTGTTTAGGCAGTATCAGCATGGAGCATGGGCTAGATGGTCTGATGCTGTCCTGTGTACACAAACACATTGCTAGATTAAACATCTCTTTAGATGCTTTTGTGAGTTTTGGCACTAAAGAAGCCCCCTTCCTCCTCTCACAATTCAACATGAAGCTCATTTGAATATTGTTGCTACATAGTTTAATCCACTTTTTCTACTACCATTTTTCCCTCATTTTCCTATTTGCAATTGTATTTTCAGCTGTGATTAATCACAACCATTTCTCTGACATCTTGTTCCACAGTCCTAACATCCAAGTACCTGAAACAGAAAATTTTTCTGTAGTTGTAGCTGTCCTCTTTCTTTGTCTTGAGTTGAAAAAAAACTTGAGGGCTATTGAGATCTTAACAGATTTCCAGAGTACTCTATGTAAAGGAAGACCTGCAGGAGTAAAGGAGAATCTGTACTCTTTTGCAAATATTTCCAGGAGTGGGTTTAGTATGTACTGACTGGGGATTATCGCAAATTAAATCTAAATGAGATCTGTTTTGTAAGCACAATATGAACCCTTGAGGTTCCTGTGAACCTCAGTGGAAATCAGCCACAGGAGAGAAAGTGTTATGATTGCATTTGCTGTAAAGGATGAAGAGAAGTTTCCTTGCAGCCTGCAAGCCCAACCCTGGACTGCAGCAACAGCATGAGTCAGCTTCATGGCAGACCCTGCACCAAGAAACCCATGTGAACACAGTCGTGTCGTGTCTTGGCTTCTGGAGCGTATAAAACACTGGGAGTTCATGCACAGTGTAGGAAATGTTATGGCCTTTGCCCATTCTAAGCCAAAAGCCAAAGAAAAATGCCTGTATTGTCTGAAAATGAAAAAATTACGGTCTCTGGGTTTATCTTTATTGTTGCTTTAGGAATGTTTGCATGACAGCAAGAAAAACAGAAATATGATGGAAAAAATATTGCTGTCTAGGTATCAGTGAAAATTAGGAATAAATAGAAACCAGAAACCAACTTGCTCTTGAGAAATTTCTAGACAGTCTCCAGACTTACCCAAACTGAACTGTTTAAATTTAGAATTGTTTCCACAGTGCATTCCTAGCCTTTAACACATCACCAACATCTCTTGAGCACAGACAAGAGGCTGAGATACTGGATTTTGTTTTGTGTCTTTCAAGTTCTATTTTGCAAAAGAAATTGAAAATGGATTAAATGTTTTTCTGATTTTCTTGCTATTGTTCTTAAGCCTCTGGTAAAGTAAAACAATTGTGGAAGACTTACATTTTTGGAAACCATTGAGCAGCTGTGGCCTAGAGTGTAACTTTAAAGGGAGGTGTTGCACGCTGTGGTAGCAATAGGATAGATGTTCTTGTGAAGTCAGGCATGACACTTTGGCATTTACATGTTATGTGAAAAGTGACGCATAGTTGGGTAGCTGGCATGAGGATGGGATGGGACTGGAAAGGGGTGCACAGTGAAGCCCAGGCTCTCTGCAAGAACTCTTGCTCTTTGAGGAATCACTCCTTCTACCTAACTCCTTACTCATTTTAAAAATTCTCTTTCATTCTTGTACAGAATGGAGGGTATTCTTTCATCAGCTAAATCCTTATGAAGTACAGTCATCAGCAAGATGGTTGGTGCATCACTTATTTGGGAAAGCACCAGACTGTGCACGTGTAGTAAATTTTGAGGGCTCACAGTGGTAATATCTAGCTTCTGAACATCTCTGTGAGTGCATCCCAAGGAACTTTCCAAAGATTTCAGTGTATTTTTTGTTGATGTGGGAAATGAAGTTTGGACAAGATGTTTACCTGTTTCATCAGCAAACCCAACACAGCCATGAATTCAATCCCTTGCTTCCTTATTTAGGTAAGACAGCAATGAAATATGATCTTAATCCTTACCTTCTCTTGAATTGCACATGAGAACATTTTGAGCCCTTGTGTGCTGAGGAGTAGGACTTCGAAGCATGGCGATGCTACACCTGCCTCTGGGCCTAATTTCCCTAGCATAAAAAACCCTTTTCTGTTGCAAATCTGATCTAAGAAACCATGTGTTTGCAAGGGTTAACATGATCCAACATGTCCAGTGGAAGTAAAATGAGTATGGTCTTTTGGCAGTTGCACACAAGACCTGTGTAGCTCTTGACACACAGGTGTTTTTTGTTACTTAGCTAACTTGCAGCAAGGTTAGGTTCTGGAAGCATGTAAAGCTTTCTCCCTCTTCGCCAGTAAAAACAAATGCTCTCTGTGCACTAAAAAGGCCAACAACCAATGCAGTTTTAGGCTCTCTTTTTGGAAGGAGACAGATCTGCTGTCATCTGTGAGTTGTTGCCCTTTCCAGACAGCGCAGAGTTCTGGTTGTTGATTTAGGCAGTGCTCTGATTATTTTATGCCAGCATCATTTGTCAGGATCCACAGACAGCAGTTATGAGGGTGTGGCTCAGCCCCTCTGCAATGCCTAATAATAGCAGCCACTGACATCACTTGAAGATTTGGGGCAACGGAAGTGTTCTCAGATTTTAAAAAATACATACCTTGAAAGAAAGCCCTCTGGTTACTAACAGAGGGCTATATAAAAGGTGCTTTCGAGCCTTTTGGGGACAGGTCATTGTCAGCCTCTATGCTTCAGCCATGTTCTTTCACCATGCAGAGCTACAAGCATTATTGCAGTAGAAGGGAGTAAGGTGGGCAGGTAACAGCTAAGGAGCCCCCATTAAGAGGCTGATAATTGTAGACAGAGATCAGAGGTCATACTGCAATGTAATTTATTGCTAGAGAGCCTGCAATGCTTGCTGCAGAGAGTCACACAAATGCAGTGTCTTTATGGCAGCAGCAGGAGCGAGTGCAGAGCTGAGATTACTCGGGAATGGATAGTGGTGCTAAATGCAAGTGTCTAGCTATTAACCAGCTGAGTGCTGCACGCTGCAGTGCCAGCATCAGAATGACTAGTCTTTCCCAGTGGGCTTCCCAGGGGGAAAGGTTTTGGTGTACACACACACACACGCACGCACGCACACTTTTTAGCCTCTCATGGAACAGGTCTGCACTGTACCATGTGTCAGGTCCTTGCTAAAACACCCACTGACATCCATGGGTTTTTAAAGGATGGCTAGTCACCCAGCTGTTTCTTGTTTGGAACATAAAGCAAGCATTTGGCAACCAAGGTGTCACTAAATTAACAATAGTTGCAGCACAGGGGACTGTATTGTCTCATACACTGGCTTTGGTACAAAATTACTGTCCTGGATGCACTGTCAAGTTCTGGCAGCTCTGTGCAGATAATACAGTGTTTGGGAGTTAATGCCTTATGTATTTTGAATTCCTACCTACACTGACGTAAAAACTAAGTCTTGGTTGTAAATCATGTGTTTGTTCTTAACAAATATAAGAACATCCATACACTTGCTGCACTTTAGGAAAGTAGGCTCCAGCAGAAGGCTGATGAGTTTTCCAGTATTTTAAGCTGCACCTTTAAGACCACTCCTTGTGGTAGGAATCACTGCTGTATTAGGAATATGTTATACATACATTCATCCCAGCATCAGGTTGAACTTAGTAAATTGTTCTGGTTAAGGAAGCAAGAGAACAGTTTGAACGTAACATCTTCTGCCAGTAACACACTAAAAAGCATTAGTTCCCTGTAATAAATTGGTTTTCTTACACTTATTCATGAATTTGTTATTGATGAAGTTTCAAACAGTACAAAATTTAGACAAATCTATATAGGATATCTGAAATTCACCTGTCAAATACAGACTATTCATATTTTTCATGCTTTTGCTTATCAGCTTCCTGAAAAATAATAGAAAAATAATAGAATCTAGGTAGTTTACAAGTATTTTTGTCCTTATCGTGTGTGACATCACATACAATGCTGAGCAAAGGCTTTGATGGAATTGAAATGGACAGTGCAGATCTCCTCCTCTGTGAATTTCTCAGCAATTCACAGGACAGAATGTCTCACAGAGCAGGTTTTCCAGAATCAATGTTTCCAATATAAACTCTTTACATTAAAGATGATTTTTCCCTGGGCTTTTAAAACACTATAATAACTCATAATTAAGAAGACAAAGTGTCTTTTAAGGATATCTTTACTGCTGAGAAGAAAGGGATGGACAAAGTTGCTGGACTGGAGAGAGCTGGCAGGAGTTTCCTTTTATAACACTGCCGGAAATCTCTGGACATTGGGAAGAACTGCCTTCTGCATTTGGCCTCTATCTCTTAGGAGAATGTCAAACAATCATTTCTTGCCTCAGACCTCACAGTCCACGAAAGCAGTCCTGAAAAGCAGATATAAGGAAACAAGACCTGTATTTTGATGGTCCAAGCACCTACAGCTCCAGTTTCTACTTTGTGTTGGTCTGTCACATTGTAGACACCTAAGAGAAAAAGAATCTTTGATCTCTGTTACTTCAAAAGCACATGTTCTTTGATGAAATAAATGAAATTTACATTGATGTGGATAACATTAACCATGCAATTGTGGGCAAGTCATAGGTGACTCATTGGAAGGCAGTCAAGTCCAAAAAGGTCGAGTGGCCCTGGTTATATATTGTCACTATCTGTATGGATCAGAGAGTGGTTTAATTAAGCTCCATCCATCTACCACTGAAGGCAGAAGTGGTATCAGGCTGTGTGCTTCCCAAGCTGCCATGACACCAGTGAGCTCATGGGCCATAAATCCAAACTTGCACGGTAGACTTGATTTCTCATTGGTATTGTGTTAGTCACATCTCTGGGCAGGTGAAGCTAACAGGTGCAAAAGTGGCTGGAGAACTGAAGCATAATATATATACTAGCAATCAGCTATCACAGTGGAAATCTGTACCAGACAGAGTGCAGCCTGGATCTGACTTTGTTCTAGTTCTAGATAATGTTTCATGAACCCGGGTCAGATAATGCAGCGCAGTCGCTGTAACTGTAAGCTGGGCTTCGCTGGAAGGGACTGTGAACATAAATGAAAAAAATTTAGTTTAAAGTGGTACAAGCAGATTATTAGCTTTTTTTCACATAGTGTTTTCAAAATAAATGAAGGATTCTTAAACATCCAGTACTAATCAATTGCTGGATAGCAGCTCTGAAGAAAAGATGAGAGGACTATAGTGGCTCGTATATAGACAAGAATGTTGCCATTAAGGATCTTGGAATTATGCTCTGGTTTGACCTCCACCGGATGTTAGTCTCCAAGAAAGACAGAGGCTGAGTGGAAAAGAGTCCAGGAGAGCCAGATATGATCAGAAGTGGAGGAAATTTACTTCTGATGGAAGACAGTATAAGTCAGAGTTGTCTGACCTAGTAAGGAAATACCGAGGTTCAGCTGTTTTGGCTTCAGGGAGGGAAAATCTTTCCATCATCCTCCTAGGGTGGGTCACCAGTGTGTTTGCTTGTACTCTGCTATTGCTCAGTCACCTGGTGATAAGTAACTCACATATGAATGGTTCTTCTGCAGCCAGTCAGTTTTCTTGTGATGCTAAGTACAATGATTTCCTGAGACTTGGCAACCTACACATGGATGTTTGAAGACCCAGGAGAATAATCTAATTCAATCACAGTGAAAGAAGTCTGAAGCTGGATTGTTTCACCTTTCATTTTGGATAGGCTAAGTGTGTGGGTCGTTTGTCACTGGAGCTCAGATATGTTGGGTAACATGACTGTGTCCAAGTCTGTAAAATTACATCTGTTGTTGGATTTAGTCCTCATACTCTTCCATGGTAGGACCCTGTCTTGCTCCCTTCCAAGCTAATAGAAATTTTGCTGCTAGTTTCAGTGGTGAGCAGGAAACAGATCCTTACTATCCCCCCTAAGGGTTCACACCATTTCAGAATCTGTCTTCATAAAAAGTGCCATATATGTGCCAGATTGCATGTCTAAATCAGACTTTCCAGGACAAGTTAGAAGGCTGGAGGTACATTGAGAAAAAGCAATTCACCGTTCCTCTAAACTTGAGAGGTACATGCTTTGCCACTTGTCACTTACTCTTATCAGCAGAACAGAGCCACAGTTAGAAAGTGACTAAGCTCATGTACCGAAAGTTCAAACTTTCATATAAAAAATTACTAGATTTTTAAACTCCATGTGTTCTTTTTCACCCACATGAGACAGACAGTTTTGAGCACCTTGGCCTTTAAACAGCCACTGCTCTTGACTTCTACATTACCAAGAGTTCAGATATTTTATAACTTTTGCTGGAATAAGCTTCCCATGCTCTACCTGTGCTCTATGAGGAGATGCTTTTTCAGTAGAATCTCCTCTTCACAGAAGGTTTTTATCTTGTTAGAAGTGTTGCCAATGATAAAAAAAAAAAAAATAGTAACAGACTTATTTTCTCAGTTAGCTGAAGGTGGAGGAAAAAAAAAGGGGGCGGGGGGAAGGAGGTCTTTTCAGTTTCAGGGAAATCATGTTTGTGTTTTCTCTGTTGATCCTGGAAGGTGTGAAAATGTGAAAGCTTAGCAAGCTGAAATGTCCTTAACACACTAGCCTAAAATCAAAGGGGATGAGACCCCTGCCCTTTAGCTAGCATAAAATAATGCTAGCAGAAATAAATCCAGAAAATATTGTCTTCGAATGTAATTTTTTTCTCTTTGTCCTACCTAACCTTTTTTGGAGTTACGTTTGCAAATCAATGCAAAACTGCATTGAAACTTGGGAGCAGATCCTTAAGTCATATTTGGGGTCTGGGAGACAAATCATACACAACCCACAGACCAAATGAATTGTCAAAGGCCTCTAGAAAGCTCAGCTTCAGGTAGGTGATTTCTCTGTGGCTGCATTTTGACCTGTACATGCAGAAAGTCTTTCAGCATTCAGTAAGGCAGGGCAACAGGTGCTCAGAATATAGCACAGCTTTACAGATTTACCTTTCTCTTTCACTATGTTGTGAGACAGTTCATGTCATGTTTAAGAAACTGATCAGAGAGCACTCTGACTGTTGATGTGCTGTTAGTACCGTCTTTCGCTTCAAGAAGTTTCTCTGGTTTTAGCGGAATTTTTAATTTAATAAAATCCCACTTAAACCATGAACAATTAACAATTAGTTTGCTTGTGGATATACTCCCGAATCATTATAGGTTTCTATGTGCAATCTGGAATTGCAGATATTGGGTACTTACCAAAGTGCAAAGGTGGCAAAGATGGTGCTAAACTTTTGCTGTGTTATACTATAAATTACCTCCTGAGTTTTAAACTGTTAAAATTGCCACATTGGCCTGTGGTTTAACAACTTGACTCCTTCTTTTCAGACAGTTATCCTCTCTTTGAAAAGCAAAACAAAAGATCTATTTTGGCTAATTGAGAAATGTCAGCATTATTTTGGGTTTGTACAAAAGTTGGCATTTTGTTTACTATGAAGTACATCACTTTCTGAAAAGTGACTATGTAAATGGCATTCAGCAATTCAAGCTGTATTGTCTTCCAAAAGTTGCCATCACATGTTCTACTTACAAAAAGCCGGAAATATCTCCCTTGGTTAACAGTCACCAAAAGAATAATTATGTTCATTTAGCATATGTCTACATCGTACACTGAAGTACCTACATCTGTACTAAGATGCACATCTGGCTTTTAGGTCTGTTAGGTATCCAAAACAAGTCCCCATTGTGGCAAATCAGATGTTTATTGAAATAATTGTGCAACAGATATCAAAGGTAATGGAGGCAATCTGACAACTTGTTCCAAGCTCTGCACAGAGCAGTTAGGATGAGCGTAGCTGCCTCTGCACAGTTCTGTGGTGTATAGCATCCTTTAACTCCCCATCTGACTCAAAAATACATGCCAAAGAGCCTTACACAGTAAACTCAGCATGAAGTCTAAACTTCTGTTTCAGGAAGGAGGTGCTGCAATTGTTTATTATCTCCTTAGTATCCTTACGCAGACATTTTTTCCAAACAACCACCATCACAAACATAAATACTTTTTATTTTCAGTTGCTCTAATGAAGACTAGCTATCTCCTCATTTTCTTCCTGACACATGAGTAAGAGCAAAATTGTCAAAACTATCTATTAACTCTGAATACTCAGCATGAGACATTTTCAAAGCCTGCATTTTTTCAGAAAATGGGTTGCTATGTAATGATTCCTATGTCCAGAACATGACTTGTATTGATGTGAAAGGCACTGTGAAACTTCAGTGCATCAGACTTTTGCATCTGCTAGATGTCCAAAGCAAATCTACCTTGTGGCAAATCAAATGTTTATTGGAACACTTTATCCTGAAGATACTTAGAGCATTTCATGGGAAAAACATTTCCTGAGGCAGCTGACCAGTTTTGCAAGTGGCAGATTGAACAGCAGCACATGACAGGGGGGAATTGCACCTATGTACCCTTTTAATGGTGATTGCTTTATTGGTCTTTGTCCTTTTAAATGTCAATCAATCCGATTTTTTTTTCTCCCATGAAACTTAGAAAAAAGGAAGGAGAGAAACCAAATCTTTTCAGTAGTAAGGAATATCTGACTCACCACTTGAGACCACAGCATTAGTCATGCCAAAAAAAACCCTCTACAACATATTTAGTTTCAGTTTTGGTTTTGTGACTGAATTATTCCATAGAGTTGTTTGTGCCACTTCAAATTACGTCCTCATACTTCCAAGTAAGATGTGAATTGTGATACTTACTGTTGCACAGGAACAACGTGAAAACCATCTACTTCAGGTCTAAATGGTGGTTTGAATATGGCACAAGTGTTTCCCAGAGCTTTATTATTCTGTCTCTGACAATTGATGAAAATTGATAGTAGAAGAGAGGCAAAGGGAACCCCATTATGCACCTTCTGAATAGTTTAAGGGTAGTTTTCTTTCTCTTTTTGTAATGGAGAAGGCAAATCTCTGTTGTTCATTCCTGGCATTAGAGCAGCACCAGCCAAAGTCTATGCCTGTTTTACTAGCACAACAACGAATGCATGCCCAACATCATCTTCCAACAGAGCAGAGGCCAGGGAAGATGAGAAATGAGCACAGAAAGGTGAAATCTTTTTTACCCAAGGACTTTCAGAAAGTTGAACCCTGTAGTATTAAGTCTTTTCACCGCAACATTGGCAGGCTACACACTGAAATCCGCTGTTCATGTCCACATTAACTGCTCTGTCAAATGTTCCTGCCCTGCACTGAAACCCACAGTTCACTGAACAGCTCCCATTATGGATGTAGAAAAACCCTATGGGATCACTGGGGTCTTGTCTTACCAGCCTACTTCCCTGCAGGATGTTCTGACACTTTCGTAGCTCAAGGTCCATACCACCTCTATAAGCCATGCCAGCAAGGGCTTCAGCAGAGCATCCTCTGTAGAGCTTCCATGCATTGTAATTAGCTGTCATCAAGAGACTTCATCTTCCAAAATGTGCTGCAGTACTGCTCCTCAGCAGTGTTGCATACATTCTTTTTCTGCAGAGTGTGAACTCAATTAATCCATCTGCTTAGTTTTCACTGCCTTCCTGTGTAGAAGCAGCCTTTAGCAAGGGTGTGCTTTCAGAGACCTTTCAAACGTGTCCGTGCGACAGAATTTGCATTGAACATCTGCCTGCTGACTCCAGCACGGAGACATCTGAAGCCATGGAAGGAATTTGGATCCAACCCTACTGACCTCTTGCTTATGTTCATGATCACTGTTATTGGCCTAGTTTAATTTGGAGGGTAAAGGGGCAAGTTTTGTTAGTATCTTTGCAATAAGGGTTGGAGAATGTTTAGAAGCTGATAGGTCATCACACACAATATATAGTACAGCATTGCCCACTTGAATAAGTAATGCTTCTTTATTTCTAGGGAAGCAAAGTAAGAATGTCCCTGCACAGTCTAGGATGACCTAGGAAATACATAGATTGCCTTTCCTTCCCTGCAGCAACACCACCTGTAGATGTAGCTTGGTTTCTCTCTGCTTATATTTTAATTCACAAGTCTGCAGGTATTTTCTGTGGGCAAGTAATAACCCTTAGAAAGAAAAAATCCTTTGTGCTATGAGTAAAGAATGGCTTTAGGAGGGAGAAGCATAGGTGGAGATATTTTCAGCTATACAGTACTGTTCAGTCCATGTCACCACATAACTGTGGTATGTATTTTCAAAACCATAGCAGTGGAACGGATCATTTTTGCCTCTGCCTTTCAAGCTGTGATCTTGGACAGGTAGTGTGAAGTTCTGAGTTTGTTAAAGCTGTTAAGTTCCGGAGAGGAAAACAAAAAAGGTGAAAGTCTTGGTTCCAGTTTCCTAGCATGCAAGGAAGAGATCCTTTTCCACTGCTGTCAGTTATCAGGACTGTCAGCCAGCTTGCTGCTCAGCAAAGATGCATCCTCATGACAAGCGTTATATTTTATTAGCATGTATATCTTTGAAAGCCAGTCGTTCATCATAGGACTGCAGGAAAGATCACTATGTCAGACTTTGGCTGGGCAAACATCAGGTAAGATACATCAGAAAAGTAGAATTTTTTCTATATGTCTTTTTTGATATAGAAATTTTCTTGCAAATGGGAGATAAAAGAACTACTGTCATTCGCACTGAATGTTCCACGTGGAACAAGACAAGATATTAACAATTTATTTAGAAAAGTATTTCTAAACCTTGTCCCTTTTAATGTATTCATGACAGAATTCTGGGTTCTAGGAGAAGTTAGAAGCTGGGGGGAGGGGGGAGGGAGAGGCAGTAGAACAGCCACCTTGGACTTCCAGAGGGCAGACTTTGGGCTGTTAGAAGGCTGGTTGACAAAGTTCCATGGGAGACAGTCCTTAAGGGGAAAGGAGCCCAAGAGGGCTGGATGCTCTTTAAGAAGGTAATCCTGGTTGCGCAAGAGCAGGCTGTCCCCGTGTGCCAAATAATGAGCCAGAAGGGGAGAAAACCAGCTTGGCTGAGCAGAGAGATCTGGGTGGATGTCAGAAAAAAGAAGAAAGTACATGAGCTTTGGAAGAAGGAGCAGGCATCTAGGGAGGTCTGCAGGGATGAAGTGAGATCATGTGGAGAGAAAACCCTTAAAGAAAAATAGCATGGTGCTGAACAATGGATTTTTCCACAGCAAAATGTCTTTTGGCCATTTTATGTTGCTACTTGGTGTTCTCTGTGCCTCATCAAGCTGTGCCCTGACTGCCACCCAAATATAACAACCTGTGGTATGTTTGCACCATCAGGGAATACTTGCAAGAGATGATGCAATGGTTTATATTTTTGTAACATACCTCTAAATGTATTGAACATGTCTACGATAAAGTCCTGGTGGGTGGAACCCATCTATTTGCCATACTATAAGAAAGTATTTTAGAAGCCTAAAAGAAAAGAAAGTCATAAAGGTATCCATCTTTACTCCACATCCAGGCTTCTCATTTCCTGGTCCTGTTTGGTGTCTGTCTATGCAAATGCCAAGACTGAAACAGAACTCTTATCCCAAATCTTTCTTTCTCTTCAAACTTAACCTTTTATGCTTCGCTTGTCAGAGTTCGAAATTATCTTTCAGTTCTCCTTTCAAAGAGAATAAATAAGATATATTCTTCTCATACTTACCTTCCTGTAACTTCTTCCTCCTCCAGTCTCTTTGTATCACTCTGTTTCTGGAGAATCAACTACAATATAACCTTTAGATGAGAAGCATCCATAGCAATTACCAGATAAAAATTTTCTAATATCACACCTCAAAAGAAGTTATTCCAGAGGGAAATTCTTGGCAAAGTCACTGTTATAAATACTGCTTAAATTAGTTCATGGTTGTAGAAAATGAGAAGGGAGGAGAAGATTTGCAGGAACTACTCTCTTCTCCATCTTTAGATTACAAACCAATGGAAAGGCATTGTGGAAAGACTATGGACAATTGAAACATAAAACCATGGAGATCTGAGCAAGAGTTGAGTTTTAATTTGCATTCACTTCCTTGGCAACTTTATTGCTTTGAACTTACCAGTCTTGTTTCCTGATGACAAGGTGTTACTGACATCATCTCAAGTTGATGGCAGAGACATTACCAGTTTAGAAAATAAACTGTCTTCTGGTGGAAGTGATCTGCCTTTGACAGTTTGATGCACACCAAAGTGCCCAGCTGGAGATATGGAATCATAACATTACCACGACTTGGAGGAGAAAAAGGGATCACAGATTCTACACTGCAATAGAAGAGCCATATTCATCCCTGCCAGTTTACACAGAAGAATACAATTATATGTGGGCTTCACAATGAAGTGGAGATTTGTCTTATAAAATCCATATAATAAGAAAAAACTACAATATTTTATACTATTTTTTAAAATTCTTTTCCAGAGTTGAATCATACTTGCACTTTTCCTTTGCATTCATAAGAACTTGTTTTTTACATGAAAGCTGAAATTCCGACATAGTCACATATCCCTATAGCTAAGTTTTAAGAAAAATAGGAAGTCTTGCGAAACATGCTATAAAATCACAAGAGTCAGCAAAACAAAACTATCCATGAGTTGTTTGATATTGCTCCTGTGCAGAGCCCACAGTGACATTCAAGACTTTTACTAGCAGATCTGCAGAGGACATGATCTGGTTCCAGCAAGGAGAAGTCTATCTAAGTATGAGAAATTTGCATTTTGCAGCCCAGAATGAGGACGGGTGACTTCAAAGTTAGGATGGAGAGCCTGCAACTACAATTGACAGGAGATTTCTTTCAAAGTGGCCACTCCTTAGAAAACAGCTTTTGCAGGACAAAATACTACAAATCAAATTGCAGCAACGATGGAGGTCACATATGAGTAAAGATTGTTATACTCTTCCATGTGAAAGTTGATAAAATTGAAGCTGAAGTTTTGTCTCCTCATTTGGTCTTCTTGATATTACTGTAGTGCAAGTGGTAGTATCTCATACTCTTAAGCTTCGTTACCTAAAATTCAAAATTTTCTCACAAAACTCATTTCTCTTGTATACCAAATAAATAATGACACTAAGTCTGATTTTAAAAATTAGCAGTGTTTTGCTAAGCTAATATCTCTGTGCTCCTTTCTCTGCTCCCATTTACCATCTCGAAGAAGGTTGAATGCACTCATCTCTCTCGTAGCATTGATTTAGTGTAACAAAGTATGACCTCGCTTGCACTCTGTCTTGGAAAACAGCTGTTGGGTACTACATTGCTTAAGACACGGTTTACAGGGTTCTGTGGGGATGTATCAGCTATACAGAAGAACCAGAGAAACAATGGTTCCCTACAACAAATCAGATAGCTTTGTGTATGCACAGAACTAAGCCAGAGTAATGAGGACATTTCACGTGTGGTACAGGGACAATTTGCTCTTTCCTAATATAGCACAGGTGATGCTTTCCTGTGAGGTGCTGACTTGGCTCCTCTGTCATGAAAGTGTGGTTTGAAAGTTGAGATAATTGGCATGGAAGCGTTTCCAGCTCATTCGAGAAGGGGGATGGAGTTGGTAGGAATGAGCATCATACTTTCTTATGTCCCATCAAAAAGACATCTCTCCTTTCTAACAACAGAATAATTTTTTCTCTAAATTCTCCTTGGGTTTTGCAAGGCCTGTTAAATTGTATTTAATGGGACTCTGGGAAAGGGCAACATCATCTCTACAAGACATTTTGGGTGACTGTGTAACTGTTGTTTTCTGCACAAGGTAACCAGAATTTTTGAGGGTCCTCTAGGCATCGCTGTACTACAGAATGATAAAATGTGAAGATCCAGGCATCTTCATGCAGTGTTTCAAAGCAGTTCTGCAGAACATGGTGCCATCCACGCTCTGTAAGATTAGATAGTCACAATAGTGGCAGGGGAGAGACGGATAGAAGTTGCAGTATTTTCCTTTATCTAAGAGAAACAGAGGTAAGATGGTATAGCAGAAGTGCTTACCTCTTAGCTTTACCTGTGCCTTCAATGGTCAAAGAGGCTAAGACTGATTTGTTTGACAACATATCACTGAAGTAAGTGAGGGAAGTGTTAGGAAGGGATTATCTAACACTTCAAATTACTACTGCCATCCTCAGTGTTCCCCTCCATCACCAGGGTTGGAGAGCACTAGGTCTGTAGCATAAAGGTGGTAGGTGCACAGTGACTTTAAGTAAGATTTGCAGCATTTGGACACCATCTGGCAATAAAAGAAACTCACCTTTTTCTGTACACATCTATATCCAGACCCACAAAGTTCTGTTAGTTCCATGTCTCTACAGAAAACTGTGGGTGCCTAGCACTTAAATCTCCACAGGGAATGGAAAGCCATGTCGCTTAAAAGCTAGATAATTCTTAGAAACTATCTGTCACACAGATGTCAAGCATCTGGCTCTTCACCTACCCTGGGAATTCTCAAGGGACAGCATAAAAAAGCCCTTAGCAATGCTTCTGTTTTTCAGGATGGCTGTTGATGAAGAACCAGGGTGGGATGCCTGTTCAGTAAAAGCTCTCTGTGTGCCAGTGAGAGGGCTTAACTAATGCACACTGACTCTTGGCTGAGGACTCATGCCATTGGCAACCTTTTCTAGCTACCCGTCAGCATATAGTAGTATTTGCTGTCATGCTCAGCATAGCATTTCTGCAAGTACCAAAGAGTTTTGCCAAGTTATAAATACTGGGCACAGAGGTGTTGCACAGCCTGAGGAGCTGTCACAAGGGCACGCAGTCAGAGCACATTGACCGCACGTACATGCTGAGACCTGGTGCCCAGAAGATAATTCAGCCGCACTTGCATCTCTGGTACATTTTAGAGACTGAGGCACAGCAGAGCACGAAAGGATACAACATGCAAGATATAGTTCAGCAAATTTGACTCTTCGGGATAGTTTCTTTTTGTCTTGATCCAGTTAAGTCACTGCCATTCACAGCTGGATGACAGGGTTTTAGAGGCCACCAAAAGAAAATCTTTATTAGGAATACAAAAACAGACAAATGACCAATTAGAAAATGGAAAAGACATATTTGTGTAAAGAAGAATTTATAGAAGACAAGGTTTTCTAATTGGGTGAGAAAAAAAAATTAGTGCTATTTTTCCTTTCTAAGAATCGATGGAAAAGTGAATGAATTTTTCTTTGCAGCTCCTTTTATTATTCTTTGCAGCTGCAGGAAAGAGCTATATAATTTATGTGCATTCTTGAACTAAAATGTGTGGTCTGGTGACTAGACATGGTAAAAGGGCAAGCATTCCTCTTAATCCACAGGATTTCAAAGATTCTAAAATGTCCTCCTAAAAGTAGAAATAGAACACTTTATCCAAAAAGTAAAAGCTTATCTTTCCTTTTAATCAGATGAAACATTTTACTACTAAAAAGTCATTTATTTATTTCTGATTAGTATTTTATTAGATATTGTGACAATATGAAATGCAAACATGCCTTGTGGAATAACTTAAAAGTAAAAATGTTATCTTTTAATTCCCACAGTGGCATCCACTTAAGTCATACTGTATAGTCATTAATAGCCCCTCATTGTCACTCCATCTTATAACATGGCCCACGTAGCTAATTTCTCTGCTGTGCAAGTGCCATATGATGAAATACAGAACTGAGTTTGTGTGCAACCCGCAGGCCAGTTTGTTTTCCAGGTTTGCTGTAGCAGGTCTCCCCTCGGGGGCACAGACCCTATAGCAAACTGTAAAATACATCTGCTCAAGGAGATCCATCAAGTCTGATGAAGAAGAAGCCAGACATGAGCAATGGTCCAGTATGGCATAGAAACCACATAATGTACAATGTTTTCTATGTCAATGACAATGGGTTTGAAATCGCATGGTTCTCATGCAGTTTAGCTTTCCTGTTAGCGAGTGACAGCTGCTAAGAAAGCATGTCAGACAGTTAGAAAATCCAACCTCCTATAAATCCCAGACCATAGTGAAGATAAAATTTAATTTTTAGTAGGATTAGGATGGAATACTGATAGATGAAACCTCAATTGTTTGAAATCTCCTGTATTCATTAGAAAATAGAAAAACATGCCATTTTATGGTATCCAGGGGAATGATGTATTCAAATGTACTTAGGGGATCTCATCTTAATTTTGGCTTGCCAGAACCTGTGTTGAGTAGACCCCAAGCACTTTTGCTGTCAGGACTGTTGATACACACCTGTTAGACTGTGGCTGCTGGATCATTTCAAAGGCTTCTGGAAGAAACTGGGAACAGGCATTTATTAGCTTGCCTGCTGCTATTTTCTCATCATCACATGGATTGGTTGACTATAATGTTCAAACACTTGAAAGGGATAGTGAAGGAGAGAAAATGGTAAACCCATTCAATCCCCCCTTTGGCACCCTAGGAAGCTATCCTATGGACAGCGGTACATGCATGTGTGGTAATGGAGACTCCAATATTTCTTAGATATTGATTGAAGAGCATTTTCTCTCTGCTCAGACTGTACTCTAGATGAGTTAAATTTTTAAAAATGTAATACTTAGAAAAACTTAATGCAGGCTTTTCAGATTTTTGTAGCTGGATCAAAATGGAGAAAATTCATAAGCAAAAGTGGTGGGGCCAGCAGTGTGTTCTTGGCTGAGCACGAAGCGACACTAGATGGGGTTTGGACCAGCACTCTAAAGAACACCTTGCGTGTTAGTCCAGTTATGCAAATGAAATTAAACTGTGTAGGAGTGGAGTTATACAGTCAAGTGTTCTGGACCCGGCTGCACACCTGAGGAGGTGACAGCACCCAGATGCTGGACCATGTTTTGACAGAGGTTCCACAGTCAGTGGAGCAGAAAGCCTGTTTCTTCCATTTAGACCAATGGGGGCTGTCTTTGCACTGAAGCAGACGCTTCAGAGCAGAAACATTCCTGCAGAGAAATGTCTCTTCTGGCAGATATCAAGCAGCTGGAAAGCAGTAATTCTCTGAAACAGTGAAGTCCTTTGGGAAGTAAATATGTGCCTCTGCCTTCATTTGCACTGAGGCATAAGTCCAAAGTGGCTTTTGTTTTGGCAGGTGAGAACTGAGATTCCCAGGCATATGGATCCTGTAAGGAACATATCTGGAATGTTCTGCACTTAGGGCATGAATCTCTATGAAAATTTTTGATAAATTTTACTTTAAAAAAATAAATTTTTGATAGATAACATTTGTTCCTTGATAACAAATTAGAAATATAAACCAGACATGTTTGATAGATATAAAAGGAAGAAGTATTTTTTTTTTCATTGCTCTGGGGATGCTATCAGTACCCCTGTGTATAAAATGGAGTTCAAATCATTGCTAGAAGATGTGTGCCTCCACCATCCCTCTTCATGAATAACTTTACCCAACACAAAGTGAAGACTCCCCCAAACAACAAATCTCATCAAGAGAAAAGGAGGTGGACAGATTCAAGTGTTAGTTTACACCCTTCCTTTACAGTATCTTCACTAGTTTGTTGCCATTTCTAAGACCTACAACTTTAGTCTAACTAGCAAAAAGATCTTTGCAATTCTCATTATTTACAGGAAAATGTGTTTCATGCAGATGCAGCTGCTTTACATTATATGCCTGCAAAAAAGTTTAGTTAGCCTACAGTGTAATTCAAGACTTTCTGCTCTACATGACAATCCATAACACCATTATCTGTGTTGTCCATACATTCCCCTCATGCAGAATCCTCCAGCTCTGTGTCAGTTAAATTTCTAGCCACAGAGAAATTAAGTTAAAGAATGTTTTCATTTCTGAAGCAATAGAAAATATATATTTTAGTTATTATTCCAGAACCAATTAATTCAGTTTAAAAGGTCTGATTTTAGGGAAGTGTCCAAGACTGCCTGTGGTAGAAATCATAAGGCCTAACAGCAAAATTTTGCTGTAACATATTGTGCTGCACACACAGCAATAAAATTGTGAAAGGCACAATTCTTCAGGAGGAAAAATTCTTCAAATTCATTTTTTGAGCATGTAAATTACTAGCACATATGTGACTTCTACTTATTGGAAGATAAACCAAATATTTCCCTAATGAGCTCAGTGGGGTATAGAGATGGCTATCCTGCCTTTGGTAATGATCAATAAACAATTGTTTGTCTTTAGAGTCAAACTTCCCCTTCCCTTAGCACTGCACAGCTCTGAGTTAGATTTTGGGTTTGTGACACATCTCCAGCACATGCCCCTGACAGTCATATCTCCCTCTGGGCACTCTCAGCAGAGATGGCAATGGCTTAGTTGCCTTAAGGAAACCCCTGGTTGACCTTAATGTGGGGAATGAATATTCCTTGGAATAAACAGTTTGGAAAAGGGAGCTGCTAACAGCAAAAACTCAAAGGCTCTTGCACAACTTCAGAAGGAGGAAGCTGGTGCTTTTGAATTTTCCCAGCTTTGAGTGTTCTGGGAGGAATGCAACAAAGGAGCTGTTGACATCTATCCGCAGAGTGGCTCATGATGTACTCCTGTTGGGAAAAAAAACCTACAGTCATGGGTTTATAGCTGCATTTTTTGCAGCTTTTTATAGCTGGTAGAGTTTGTCTTACATGAGACCAGTTATAAAGAGGCTACTGTCTCACATCAGGAATAGTGTTAAAGGCTAAGTAGCTCAAAAGAGGAGCCTCCAGACTTCATCCTGATGCAAAAGTTTACAATCCTTTGCTCTGCTTCTGCTGCAGAAGCAATTATTTTTATGTCTGAGGAGTAGTTAGTTTTCAATAAATATTATCATTTTTCACCTGTCTTTACAAACAACAAAACAGGTGCATGAGGAGCTTGCTTTCCAGTTTGGTGCCATGGCAATTTATAGACCATGGCCTCGTTTTAAGCAGCAGCGAAACACTTATCTCGAGGAGGCCAGAGGGACTCGCACAAATGCGCAAGAGCTTCCTTAAGTGGGGCAGACAGGCAGCAGGGTACTTGTTGTTAAAAGCTTTCGAACACATAATCACCATATCTTATCCAAGCAAATTCTGATTATAATTATAGAAAGGAGGAAGTGACAAAGAGGCATTGACATGAATATGTCGGCCAAGAAAAGAGAGAGAGAGGGGTGAAATTATAGTGCAGCCTTTGGGAGGCTCATGCAGTTATTAATTAGGTGGGAAGGGAAGGAGGTAGAGATGAAAGTAAAGAGCCAGGTCTTGCCATCATGAGCCTAAGAAAATGACAGGAAGACTAGGGTCACGCCCACAAAAGTCAAGGAGAAGCTTGGCATTATTTCCAGTTTGCTTTGCAGCAGGCTTTAATATTGTCATCTTTGCTTCCAGATCCCTGTCTGAAATACTTCCGGTCAGCCCTTGAGATCTGGTTGTGGGTGTTCCTTCAAGTCTTTTGCCTTTGTTTCCCTTGAAAGCAAGGCAGTAGTCTGCCAGTCTTCTTCCACATGACAGCCTGTCTCAGGACACACAAGACTATGGGGTAATGGGATTTCATTATCATTTTTATGGGCATCAGAGAAAAGGGTCATTCAGTCCATTCAGTTTGTTGTATCATCCTGATGGTAACGATGAAATTACTGCACTTCCTAGTACCCTACCTTCTCGGGGAATACAGTGCAACAGTAAACCAGCTGTGCTTCATTTGCACTCAGAAATGGAGCTCTTTTGTCTACTTCAACAGTGATTTATCATCTTTTCTTTCTTCTTCCCTTCCTTCTCCTTCTCCCTCTACTTTTAGCTTTTTACAGACAAAACAATTCTGAAAGACAGGTTCACACTTTGAAATGTGCCATTGACTGTGACTTAGCATCTATCCTGAGAATATTAAATTTAAGGCAGCTCTTCCTGTTTGTCATCCGAAGTGAAGAATAACTGCTGTTGAGTGAATACAAAAGGGTGGCATGTTGCAGTTTCATTGGAAAGAATGGATTTCTCTCAGAACTTTAAGCACTTGGCAGAGACCCTGATCTGTTGACGTACCAAAGTGGGTTTGCCAGCCATCCACAACTGCTCTGCAGACTCCACATTTAAAATCACTTCCACCAGCCATCTGACACCTATTCTGTGTTCATCATTCAAGAGAGATGTCCCAGTTCTAGCATCTCCGGGGTATCTCCAGTGTTGCAGGAGAAAAAAAAAAAAAGAAATCCACCTTTCTCATTTTATCCCTAAATGAAGGACAAAGCTGAATCAGACAACAAGCAAGTACTAGTACAGCAGGAAGAGGTCAACCATTTCTAATGCTTGGATCAAAAGAAGATTTTGACATATCACTTTCATTTATTTTCTGCTTCTCTTACCCAATACATAAGGAGTTGTATCCACCCGATATATAGTAGAATTAATTCATTTCATAAATAACTTTTCAAGTAGAGCACTATGTCCACAAATCCCAAAAGAGAATTAGTGCAACCTTGTGTGCAGCTATGCTAAACAGTGAAGCAACATATTTTGCAGTGGTTTAGGTCACTTTTCCTCTGACCTGTGCAATTTTGGCAAAGATACAGGTAGTGTTAGAGGCTGCCAAGAGCCTGCAGTCTTGAATTTTTTTTTAAGAGCCAAGGTTTTTTCTTTTGCCAAACAAATGCTGGGCTAGCAGTGATATTTGGGATGTTAGTGCCATCCAGTGGCCCGTAAAGAACGTCATAGGGTACTTCAGTGGCCCATAAAGAATGCCATAGGGTACTTCGGTGTCCCCAGGGAGCATTAATGCATTGCATTTTTCAGCCAAAGTAGGGCCGTGCTGAGAACACATGATCAAAAATATGGAAAGCCTTGAATTTTTGAGAGGTAACACATTTTAAGCACTAAGAGCACAGACCCATTCATAGAAAGGACTTCAGTCTTTGGCTGTGTTCAATTTCAGTTTGGTGCTCTCTTGACAAAGGTGTGTATGCAGAAGTTAGCACAGTTGTCTTGTGTTGCAGGCTATTAGTCTGTTTCTCAGCATTTAAAGAGGATTATGAGAGTTATTCCGCTCATACGAAAAAGCCAAAAAAAAAAAGCTGATACTGCAGTGTGTTACACGTGGACAGTAGTTCTGCGATTCAGCTAAAGGACTTTTATAGCAGATTCTATGTATCTATTCAGGAGTACATATATATACATCCACATATCAGAAAGAAATAAGGCAAAGTTTATTGGGCCAGTTGATACTCCTGGAAAAAAGAACCTAGAAAAAACCCACAACAGCAAAGACTAGACCTTATTCAGGTAAAGGAAAAGAAAGTAATAAACTTCAGGCTACATATGAACCATTGCTCTGAGTTGCATTATTCAGACAAATGTCAAAATTTCAATGTAAGTAAAGGAGTTACAGGGCTAGCTGTTGGGAAGATAAACAGGTGCCATGTAATTTGCCGTGTCCTGGTCATTTCTTCATTTGATAGTCTCACATGCTCTTCTTCAAGGGCATTGTGTGTTTTTCCATGGGTATTTTAGGTCTGTTAGTAAGTTTTAGGAGGCTAAGGCGTTGTCAGAAGACTAGAAGGAGGGATAGGTTCAGGAAAAATGCTATTTTAAGACGTGAAACTTAAAATAGATGTTTGTAATCCAAGTATATTTGCCAGGCCTTTTTGTCTATAAGGAAGCTTTTGCTCTCGAGACTGCTTTTATATCCTCCACCTTACAGTTTCAAAAGCTTGAAGAACTTCAAATGAAAAAAATCTAACAAGAAATCAGAATCTCTTATGGCAAGCAGAGCAGTACCAGGACTTTTTACTGTGGCAGTTTTGAATGAGTCTGCTGAAAATTGCAGCTCACAAAATACCTTCAGGAAAGAACATGAGCCACATGATCTATAGTCTTCTCAGCTCTGACCGTAGTTAGCTACATGAAAACAATCAGCCACCTTCCAATAAAGTATAGACCTGAGGCATAAGCCCTGGAAAAGGGATTAAAGCGTGGATACACATGGCCTCAGAGTCTATTTTGATTGCCTCACACAAACAGAATAAATTGTTGGTAACAAACAGAAAACATGCATTGCAGAACCTTTGCCCTGTGCTGGCTTAGATGTGATGATTCTCATGACATTAGTATGAATAGACTGATTCATTATTTGTGCCCTTGATTAGAAGATGGTATCTTTGCCAAAACATGTTTTCAGTTCTCAGAAGAATGCTAAAAATAGTAAAAGTGCTAAACCAACAGCAGAAAGCAGAGTCTATGGATCATAATTTTATACTGCAGCCTAGTTAATTACATTGTCCCCTAAAGATTAATGTGGAGAAGGACTCAAGAATTTATGTTTGCTGTTTTTATGGATGTATTATATTTTTTAAGGATGAAACACAATCTTATTTGCAAGGAACATCATAGTATTGTGCAGCTCCAAAGGCAGACCAGAAAAGAACTCATGGCTCCAAGAATCAGAATTCCTTTACAGTTTCTTATTTTAGGAGCTCAAAACCTTCTACTGATTCCCTTTTGGAGCTCCAATTCTCTGCATCATTGATACCTCAGGGTGTTTCCCTCCAGTCATGCTGCTGTGCAATGAAAAGAATTCAGTATGGTTCTCAGCAGCCCTTCTCACCTTGAGCAATTGCCCAAGCTGTGAATAGCTTGTGCAAAAAAAATAGAGACACCTCAAGAGTTTTCCCTTACTGTCAATGTCACAACAGCCTGGCCGGGCATCATCTGAATCTAAATGACAAATTGTGCTATGGGGTGTATTCCTGCTCCGGGGGGTGGCATGGTGTGCAGCTTTTCCTACCAGCCAGTGTGCCAAAATCGTCTCAAATAATTTGGGCCTGGAAGACTGAGGCAAAGAAGCCAGTAACAAAGAAACAGTTGTGTTATATTGCTGTGGATTCTCCTTTGGCTTTCCACCATTGAAGCAGAAGCTCTTGAAGAAAAGGGGTAGATTATGAGGAAAAACTAGATATTCTGCAGATGGCAACCAAAATCCAGCTGCCCATAACTCTTCTGCACAGTTATAGTCAAATGATTGACTGAGTATTTGCTTTGCAGATTTATGCTAAATAATTACCTGTATTTCATAAGCATGAGAACCATCTTTAACACGCTGTGGTGAAAGAGGTCATATAAAGGAGCATGTATGGTTGCATAGGATTGCTTGGACCCAAATAAACATTCTAGGAAAGGTCTTGCTCTTTTCAGTAGTTTTGCTGAGCTGATGATTACTGAAGAACAGAGCAGAGCAGACCTCAGGCCTGAAGGCAGCTGCTGGAAGAACACTGCTTTCCTAACCTTCAGTTGAAAATCTTCCTTCTATTCTGCTGCTTGTATTTATTTTCTTTCTTTCCACAAAAATGCTCTGTCAATCATGGTTTTGAGTGCTTTTGCTCACCACAGGGGTGAGCGGAATATGTTTATTTAAGTCACTAGTTTTTAACCCAGAGCAGAAGCTTAAGCCGGATTTTCTGTAGAGGTATCTCCAGAAGGAGCTCCTAGAAATTATAATGCTTACAGCTCATTTTCCACCTAGCAAAAGTAAATTCAAAACTCTCACCCTTTCCAGGCTCTTCTTTCAGATGACGATTAGTGCTAGCCTAAGTTACAAATTGTGTTTTGCCCTACATAACTAGTTAGAGGAACATGATAATTTGGGTCATCTTTACACTAGGAAAAGTTAGGTGGAAGGTTTATATTTGGGTTTTTTGGAGAGTGGTAAGGGGTTGGGTCTTTTTCTTCCCATCAAGCTCAGGCTGATAAAGTGTACACCTGTAGATGAAATGCTTTCTACTCCAGTGAAATCCAACAACTGGGCACTTCAGATGTAAATATTCTGGTAGAACTTGCGATACTACTGACTGTTACCAGCATATCCCCCTCCCCAGCCATGATTATGGGAGTCCATCTTGTATGCTGTTGTAGACCATCTGCTGGCAAAAAGGGGACATAGGTCTCCCCCATCCCATCTCTTCTTGGCAACAGGGAGTTTTTTACATTTAATCTTCAGGGGGCTGTGGAGAGCACAGAGAGAATGTCTTGAATTGATCAATAGCACCTCGCCTTCAGGCTGCATCATTCATCTTCCACAGCTACCTGCTTGGCAGTGAACTCATCATGATGTCTCTTCTTGCTGGAGCACTTCTGTAAATCAGTCCTTGTTTGAGTGGAGGGATACCTAGGGAACTTCCAGTATTTCAGGGACAGAAGCTTGCAATTCAGTGGCATCACTACTAGCAATCTTGCATGTTCTGATTTCAGTGGCAGGGTGGATGCTCTGTCAAGCAAAACTCAGCTTGCTGTAAGAGCTTGCTGTAAGAGCTTAGCCCTCTTTTCTTTTTAGCATGTAGCTTGTCTTCCAACTTGTCAGTTTTAACAGTTTAGTTGTTGTGACTACAGTCTACAGATGTGGAAAATCTACTGTTTCTTGGGACTGCACAGAGGGGTGATCTTGCAAGAAAGCTATCCCTTGTCAAAAGTGGACCACCGATGATTTCACTGCTACAGGAGGCAGATGCTTGCCAGATTAGTGATGTGGTCTGTGAAGTTTATTGTGGTGCACTGGAAGAGCATGCACTGCAGATGTGCAAACAGTGATCTCATTCTATTCATATTAAACACAATGGGTAAAGCCGTTTGAAAATTCCAGTAATAATATACTTCAAGTACTACTGTTTTCTTTATCAGTAATACTTAGAGTTTGATAGAGTGTCAAACTACTGTCCTTCAATAGAAAAAAAAAAAAAAAAAGCTTGAATTGTATTACAAAGTTATAAATCCTGAGCAGGTCTTTGTAGAAAATCAGTTTTCCCTGCTTTTATGAACCATGACCTCAGAAATCTTTTCCTCTGACAGTTAAGAAAACATCCTGTTTTCATCAATGTCCATCTATAGCATTGCTGAATTGAATATGGTTAAGGCTTAATGATAAACACAATGTGCTCTCCTTTGAGCTTCTACTGTGCTTGTGCTCACACACTGAAATGTGACAGGAGAAAAAGCTCAAGTACATTCTGGTTGTTTCTCCCTGGAGGAACACTATGCTACATCT